>NC_071628.1:23378868-23739910 GCF_014839835.1 Dryobates pubescens | reverse complement strand
CCCAACCCCCTGCCGTGGGCAGGGACACCTCACACCACAGCAGGTTGCTCACAGCCACCTCCAGCCTGGCTGCAAACACCTCCAGGCAGGAGGCTGCCACCACCTCCCTGGGCAGCCTGTGCCAGGCTCTCACCACCCTCCTGGGCAACAACTTCTTCCTCACAGCCAAGCTCAATCTCCCCACGTCCGGTTTTGCTCCATCCCCCCCAGTCCTATCCCTCCCTGACACCCTCAAAAGTCCCTCCCCAGCTTTCTTGGAGCCCCCTTCAGACACTGTAAAGCCACAAATAAGTCTCCTCAGAGCCTTCTCCTCTCCAGACTGAGCAGCCCCAACTCCCTCAGGCTGTGCTCACAGCAGAGCAGCTCCAGCCCTCTGCTCCTCCTCCTGGCCCTTCTCTGGACACCTTCCAGCACCTCCAGATCCTTCCTGGCACAGAGGCTCCAGAGCTGGCCCCAGAGCTCCAGCTGTGGTCTCAGCAGAGTGGAGCAGAGGGGCAGAATCCCCTCCCTGCCCTGCTGGCCACACTTCTCTTGCTGCAGCCCAGGCTCTGCTTGGCTCTCTGGGCTGCAAGTGCTCCCTGCTGACTCCTGTTGAGCTTCTCCTCCCCCAGCATCCCCAAGGCCTTTTCTCCAGGGCTGTTCTCCAGCCAGTCCCTGCCCAGCCTCTGTCAGTGCCTGGGATTGCCCTGAGCCAGCTGCAGGACCTTGCCCTTGGCCTTGTTGAACCTCATGAAGTTGTCATGGGCTCAGCTCTGCAGCCTGTCCAGGTCCCTCTGGATGGATCCCTTCCCTCCAGCTGTCTGCTGCCCCACACAGCTTGGTGTCATCAGCAAACCTGCTGAGGCTGCACTCAGTGCCACTGTCCCTGGCACCCACACAGATGTTGAACAAGCCTGGTCCCAGGACTGATCCCTGAGGGACTCTGCTTGTCCTTGCCCTCCACTGGGACATGGACCCATTGACTCTCTGGGTGCAGCCCTCAAGCCAGTTCTTTATCCACTGAATGCTCCATCCCTGGAACCCACTGACTAAAAGCAGGGGAAGAGAAAGGTCAGTGAGTGGATTTTAGGATGGAAAGACTTAAATCCCAACTTACTGTCAACAGTTTCTCTTTGTTTCTTTTCCTTGGTGTTAGGGAAGGCCTTAGTATAAGGAATCCTTTTCTTGACACTGTTTCATGGTATGAGCTTCTTGTGACTGGGGGTGGGGCTGTGGGGGACAGTGATTTCAATCAGTTCTCAGTTATTGGAAATGGACCTTGTCCCCTCTGGCAAAAAAAAAAAGACAAAGGAGAGACAAGGGGGGAAGAAAAGACTTTGTCTGCAGGAGGAGGGCAAAAGACAGGTTCTGTCTGCCTGGAAAATGAGTTGTGGAGGGCTGCACACACAGCACATGCTCCCAGAAGCCACCCAGAGCTGAGAGACCTTCCTGTGTGAGCCTTTTAATGGTTGAGTTTGCTCCTCTGAAAAAAAGGCTGGGTTCGAGATGGGGGGCAGGGGGGTTTGCCTGACTCTGGTTAGGCAGGAGGCAAGAGGAACAGGAATGAAGATGGGCAGTAGGGGAGGGAACAGCAGGGAGAGGTGAAAGCCAAAGCTTCCAAAAGCAGCTATGAAGACCTGCTTTGTCTTAGTCTCAGCTCCCAAGCCTGAAGCAATTGCTTTCACTCCTTGTTAAGCTGAATTTACAGGTTGAAGAGAGCTCATTCCCTTTGACCTCCATTGGCCAGCTTCAAGCTGTAGGCCTGAGCACAGTGTGGGGAGGGGAGGAGGAGCTTTGCCCAAACTTTGGATTCTTTTATTGTCCCTGTGACCTGGTCGTGTGTGTGTGTAATGCCTGGGGTCGAGCCTTAGCTGCAGCCAATACACACCAGCAGCAGTTCAAGAGAGACAGGGAACTACTGGAGAGAGTGCAGCAGAGGCTCCAAAGCTGCTGAGGGGCCTGGAGCAGCTCCGTGAGGAGGAAAGGCTGAGAGCCCTGGGGCTGAGAGCCTGGAGAAGAGCAGCCCCAGAGGGGAGCTGAGCAATGCTCAGCAAGAGCTGAAGGTGTGTGGGAAGGCAAGAGGAGGGAGCCAGACTCTTGCCAGTGGTGCCCAGGGACAGGACAAGGGACAATGGGCACAAACTGGAACCCAGGAGGTTCCATCTGAATAGGAGGAGAAACTTCTTTGGTGTGAGGGTCACAGAGCCCTGGAGCAGGCTGCCCAGGGAGGTTGTGGAGTCTCCTTCTCTGGAGAGATTCCAAACTCACCTGGACACTGTGACCCTGGGCAAGCTGCTGTGGGAGCCCTGCCCTAGCAGTGGGCTGGACAGGATGATTCCCAGAGCTCTGGGTTTCTGTGACCCTTGGGGCAGGGTTTGCCCTGCAGGCACTGTCGCCTCCTGTCCCATCCCACACTCCCAGCATGGTTCTGCCTCTCTCTTCAGGGTTTGTGTGCCTCACTCACCTACATCTCATCATGGCTTCACTGCTACCAGGCTTCTCCCTTAATCCCACAGCCTCCTGGCTTTGATTCCCAGCCTAGTTTAGTCTGAAGTGGAAAGGCTTTGCAGTGGGAGCTGTGTATCCCTCATCTACATGAGATTGGTGTCTACATTCCTGCTGCTCAGGTCAAAGAGAGGCAGCAGCCCAACAAACAGAGGGCAGTGGTGGCTGCTGGCATGTCTTCACTGGGGGAGGAGAAGGGAAAAGCAGGAGGTAGGCTTTTTGGATGGATCCTAAGAAAGGCCTGGAAAATTCAGGAGTTGAAACATTGTGCTGAGCCATGCAGATCACAGAATGGTCCAGGCTGGAAGGGACCTGCAAAGCTCAGCCAGTCTGACCTCCCTGCAGTCAGCAGGGACATCCCCAACTAGATCAGGCTGCCCAGGGCCTTGTTGAGCCTCACCTTGAATATCTCCAGGGATGGGACCCCAACCACCTCCCTGGGCAACCTGTTGCAGTGTTCCACCACCCTCATAGTAAAGAACTTGCTCCTAACATCCAATCTCAATCTGCTCTGCTCCAGTTTGAAGCCATTGCCCCTGGTTCTGTCCCTGCAGCCTCTGCAAACAGTCTCTCTCCAGCCTTCCTGGAGTCCCCTTCAGGTACTGGCAGGCTGCTATTAGGTCTCCCTGGAGCCTTCTCCTCTCCAGGCTGAACACCCCCAGCTCCCTCAGCCTGTCCTCACAGCAGAGCTGCTCCAACCCCCTGATCATTTTCGTGGCCTCCTCTGGACCCTCTCCATCAGGTCCAGGTCCTTCCTCTATTGAGGGCTCCAGACTTGTACACAGTACTCCAGGTGAGGCCTCAACAGAGCAGAGCAGATGAGTGTAATGGGTTGGGGCAGATCCCCTCCCCACCACAGGCAGAAATAACGACTCAGGCAAACAGATTGCAAAAGTGATGGAAAGTTTAAATAGGAAAAACAATAACAAACAACAATGAAAGTTTTACAGAGACCCACAAGCACCATGACAAAGAGAGAGATCCCAGAACATACCCAAGAACATCCCATCCCCACCTGGGGGTACACCCAAACCCCCCCCAGGGCTCTTTCCTCCCCCCACCAACCCAGCCTTGGGCCTGAGCAGGCCCAAGGGAGGCAGCTCACGCCATGTTACCCAGGCAGCAGCAGGGGACGAAAGAGGAAGTGAAGACCCCGCATGGCCTTTTTATAGGGGAGCAGGGCATTATGGGAATGGAATACCTGGTCTCTGTGACCACCCCCTGGGCTGGGCCCACCCCTTGGGACCTCCCAGGTGTGGCCTGCGCAGTGGCATCCGGGCCAGCACCCAGCCTAAACCACGACAATGAGGAACTCTGATTAAAAGCCCAGAGAGACTCTGTGCTGTTTGCAGGAGCTGGGCAGCCTGCCTCACTGCTGCTGCGCTCCGAGAGCCATCCACCCAGCTTGGCCAGCACAGCTCTGTCTTGGGTCTGCAGCACCTCATGCTGTTCCAATTCTGAGCCTTTTTGGAGCAGCAAATGTCAACTGTCTGTGCCACAGAACTCATTTTCACTTGCCACCTAAGGGGACACCTAGAGCCTTTCATCTAGGCTGTCAGCAGAGGCCATGTGAATACCCAGCCCCCTGCTAAGCCCCCTAATTATGTAGTGATGTGTTAATAACAAACAGGCTTTCATGTCTTGGCAGCTGCAAATGCTCCTCGGTAGTGCACTGCTTCAGAAGTGGAGTTGAGCAAGAGAGATGCTAGTCCCAGTCTAAATTACTTAATTACTATCAGCACAGTCTGTGCCTAGCAGCAGAGTGAGGAAGATGTGCCCAGCATGAAGCTGTCAGCCGCCAGTCGTGGGGATGCCTGGAGAACCTGAACCACCACACAGGAGAGGTTTACTCCTGCAGGAGTGAGTGTTTCTGTGCTGAGAATCCCTTCTCCCTCCCACCCTGCCTCACAGTTGTAAATCCACCTTCCTTGGAGGCCTTGCCTTCCTGAGCTGAAGGCTCAGCAGGGGACGTGGAATGCCTTCTGTCTTGGCTGGAGCAGCGGGGCTGGAGCTGGGGACGTCCAAGATGCAAAATCAGCTGTTTGGTTTGTGTCGAGCCAAATTGCTGGCTGCTGGCAGTGCTGGTGGCTCACACCCTGTGCTGAGCACAGAACACACAGGAACTGGAGCAAGCTGTGAGCCACCACGTGTGTTACTGAGCACCCTGAGCTGCGAGAGGTGGTGGCAGCAGCTGCCTGAGCGCAGGAACAGGCAACTTGATCCTGGGGAAAATGGTTTAGACCAACAGCAAAAACGTTCTGGGAGGAAGACAGGCTGTGGACTATTAATGGCTGAGGGAATTGGGACTGTTTAGCCTGGAGAAAAGGAGGCTCAGGGGAGACCTTCTTACTTTCTACATCTCCTTGAAAGGAGGTTGTTCCTCTTCCTAGTAACAAAAGGTAGAACAAGAGGAAATGGCCTCAAGCTGCACCAGCAGAGGTTTAAGTTGGATGTTAGAAGAGACTTTTTCACTGAAAGGGTTCTCAGAGCCTGGCACAGGCTGCCCAGGAGGGGGGTTGAATCCCCATCCCTGGAGGGCTTTCAAAGAGGCAGAGGTGTGGTGCTGAGGGCCATGGGTTAGCACCAGCCTTGGCAGAGGTAGGTAGCAGTTGGACTCTATGGTCTTAAAAGGCTTTTCTAACTGAAACAATGCCAGGAGTCTATCTTTGGCAAGCTAGGAGAGCAGTGACAGGTGCCAGATCTTTGGAAAGGAACTCTGAGAACAAAACTCTCAAAATACTCTTCAGTCCTCTAAATCCATTCCATTTGCATACTGATTGGTGAGTGTGAGGTGGATTGTACCTTGCCAGGCATGCTTTGGATTCTTTGTTCCATGGATCCATGGATCCTTTTTTAGTTAGGTCCTAATTTCCACTGGCAGCATTTCCCTGCTCACAGCAGCAGCAGTCATTGGTAGCACCTTAGCATAGAATCATAGAATCAGTAAGGTTGGAAAAGACCTCAGAGCTCATCAAGTCCAAGCTGTCTCCCAACACCTGACAACCAAACCATGGCTCCAAGGGCCACGTCCAGTCCCCTCTTGAACACCTCCAGGGATGGGGACTCCACCAGCTCCCTGGGCAGCACAGCCCAAGGGCCAATTCCTCTTTGCTGGAAGAACTTTCTCCTCACCTCCAGCCTAAACCTCCCCTGGCACAGCTTGAGACTGTGTCCTCTTGTTCTGGGGCTGCTTGCCTGCCTGGCAGAAGAGCCTAACCCTCAGCTGGCTCCAACCTCCCTGCAGGGAGTTGCAGAGAGCAAGAAGGTCTCCCCTGAGCCTCCTCTTCTGCAGGTTAAGCAAGCCCAGCTCCCTCAGCCTCTCCTGCCAGGGCTGTGCTCCAGACCCCTCCCCAGCTTTGTTGCCCTTCTCTGGACACCTTCCAGCAACTCAATGTTCAAGTGTCTCGATGTCCTTCTGAAACTGAGGAGCCCAGAACTGGACACAGGACTCAAGCTGTGGCCTAAGCAGTACTGAGTCCAGGGGCACAATGACCTCCCTGCTCCTGCTGGCCACACTCTTCCTGATGCAGGCCAGGATGCCCTTGGCCTTCTTGGCCCCCTGGGCACACTGCTGGCTCCTGTTTAGCTGCAGTCAACCAGCACCCCCAGGTCCCTTTCTGCCTGGCTGCTCTCAGCCACCCTGACCCCAGCCTGTAGCCCTGCCTGGAGTTGTTGTGACCAAAGAATGCATGGGGTAGTTGTGACCTTGATATGTTTGGTATCCATCAAATGTGAGCTCAGTACTGGGATACAAAGGCTGTTGTAAAACATCATCACAACCTCCTGAGATGCCTCCAATGAGCAAAGTGGTGTAGTGCAACCCTATCAGCAAAATTGTAGGGCAGGAGAGTGACATTTCCTTCTGTTACTGCTCAGGCATGTGGTGAAGAGGTTATTAAGTTTATGCACATGAAATATGACTTCTGAAAAGATTATTTGTATTAATTATCAAATTATTAATAACTGATGAGTCACCAACTTATACCCATGTTCCAGTGCACCTTGGTGAAATACATTCCACAAGTGGCTTAGTCTTATGATTAGAACTTAATTGAACTAATTCCAGGCTATTCCCATATGTATATAAGGAAGGGTGCAGTTCCGCCGCGTGGCCGCTAGATGGCGACTCGGCGGGGCGCGGGCGGCTCCTGGCTGCACGCAGCAGTATTCGACTCTCTGTAGGTCAGCGATCGCTCTGCTGGACGCGGAGACTTTGAGCTGAGTGCTGGCGGGTGGGAAGCACGTGGGAGACACTCTGTGGCTGTTGTGTGTAGCAAGGGGGGGGTCCGGCAGGCGACTGTCGCTGGGCTGGTTCCCGGTCGAGTTGGTTGGCGGCGCTGGGTTATTGTCTCCTCTCTCTGCAGCAGTGGAGAGGGAATGATGGAACCTGGGCTTAGCTCAGAAGCAGGTTCCCTTCAGGACTCGGTGGATTCCCTCCAGACGACAGGGATCGGTCCTGGTCGGGGTCGGCCCGTGGGGTCGGCCGGCACGGCAGGGCGGCGCGGCGGTTGCCGGTGCGTTACGCGGCAGCTTCTCGTTTGCTGAGCTTAAAGGAACAGCAGGACGCTCGGAGCGGTGCCGGGAGCGGTGCAGTGTAGGCACGAACAGTGCTTTGGTCTTCCCCGAGCGTCACAGGGCTCAGAGCGGCACACGCGGCGGCTCCTCTCCCGCTACGGCGGGGCTGGGCATCTGTGGACTCGGTCTCGATCAAGGCCCTTCTCCCCGGCAGCTGGGCAGGTCTTACCCTCGGGGGTTGGTCCAGTCCTCCGGGGGCACGGTGGGCTCCTCCGGGGGCACGGTGGGCTCCTCCGGGGGCACGGTGGCTCCTCCGGGGGCACGGTGGGCTCTCCCGGTCGGTACGACTGGCTGTGGCGACGCTGGGCTCCTCGGGCTCAGCGAAGGTCCTCCTCTGTGGAGATGATTCTCCAACTGCTTCTCACCATGCAGAGGCTTTCAGTATCGTGCAGGTATGGCAGAAGCTAACAACAATCAGCTCCATGGCAAAGGCTGCGGCTCGAGAGTTGCTCTCTCGAGCAAGCACAGAGACAAAGTGAAAGAGGGGGCAACTTGTTTGCCAACTGGGGTGACACTTACAGATTCCTCGAGGCTGGGTTTGACCAGTGGGCACTCTCATAGACAACTGGCTCCAGCCTATAGAAAGCTTGAAGCTAGAATGATGCCATCCTTGGTGTTTGCACCAGCACTGCCTGCACTGGGTGCCTGCTGGCCTGGCTAATGCCTTGGCTTCTGTCTTCCTCCTGAAGGAGGAGGAACTTGCCCACATGCTGGGACAAGATTCAATATGTGGGCATAATGTGCCTTCACCACAGGCACACCCCTGAAAGCCAAGTCTCTGAGGAGCTCTCCACTGAGGCTGTAATTTAAGCCCTTCCTGAGGCAGAAGGCCATGGAAAAAAGGTTTAGGCAGGACTGGATAAACCAGAGGAGGTGAAGTGTTTGCTGTCCTTTAGGTTTGCTTGCAGTCTGTGGAGGGGACCTTGCTGCTAGGTAGCCTTGGATCAGGTAGAATCATAGAATCAGTCAGGGTTGGAAGGGACCACAAGGATCAGCCAGCTCCAACCCCCCTGCCATGGGCAGGGACACCCCACACTAGATCAGGCTGCCCAGAGCCTCATCCAGCCTGGGCTTAAACACCTCCAGGGACAGGGCCCCAAGCACCTCCCTGGACAACCCATTCCAGGGCTTCACCACTCTCATGGGGAAGAACTTCCTCCTCCCCTCCAGCCTGAATCTCCCCACCTCCAGCTTCATTCCATTCCCCCTAGTCCTATCACTGCCTGAGATCCTGAGCAGTCCCTCCCCAGCCTGCTTGGAGCCCCCTTCAGATCCTGGAAGGCCACAATGAGGTCACCTCGGAGCCTTCTCTTCTCCAGACTGAACAGCCCCAACTCCTTCAGTCTGTGCTCACAGCAGAGCAGCTCCAGCCCTCTGCTCATCCTCCTGGCCCTTCTCTGGACACCTTCCAGCACCTCCAGATCCCTCTTGTCCTAGGGGCTCCAGCACTGGAGGCAGTACTCCAGGTGGGGTCTCCCCAGAGCTGAGCAGAGGGGCAGAATCCCCTCCCTGCCCTGCTGGCCACACTTCTCTTGCTGCAGCCCAGGCTCTGCTTGGCTCTCTGGGCTGCAAGAGCACACTGAGAGCTCCTGCTGAGCTTCTCCTCCCCCAGCACCCCCAAGTCTCTCTCCTCAGGGCTGCTTTCCAGCCAGTCCCTGCCCAGCCTGGATTTGTGCCTGGGATTGCCTCCACCCAGCTGCAGGACCCTGCCCTTGGTCTTGTTGAACCTCCTGAGGTTGGCTTGTGCCCACCTCTGCAGCCTGCCCAGGGCCCTCTGGATGGATCCCTTCCCTCCAGCTGTCTGCTGCCCCACACAGCTTGGTGCCATCAGCAAACCTGCTGAGGCTGCACTCAGTGCCACTGTCCATGGCACCCACAGAGATGTTGAACAAGCCTGGTCCCAGGACTGACCCCTGAGGGCCTCTGCTTGTCCCTGGCCTCCACTGGGACATGGACTCATTGACAGCCACCCTCTGGGTGCAGCCCTCAAGCCAGTTCTGTATCCATCTAGTGGTCACCCATCACACCCCTGTGTCAGCAGCCTGGAGCCCAGGCTGTGGTGCAGGACAGTGTGGAAGGCTGTGCTCAGGCCCAGGCAAAGGACATCAGCTGCTGCCCCTCAGCTATTGATGTTGTCACCTGTGCAGAGAAGGCCACCAGGTTGGTCAGGCAGGATTTGCCCTTGGTGAACCCTGCTGACTGTTCCCAGTCACCTCTTCACTCTTCTTCTGAGTCAGCAGTGCCTCCAGGAGGATCTGCTCCGTGATCTTTCCGGGCACAGAGGTGAGACTGCCTGGCCTGGAGTTCCCTGGCTCCTCCTCCTTACCCTTCTTGCAGATGGGAGCAATGTTTCCCCTTTTCCAGTCTGTGAGGACTGCCCCAGACTGCCAGGACCTTTGGAATAGACTAGAGAGGGGTTTAGCAACCTCCTCTGCCAGTTCTCTCAGCACCCCTGGGTGTACCCCGTGGGGTCCCATGGACTTGAACACTTTCAGGTTCTTCAGGTGATCACCAACCTGATCTTCACTGACCATGGGCAGTTCTTCCTCCCCATCCCTGCCATTGTCTTCCATGACTCCAGGAGTGTGGCTGGAGGCCCTGGCAGTGAAGACTGAGGTAAAGAAGTCACTGAGAACCTCAGCCTGTTCCTCATCACTTGTGGCCATGTCACCAGTTTCCTTTCTGAGGGGCCCACACCTTCCCCAGTCTTCTTCTTGCCATTCATACACCTGTAGAAACTCTTGGTGCTCCCTTTAACCTCCCATACTGGAGGCATACTGGGCCCTCTGCTCCCCTCACAGGGAGTCTGCTACAGCGAGGACCTGACGAGGCTTCCTTTCCAGATTAGTTGTGATGGCTGAGCTGAGGCAGCCTGTCCCTGGTGCAGCTTCTGACCCTCTGGAGTCCTCATCCTCAGCTCTGACCTGCTCCTGCAGAGCCTCATAGCTGTCCCTGGTGCAGCTTCTGACCCTCTGGAGTCCTCATCCTCAGCTCTGACCTGCTCCTCCTGCAGAGCCTCATAGCTGTCCCTGGTGCAGCTTCTGACCCTCTGGAGTCCTCATCCTCACCTCTGACCTGCTCCTCCTGCAGAGCCTCATAGCTGTCCCTGGTGCAGCTTCTGACCCTCTGGAGTCCTCACCCTCAGCTCTGACCTGCTCCTGCAGAGCCTCATAGCTGTCCCTGGTGCAGCTTCTGACCCTCTGGAGTCCTCACCCTCAGCTCTGACCTGCTCCTCCTGCAGAGCCTCAGCCCTGTTCTGTAGGTGCCCTGCAGGCAGGGTGCTGCTCCAAGTAGCAGGCTTGCTCCGTTTGCATTTCTTCCCTCGGGCACAGCCCTGTTCCCCTTGGCCCTGCTCATGTGGGTCACTGCAGGGAGGCTGAGAGGCTTGCTGCTGGGAGGGTCTCACACTCCCTGTTCCACTCAGAGTTTCCTCCTGTTCTGGTTTGGGAGAGGTTAGGTTATGGAAATAGTCAATTTCCCTGTCGCAGTCTCTTCCAGCTCTTAGCCTTTCCTCCTCTCCTTTAGCTCAGCCACCAGGCTCCTCAGAGCCCTGAGCTGCTCACACCTGACACAGGAGTTGTTCCTTCCACCCTCCAGATCGAGTGCCAGGCTCCAGCACCCACTGCAGCCACCTGCCTGACCATCTGCATGCTTGTGAGTGCTCTCTGCTTGGGTGCCCACTGTTCTCCCACTGGCCTTTGCTCTAGCAGTAACCAGCTTTCAGGAGCCACCCTCTCCCATCAGTGAGCAGGCCTGGCTGAGCAGCCAGAGCTGAGCAGCCAGTGCTGAGCAGCCAGTGCTGAGCAGCCAGAGCTGAGCAGCCAGTGCTGAGCAGCCGGAGCTGAGCAGCCAGTGCTGAGCAGCCAGAGCTGAGCAGCCAGAGCTGAGCAGCCAGTGCTGAGCAGCCAGTGCTGAGCAGCCGGAGCTGAGCAGCCAGTGCTGAGCAGCCAGTGCTGAGCAGCCGGAGCTGAGCAGCCAGTGCTGAGCAGCCAGTGCTGAGCAGCTGGAGCTGAGCAGCCAGTGCTGAGCAGCCAGAGCTGAGCAGCTGGAGCTGAGCAGCCAGTGCTGAGCAGCCAGAGCTGAGCAGCCAGTGCTGAGCAGCCGGAGCTGAGCAGCCAGAGCTGAGCAGCCAGTGTTGAGCAGCCAGAGCTGAGCAGCCAGTGCTGAGCAGCCAGTGCTGAGAAGCCAGTGCTGAGCAGCCAGTGCTGAGCAGCTGGAGCTGAGCAGCCAGTGCTGAGCAGCCAGAGCTGAGCAGCCAGTGTTGAGCAGCCAGTGTTGAGCAGCCAGTGTTGAGCAGCCAGAGCTGAGCAGCCGGAGCTGAGCAGCCAGAGCTGAGCAGCCAGTGCTGAGCAGCCAGTGCTGAGCAGCTGGAGCTGAGCAGCCAGTGTTGAGCAGCCAGAGCTGAGCAGCCGGAGCTGAGCAGCCGGAGCTGAGCAGCCAGTGCTGAGCAGCTGGAGCTGAGCAGCCAGTGCTGAGCAGCCAGTGCTGAGAAGCCGGAGCTGAGCAGCCAGTGCTGAGCAGCCAGAGCTGAGCAGCTGGAGCTGAGCAGCCAGTGCTGAGCAGCCAGAGCTGAGCAGCCAGTGCTGAGCAGCCAGAGCTGAGCAGCCAGAGCTGAGCAGCTGGAGCTGAGCAGCCAGTGCTGAGCAGCCAGTGCTGAGCAGCCAGTGCTGAGAAGCCAGTGCTGAGCAGCCAGTGCTGAGCAGCCAGAGCTGAGCAGCCAGTGTTGAGCAGCCAGTGTTGAGCAGCCAGAGCTGAGCAGCCGGAGCTGAGCAGCCAGAGCTGAGCAGCCAGTCTTGAGCAGCCAGTGCTGAGCAGCCAGTGTTGAGCAGCCAGAGCTGAGCAGCCGGAGCTGAGCAGCCAGAGCTGAGCAGCCAGTCTTGAGCAGCCAGTGCTGAGCAGCCGGAGCTGAGCAGCCAGTGCTGAGAAGCCAGAGCTGAGCAGCCAGAGCTGAGCAGCCAGTGCTGAGCAGCCAGTGCTGAGAAGCCGGAGCTGAGCAGCCGGAGCTGAGCAGCCAGTGCTGAGCAGCCAGAGCTGAGAAGCCGGAGCTGAGCAGCCAGTGCTGAGAAGCCAGAGCTGAGCAGCCAGAGCTGAGCAGCCAGAGCTGAGAAGCCGGAGCTGAGCAGCCGGAGCTGAGCAGCCAGTGCTGAGCAGCCAGAGCTGAGAAGCCGGAGCTGAGCAGCCAGTGCTGAGAAGCCAGAGCTGAGCAGCCAGAGCTGAGCAGCCAGTGCTGAGAAGCCGGAGCTGAGCAGCCGGAGCTGAGCAGCCGGAGCTGAGCAGCCAGAGCTGAGAAGCCGGAGCTGAGCAGCCAGTGCTGAGCAGCCAGAGCTGAGCAGCCAGAGCTGAGCAGCCAGAGCTGAGAAGCCGGAGCTGAGCAGCCGGAGCTGAGCAGCCGGAGCTGAGCAGCCAGTGCTGAGCAGCCAGAGCTGAGAAGCCGGAGCTGAGAAGCCAGTGCTGAGCACCCGGAGCTGAGCAGCCAGTGCTGAGCAGCCAGAGCTGAGCAGCCGGAGCTGAGCAGCTGGAGCTGAGCAGCCAGTGCTGAGCAGCCAGAGCTGAGCAGCCAGAGCTGAGCAGCTGGAGCTGAGCAGCCAGTGCTGAGCAGCTGGAGCTGAGCAGCCGGAGCTGAGCAGCTGGAGCTGAGCAGCCAGTGCTGAGCAGCCAGAGCTGAGCAGCCGGTGCTGAGCAGCCGGTGCTGAGCAGCCAGAGCTGAGCAGCCGGAGCTGAGCAGCCGGAGCTGAGCAGCCAGTGCTGAGCAGCCAGTGCTGAGCAGCCGGAGCTGAGCAGCCAGTGCTGAGCAGCCAGTGCTGAGCAGCCAGTGCTGAGCAGCCGGAGCTGAGCAGCCGGAGCTGAGCAGCCAGAGCTGAGCAGCCAGTGTTGAGCAGCCAGAGCTGAGCAGCCAGTGCTGAGAAGCCAGTGCTGAGCAGCTGGAGCTGAGCAGCCAGTGCTGAGCACCCAGTGCTGAGCAGCCAGTGCTGAGCACCCAGTGCTGAGCAGCCAGTGTTGAGCAGCCAGTGCTGAGCAGCTGGAGCTGAGCAGCCAGTGCTGAGCAGCCAGAGCTGAGCAGCCAGAGCTGAGCAGCCAGTGTTGAGCAGCCGGAGCTGAGCAGCCGGAGCTGAGCAGCCAGTGTTGAGCAGCCAGTGCTGAGCAGCCAGTGCTGAGCAGCTGGAGCTGAGCAGCCAGTGCTGAGCAGCCAGTGCTGAGCAGCTGGAGCTGAGCAGCCAGTGCTGAGCAGCCAGAGCTGAGCAGCCGGAGCTGAGCAGCCAGAGCTGAGCAGCCAGTGCTGAGCAGCCAGTGCTGAGCAGCCTGTGCTGAGAAGCCAGTGCTGAGCAGCTGGAGCTGAGCAGCCGGAGCTGAGCAGCCAGTGCTGAGCAGCCAGTGCTGAGCAGCCAGTGCTGAGCAGCCAGTGCTGAGAAGCCAGTGCTGAGCAGCCAGTGTTGAGCAGCCAGTGCTGAGCAGCCAGTGCTGAGCAGCCAGAGCTGAGCAGCCAGAGCTGAGCAGCCAGAGCGGAGCAGCCGGAGCTGAGCAGCCAGAGCTGAGCAGCCAGTGCTGAGCAGCCAGTGCTGAGCAGCCGGAGCTGAGCAGCCAGAGCTGAGCAGCCAGTGCTGAGCAGCCAGAGCTGAGCAGCCAGAGCTGAGCAGCCAGTGCTGAGCAGCCGGAGCTGAGCAGCCAGAGCTGAGCAGCCAGTGCTGAGCAGCCAGAGCTGAGCAGCCAGTGCTGAGCAGCCAGTGTTGAGCAGCCAGTGCTGAGCAGCCAGTGCTGAGAAGCCAGTGCTGAGCAGCCAGTGCTGAGCAGCTAGTGCTGAGCAGCTGGAGCTGAGCAGCCAGTGCTGAGCAGCCAGAGCTGAGCAGCCGGAGCTGAGCAGCCAGTGCTGAGCAGCCGGAGCTGAGCAGCCAGAGCTGAGCAGCCAGTGCTGAGCAGCCGGAGCTGAGCAGCCAGTGCTGAGCAGCCAGTGTTGAGCAGCCAGTGCTGAGCAGCCAGTGCTGAGCAGCCAGTGCTGAGCAGCCGGAGCTGAGCAGCCAGTGCTGAGCAGCCAGAGCTGAGCAGCCGGAGCTGAGCAGCCAGTGCTGAGCAGCCAGTGCTGAGCAGCCGGAGCTGAGCAGCCAGTGCTGAGCAGCCAGTGCTGAGCAGCCAGTGCTGAGCAGCTGGAGCTGAGCAGCCAGAGCTGAGCAGCCGGAGCTGAGCAGCCAGTGCTGAGCAGCCGGAGCCTAGCAGCCGGAGCTGAGCAGCCAGTGCTGAGCAGCCAGTGCTGAGCAGCCAGTGCTGAGCAGCTGGAGCTGAGCAGCCAGAGCTGAGCAGCCAGTGCTGAGCAGCTGGAGCTGAGCAGCCAGTGCTGAGCAGCCAGAGCTGAGCAGCCAGTGCTGAGCAGCCAGTGCTGAGCAGCCAGTGCTGAGCAGCCGGAGCCTAGCAGCCGGAGCTGAGCAGCCAGTGCTGAGCAGCCGGAGCTGAGCAGCCAGAGCTGAGCAGCCAGTGCTGAGCAGCCGGAGCTGAGCAGCCAGTGCTGAGCAGCCAGTGTTGAGCAGCCAGTGCTGAGCAGCCGGAGCTGAGCAGCCAGTGCTGAGCAGCCGGAGCCTAGCAGCCGGAGCTGAGCAGCCAGTGCTGAGCAGCCAGTGCTGAGCAGCCAGTGCTGAGCAGCTGGAGCTGAGCAGCCAGTGCTGAGCAGCCAGAGCTGAGCAGCCAGTGCTGAGCAGCCAGTGCTGAGCACCCGGAGCTGAGCAGCCGGAGCTGAGCAGCCAGAGCTGAGCAGCCAGTGCTGAGCACCTGGAGCTGAGCAGCCAGTGCTGAGCAGCCGGAGCTGAGCAGCCAGTGCTGAGCAGCCGGAGCTGAGCAGCCAGTGCTGAGCAGCCGGAGCCTAGCAGCCGGAGCTGAGCAGCCAGAGCTGAGCAGCCAGTGCTGAGCAGCCGGAGCTGAGCAGCCAGTGCTGAGCAGCCGGAGCCTAGCAGCCGGAGCTGAGCAGCCAGTGCTGAGCAGCCGGAGCTGAGCAGCCAGAGCTGAGCAGCCAGTGCTGAGCAGCCGGAGCTGAGCAGCCAGTGCTGAGCAGCCAGTGTTGAGCAGCCAGTGCTGAGCAGCCAGTGCTGAGCAGCCGGAGCTGAGCAGCCAGTGCTGAGCAGCCGGAGCCTAGCAGCCGGAGCTGAGCAGCCAGTGCTGAGCAGCCAGTGCTGAGCAGCCAGTGCTGAGCAGCTGGAGCTGAGCAGCCAGTGCTGAGCAGCCAGAGCTGAGCAGCCAGTGCTGAGCAGCCAGTGCTGAGCACCCGGAGCTGAGCAGCCGGAGCTGAGCAGCCAGAGCTGAGCAGCCAGTGCTGAGCACCTGGAGCTGAGCAGCCAGTGCTGAGCAGCCAGAGCTGAGCAGCCAGTGCTGAGCAGCTGGAGCTGAGCAGCCAGTGCTGAGCAGCCAGAGCTGAGCAGCCAGAGCTGAGCAGCCAGTGCTGAGCAGCCGGAGCTGAGCACCCGGAGCTGAGCAGCCGGAGCTGAGCAGCCAGAGCTGAGCAGCCAGAGCTGAGCAGCCAGTGCTGAGCACCTGGAGCTGAGCAGCCAGTGCTGAGCACCCAGAGCTGAGCACCTGGAGCTGAGCAGCCAGTGCTGAGCAGCTAGTGCTGAGCAGCTGGAGCTGAGCAGCCAGTGCTGAGCAGCCAGAGCTGAGCAGCCATTGCTGAGCAGCTGGAGCTGAGCAGCCGGAGCTGAGCAGCCAGTGCTGAGCAGCCAGAGCTGAGCACCTGGAGCTGAGCAGCCAGTGCTGAGCAGCTAGTGCTGAGCAGCTGGAGCTGAGCAGCCAGTGCTGAGCAGCCAGAGCTGAGCAGCCATTGCTGAGCAGCTGGAGCTGAGCAGCCGGAGCTGAGCAGCCAGTGCTGAGCAGCCAGAGCTGAGCAGCCAGTGCTGAGCAGCCATTGCTGAGCAGCTGGAGCTGAGCAGCCAGTGCTGAGCAGCCAGAGCTGAGCACCCGGAGCTGAGCAGCCAGTGCTGAGCAGCCAGAGCTGAGCAGATGGAGCTGAGCACCCGGAGCTGAGCAGCCAGAGCTGAGCAGCCGGAGCTGAGCAGCCAGTGCTGAGCACCTGGAGCTGAGCAGCCGGAGCTGAGCAGCCAGAGCTGAGCAGCTGGAGCTGAGCAGCCGGAGCTGAGCAGCTGGAGCTGAGCACCCGGAGCTGAGCAGCCAGAGCTGAGCAGCCGGAGCTGAGCAGCCGGAGCTGAGCAGCCAGAGCTGAGCAGCTGGAGCTGAGCAGCCAGTGCTGAGCACCCAGAGCTGAGCACCTGGAGCTGAGCAGCCAGTGCTGAGCAGCCAGTGCTGAGCAGCCGGAGCTGAGCAGCCAGTGCTGAGCACCCAGAGCTGAGCACCCGGAGCTGAGCAGCCAGTGCTGAGCAGCTAGTGCTGAGCAGCTGGAGCTGAGCAGCCAGTGCTGAGCAGCCAGAGCTGAGCAGCCATTGCCGAGCAGCTGGAGCTGAGCAGCCGGAGCTGAGCAGCCAGTGCTGAGCAGCCAGAGCTGAGCAGCCAGTGCTGAGCAGCCATTGCTGAGCAGCTGGAGCTGAGCAGCCAGTGCTGAGCAGCCAGAGCTGAGCACCCGGAGCTGAGCAGCCAGTGCTGAGCAGCTGGAGCTGTGCACCCGGAGCTGAGCAGCCAGAGCTGAGCAGCCGGAGCTGAGCAGCCAGTGCTGAGCACCTGGAGCTGAGCAGCCGGAACTGAGCAGCCAGAGCTGAGGAGCTGGAGCTGAGCACCCGGAGCTGAGCAGCCAGAGCTGAGCAGCCGGAGCTGAGCAGCTGGAGCTGAGCACCCGGAGCTGAGCAGCCAGAGCTGAGCAGCCGGAGCTGAGCAGCCGGAGCTGAGCAGCCAGAGCTGAGCAGCTGGAGCTGAGCAGCCAGTGCTGAGCACCCAGAGCTGAGCACCTGGAGCTGAGCAGCCAGTGCTGAGCACCCAGAGCTGAGCACCCGGAGCTGAGCAGCCAGTGCTGAGCACCCAGAGGTGAGCAGCCAGTGCTGAGCAGCCAGTGCTGAGCACCCGGAGCTGAGCAGCCAGTGCTGAGCACCCAGTGCTGAGCACCCGGAGCTGAGCAGCCAGTGCTGAGCAGCCAGTGCTGAGCACCCAGAGCTGAGCACCCGGAGGTGAGCAGCCAGTGCTGAGCAGCCGGAGCTGAGCACCCGGAGCTGAGCTGCCGGCCGCTGCCTGCTCTCTCCCAGCCACGCTCCGGGCTCTGTTTGGTTGTGGCGGTTTCCACGGCCAGCCCTGCCCCTGTTGCATCACTGTGCTCAGGCACGTAGGCAGCCCCAGCCCGCTGCCCCTCCTCCCCTCTGCAGGAGCTCCTGAGCCAGCAGCCCCTTGCCCCCTGAACGGAAAGGAAAGCAAAGCCAAACCAAGCTCCCAGCCTGAGCTGCTCGCCGTGGTCTCCTCTCCCCGCAGCCATGCACCGGGTTCCAAGAGAGCCTTGGATCAGATCGTTGTGGGCGTGAGGGAAGGAGAGAGCTGGAGAATAGGCTGGAACAGGTCTGGACAGGCATTGGAACAGGCTGCCCAGGGAGGTGGTGGAGTCCCCATGCCTAGAGGCGTACAAGAAACGTGTGGCTGTGGCTCTCGGGGCCCATGGTGGTGCTGGGTTGAAGGTTGGACTGGATGATCTTAGAGGTCTTTTCCAACTGAAACAATTCTATGATCCTATCATCTCTGGCTGAGAGCTTTGCCACCAGAAGCTGGCTCTTGCTAGTCATTTGGTTTCCTGTTTCTTCCTCAGTGCCTACCCCCTGCATGCCTGCCACGGCCACAGCCTGGTTCCTTGGCATGTCTGTGGGCAGCAGCTCCCTGCCCCTGGCCTGGCTGCCACCTTGCCATTCCAGCCACACACACAACTGTGGGGACAAGGTAAGGTGATGGTTCCTTCAGCCACACCCTGCTCATCCTTGCACATCCCTGGGTGGGCCCTTACTGCTTAGTCAGGGGAGCCCTAGGGCCATCTTTGCTCCACCTTCCCAGCCCTCCTCTGTTGCTCAGCAGCTCCCAGTCCAGCAAGCACAGTCGGGTGGCTGGTTCTGCTTCCTCGTGGGTGGCTGATCTGCTGAGCGATGCTCCTGATGCAACAGTGCCAGCCAAGTGCATTTTACCCTGCTAACTGAAGCCCTCAACCAGGTTCTGCAATAAATTTGTGTATTGGTCTACTGAGAGGCAAAGGCTTCTGAATGTCACTGCTGAGGCTGCCCAAAGTGTCTGTGTGTCTCATAGTTCATCTTGGGAAGCGCTGGTGTGCGTCCCCCTGCCGCCTGTTAACGTACACACCTCATAAATAGCAGTGCCTAGCAAAGCTGTCTGCCCCAGAGCCCTCCCCAGAGGTGTCAGCCACAGAGTTTGCCGTGACAAAACTGTCCCTGGTCATTTCCTCCTGTGTGAATGACAGCAGGCAATAAGGTGTGGGGGTGTGGTATAAAAGGAAGGCAGTGGCTGGCTGTGATTAAGTGTGCATGGAGCTATAGAGTTGTCTTAATAGGCAGAAGAGGTCTCCAGCCTCTCCCACAAAGAGGCAGTGAGCAGAGAGGCATCACAGAATGGCTTCGTTTGGTAGGGACCTCAAAGATCATCTGCTCCAAACCCCCTGCCCTGGGCAGGGACACCTCTCAACTAGACTCAGGGCCTCATCCCATCTGGCCTTGAACACCTCCAGGGAGGTGGCATCCCCAGTCTCTCCTGGAAACCCATTCCAGAGTCTCACCACCCTCAGACTGAAGAACTTCTTCCTCAGCTCCAGTCTAACCCTGCCCTCCCTCAGCTTCAAACCATTCCCCCTTGGCCTGGTTCCAGACCCCCTCAGGAAAAGTCCCTCTGCAGCCTTCCTGTAGGTTCTCTTCAGGTATTGCAAGGCAGCTAGAAGGTCACCCCAGAGCAGAAGCTTCTTTAGAATAGCCAAGGCTGAGGAAAGGGATACAGAGAACAGCCAGAAAGTGTTTTATAAACTAAGGAGCAGTGGGGGGGAAGGAAGGCAGGGGCTGGGATGGCATTTCAGGGAAATCCTGTATGCTCTGGAAACACAGCTGGAGCACTGAGCTCACAGAAGTGCAGAGCACAATCCCTCCTGTCAGAAATGGGATTTGAGGGCTGTGGGCACTGAAGGGAGTGTGCAGGTGTTGCTGAGAGTGTGCAGTTCCCTTCTCCTTGGAATTGTGAGCACCTGGAAGTCTTGCGAGGCCAGGCAGTGTGTGTGACACAGGGAGGGAGACTGAACATGGGGCCGGATGGGATCCATCCCAGGGTGCTGAGAGAGCTGGCAGATGAGCTGCCAAGCCACTCTCCATCAGTTTCCTCCAGCCCTGGCTCACTGGAGAGGTCCCAGGTGACTGAAACTGGCCAATGTGGTCCCCATCCACAAGCAGGGTTGGATGGAGGAACCTGGAAACTCCAGGCCTGGCAGCCTGACCTCAGTGCCAGGGAAAGTGATGGAGCAGATTATCCTGGGGGCAATAACTGCACCTGAAGGATGGCCAAGGGCTCAGGCCCAGCCAGCAGGGATTTAGGAAGGGCAGGTCCTGCCTCTCCAACCTGATCTCCTTCCATGCCCAGGTGACTGCCTGGTGGATGTGGAGCAGGCTGTGGATGTGGTCTGCCTGGACTTCAGCAAGGCCTTTGACACCATCCCCCACAGCAAACTGCTGTCTAAGCTGTCAGCTCATGGCTTGGACAGCAACTCTCTGAGCTGGGTTAGGAACTGGCTGGAGGCTGAGCCCAGAGAGTGGTGGTGAATGGTGCCACAGCCAGCTGGCAGCCAGGCACCAGTGCTGTGCCCCAGGGAGCAGTGCTGGGCCCCATCCTCTTTAACATCTTCATTGATGATCTGGATGAGGGGGTTGAGTCAGTCATCAGCAAGTTTGCAGATGACACCAAGTTGGGAGCAGATGTTGGTCAGAGGTCAGAAAGGCTCTGCAGAGGGACCTTGCCAGGCTGCACAGATGGGCAGAGGCCAACAGGATGGCATTCAACAAGTCCAAGTGCCAGGGGCTGCACTTTGGCCACAGCAACCCCAGGCAGTGCTGCAGGCTGGGGGCAGAGTGGCTGAGAGCTGCCAAACAGAGAGGGACCTGGGGGTGCTGATTGACAGCTGCCTAAACACGAGCCAGCAGTGTGCCCAGGGGGCCAAGAGGGCCAATGGCATCCTGGCCTGCATCAGGAAGAGTGTGGCCAGCAGGAGCAGGGAGGTCATTAAGCCCTGTGCTCAGCACTGCTTAGGCCGCACCCTGAGTCCTGTGTGCAGCTCTGGGCTCCTCAGTTTCAGAAGGACATTGAGAGACTTGAAGGTGTCCAGAGAAGGGCAAGGAGGCTGGGGAGGGGTCTGGAGCACAGCCCTGGCAGGAGAGGCTGAGGGAGCTATGGCTGCTTAGCCTGCAGAAGAGGAGGCTCAGGGGAGACCTTCTTGCTCTCTGCAACTCCCTGCAGGGAGGTTGGAGCCAGCTGGGGGTTGATCTCTTCTCCCAGGCAAGCAGCCCCAGAACAAGAGGACACAGTCTCAAGCTGTGCCAGGGGAAGTTTAGGCTGGAGATGAGGAAGAAATTCTTCCCAGCCAGAGAGATTGGCCCTTGGGATGTGCTGCCCAGGGAGGTGGTGGAGTGCCCATGCCTTGAGGTGTTTAAGAGCCTGGATGTGGCTCTTGGAGCCATGGTTTAGTTGATTAGATGGTGTTGGTTGATAGGTTGGACTTGATGGCCTCAAAGGTCTTTTCCAACTTGGTTAATCCTATTCTAGTCTAGTCTAGTCTAGTCTAGTCTATTCCATGTGACCTGCCCTAGGTGATTGTTCTTTGGCATGGGGGTTGGACTTGATGACCTTCAGAGGTCCCTTCAAACCCCTACCATTCTATGATTCTGTGACAGTTTTGGTTTCCCATCAACCTCCCAAAACTCTCTGGTATCAAAAATGTCTATGGAAGAGCAGCAAGAAGGTTGGGCTGGTCCAGCTTCTGTGCAGGGCCCAGAGAATGCAGTCCTAGAATGGTTCAGGTTGGAAGTCAACTTTAGAGGTCAGCCTTGAGCAGAGAGGTGCTCTGGAGCAGTGCCATAGAGGGCTGTGAAGTCCTTCATGTCTAGAGGGTGACCAGTGAGCTGTGGCTTGCTCCCCCTTTCCTGGGCATGAGATGCCAGCCCTGAGATGCCAAACAGGGAGGGTGGAAGTTGAGGCATAGGAAGCTCCATGGAAACAGGAGGAAGAATTCTTTCCCTGTGAGGGTGACAGAGCCCTGGCACAGGCTGCCCAGGGGGGCTGTGGAGTCTCCCTCTCTGGAGCTATTCCAGCACCACCTGGCTGTGTTCCTGTGTGACCTGCCCTGCGTGACCCTGTTCTGTCAGTGGGGGTTGGACTGCATGATCTCTCCAGGCCCCTTCCAGCCCCTAACCCTCTGTGATCTGTGTGAGGAAACCCTTTCCAGAGCTCCCTTACAGGAAAGGAGCTGATACCTCTGATACTGCAACCGATTTAGTGCTCAGCTGGCAGCCAGAGGGGAGAGAGACAGCTCTGGGCAGCTGCAGAGGACACTCTGCTGGGAAAGGGCAGGGCCAGCACCTGATGGCCAGGCTTGAAGAGTATCAAAGTAGATGAGCCCCGCTGCCAGATGAGGAGCAGGAGCCTGAGGACAGCTGGGGTTTCAGTGGCAGTGTTCCTGTCTGGGTCGAGTTCAGCAGGAGACACAGGTGCTGAGCTGCCTCTCGCTGCTAAGCTCTTCAGCTCTGGGCTGGGCACCCCTCCAGCCATCCATCACTCCTTGGAGGGTGGCCATGAGAAAGCAAATGTGATCTGAGAGTTGCCACCACGGCAGAGATATCAAACAGACACCTGGCACTTAGTGCAGACTGAGTTTGGGCTGGAAATAGAGCTGGGTTGTGCCTTGACTGCTGGGCAGGTGAGCCTGGGGTGGGCTCCTGGCTGCTCCCTGATGGCCCTGTAGATCAGCTCCAAACAAAAGCCACAACCAGAGGTTTGAGTCTGTGACTGTGGAAAAATAGAATCAGAGGATTGTTTGGGTTGGAAAAGCCCTCCCAGATCATCCAGTCCAAGCAGCAACCCAAACTCACCACCGTGTCCCAAAGGGCCATGGCCACAGGTTGCTTGAATACCTGCAGGGACAGTGACTCCACCACCTCCCTGGGCAGCCTGTGCCAGTGCCTGGCTACTCTTGCAGCAAAGAAATTGTTCCTCATCTCCACCAGAACCCTCCCCTGGCAGAGTTTCATCACTGCCTGCCCAGTGTGTGTGTGTGTGTGTGTGTGCAGGCTCCATCCTGCTGCCTCTGCTCTCTGGTGCCTCTGCTGCCTTCCCCAGCCATGCATCTCCACACATTGCTTGGGGACTCCACCGCCCCCCTGGGCAGCCTGTTCCAACCCCTAACCACTCTTGCAGCAGAGGCATTTTCCCACATCTCCAACCTAAGCCTCCCCTGGCACAATTCCAGGCCATTTCCTCTCCTCTATCACCTGAGCCTAGGGAGCAGAGCCCAACCCCACCTCCCTACACCCTCTTTCAGGCAGCTAGATGAGCCCCAGATCCATGTGGGGCCCCAGGCTGGGGCTTTCTTTTTGTTCCCCGGTGATTTGATGGCACAAGTGAGTGAGCTCTGCTCTTCTTTGTGGCAGGACTGACAGCTAAGGTAGGGGGAGGCGAGCCTGGCTTTGTTTTCAGCTGTGAAACCCGGGAAGGGATGTGTTATTTGTGAGTTAATTGACTGGGGGCTGGGGGGGGGGGGAGGATGGAGATGAACTATTTGACAAAGGCTTCATTTCCACCCACTTCCCAGCTGGTGCTCCAGCACAGCTTAACCATGGGCTGTCAGCCTCCCATCAGCCTTCAACGTCTCCACTGAAATAGCAACTTTCTGGCAGGGCAGAGAGAGGCATTTGTGAGCCCCATGCTGCTCACAGGTAGTCACAGAGCATTAAAGGCTGGAAGGGATGTCCAGAGATCATGGAGGCCAACCCCTCTGCCAGAGCAGGGTCACTCAGGGTATCACAGTATCACCAAGGTTGGAAGAGACCTCGAGGATCATCGAGTCCAACCTGTCACCACAGACCTCACGACTAGGCCATGGCACCAAGGGCCACATCCAATCCCCTCTTGAACACCTCCAGGGATGGGGACTCCACCACCTCCCTGGGCAGCACATTCCAAAGACGAATGACTCAGTGAAGAACTTTCTCCTCACCTCGAGTCTAAACCTCCCCTGGCACAGCTTGAGACTGTGTCCCCTTGTTCTGGTGCTGGTTGCTAGAGAGAAGAGACCAACCCCTTCCTGGCTACAACCACCTTTCAGGTAGTTGTAGAAAGCAAGAAGGTCTCCCCTAAGCCTCCTCTTCTGCAGGCTAAGCAAGCCCAGCTCCCTCAGCCTCTCCTGCCAGGGCTGTGCTCCAGACCCCTCCCCAGCCTCCTTGCCCTTCTCTGGACACCTTCAAGTCTCTCAATGTCCTTCTGAAACTGAGGAGCCCAGAGCTGCACACAGGACTCCAGGGGTGGCCTAAGCAGTGCTGAGCCCAGGGCACAATGACCTCCCTGCTGCTGCTGGCCACACTCTGCCTGCTGCAGGCCAGGATGCCCTTGGCCTTCTTGGCCACCTGGTCCTCATGGGAACATATCCAGGCTGGTGCTGAATGTGTCCAGAGAAGGAGACTCCACAACCTCTCTGGGCAGCCTGCTCCAGGCCTCCAGCAGCCTCACTGTAAAGAACTTTCTCCTCATGCTGAGGTGAAACCTTCTGTGTTCCACTTTGTATTTACTGTTCCTTGTTTAATTGCTGTGCACCACCTAAAAGAGCTTGGCCCTTTCCACCTGACCCCCACCCCTCAGCTAGTGATAGACATTGATCAAATCCCCTCTCAGCCTTCTCAAGACTAAACAGCCCTAGAGCTCTCAGTCTCTCTTCATAGGGGAGGTGGTCAAGGGGCAAGAGAAGAGCAGGGAAAGGCAGGATCAGGTTCTGCCCTGCTTCAGACAGGGCTGGTTGGTGCTGCATGACCTGTTCAGCAGGGAGCTAAACTTGAATCCCTCTGAGCAGGGATTTGGAATCATAGAATTTGTTCAGCTGGAAAAGCCCTCTAAGCTCATCCAGTGCAAACATCAACCTAACCCCACCATGGCCATTAAACCATGGCCTTAAGTGCCATGGCCACGGGCTTCTGGAACACCTCCAGGGCTGGGGACTCCATCAGCTCTCTGGGCAGCCTCTGCCAGTGCCTGAACACCCTTGCAGCAAAGACACTTCTCCAAATTTCCAACCTAACCCTCCCCTGGCTCAATTCCAGGCCAGTTCCTCTCCCTCTGTCACCTGATGCTAGGGAGCAGAGCCCAACCCCCACCTCACTGCAGCCTCCTTTCAGGGAGCTGTAGAGAGCACTGAGGTCTCCCCTCAGCCTCCTCAGCTGGAACAATCCCAGGTCCCTCAGGCACTCCTCCCAGGACTACATGGAGTGGCAGGAGAGCAGTGTCTTTGCTGTTCACGTCACCACTGTCAGCAGGGCAAAGATAGCTCTGAACAGCACAGGAATGTTCAGCAGCTGTGACCTGTGTACAGTTCAACCTGTGTGCCAAAGGCAGGAGGTCTTCCACGAGGAGGAAGGTTCAGTCCTCAGGCAGCAGCTGTAAAATGCCACAGTTAGTGCCCCCACAGATGCCCTCAGATGCTGCTGCTGAGGGCATGCTGCAGCCCCTGTCCACATGACAAGAGAAGGCCAGGAGCACACTGCTGGGGTCCTGAGCAGCCCTGCAGATCACACACACAGCCAGGCAGCAGGCAGGTGAGGGCTTCACTCTGACAAAAGCCAATGCAGAGGAAGGGAGCCCCAGGCAGCTGAGCAGGGTGGGTGCTGACCTGCTGGAGAGCAGCTACCAGGCAGTCCTGGTAGACAACAGGATGGGCATGAGCCAGCTGTGTGCCCTCAGGGCCAAGAAGGCCAAGGGCACCCTGGGGTGCCTTAAGAGGTGTGGGGCTGGTAGGTCAAGGGAGGTTCTCTTCCACCTCTGCTCTGCTTCAGTGAGGCCTCACCTGGAGAACTGTGCACAGTTCTGGGCACCCCAGCTCAGGAAGGACAAAGAATGACAGAAGAGAGTCCAGTGCAGGGACACGAAGGTGCTGAAGGGCCTGGAGCATCTCTCACATGAGGAGAGGCTGAGGGGACTGGGGCTGGTGAGCCTGGGGAAGAGGAGGCTGAGGGGGGATCTTGTGAATGCTTGCAAATATCTAAGGGGTGGCTGCCAGGGAGCTGGGACCAGGCTCTCCTCAGTGGTCCCCAGTGACAGGACAAGAGGGAATGGGCAGAAAGCTGAACATGAGGAGGACCTTCTTGACTTTGAGGATGGCAGAGCACTGGAGCAGGCTGCCTGGAGAGGTTGTGGAGTCTCCTTCTCTGGAGATAATTCAAAACCCACCAGGATGTGTTCCTGTGGGATCTGCTTCAGGTGATGCTGCTCTGGCAGGGGTTTGGGCTTAATGGTCTTCAGACATCCCGTCCTTCCTCTACCATTCCAAGAGTCTGAGGCCAAACTGTGCAAGGCAGGTTTGCAGCTGTGAATATTTGCTGTTCTACCAAGACTGAGGGGCACCAGAGAAGTCCTACTTACTGCCTACAGCTAATGAAATACTATGGTACAGCCTCTTGGAAGCCTCTGGGAGCTGCGTGGTGGAAAACTCTGCTGTGGTGTTTTTCAGGAGAGTTAGAAGGCCAAAGCAAAGAGATCACAGAATCACAGAACTGTCAGGGGTGGAAGGGAGCTCAAGGCTCAGGCAGTCCCAACCCCCTGCCATGGGCAGGGACACCTCACACCACAGCAGGTTGCTCACAGCCACCTCCAGCCTGGCTGCAAACACCTCCAGGCAGGAGGCTTCCACCACCTCCCTGGGCAGCCTGTGCCAGGCTCTCACCACCCTCCTGGGCAACAACTTCTTCCTCACATCCAATCTCAATCTCCCCACTTCTGGTTTTGCTCCATCCCCCCCAGTTCTATCCCTCCCTGACACCCTCAAAAGTTCCTTCCCAGCTTTCTTGGAGCCCCCTGCAGATCCTGGAAGGCCACAAGAAGGTCTCCTGGGAGCCTTCTCTCCAGACTGAACAGCCTGGGGCTGGGGTCAGAGTGGCTGAGAGCAGCCAGGTAGAGAGGGACCTGGGGGGAGTGGTGGACAGCAGCTGAACAGGAGCCAGCAGTGTGCCCAGGGGGCCAAGAAGGCCAAGGGCATCCTGGCCTGCATCAGGAAGAGTGTGGCCAGCAGGAGCAGGGAGGTCATTGTGCCCTGGACACAGCACTGCTTAGGCCACAGCTTGAGTCCTGTGTCCAGTTCTGGGCTCCTCAGTTCAGGAAAGATGTTGAGATGCTGGAAGGTGTCCAGAGAAGGGCAAGGAGGCTGGGGAGGGGTCTGGAGCACAGCCCTGGCAGGAGAGGCTGAGGGAGCTGGGCTTGCTTAGCCTGCAGAAGAGGAGGCTCAGGGGAGACCTTCTTGCTCTCTGCAGCTCCCTGCAGGGAGGTTGGAGCCAGCTGGGGGTTGGTCTCTTCTGCCAGGCAGGCAGCCCCAGAACAAGAGGACACAGTCTCCAGCTGTGCCAGGGGAGGTTTGGGCTGGAGGTGAGGAGAAAGTTCTTCACAGAGAGAGAGAGCGCCCTTGGGATGTGCTGCCCAGGGAGGTGGTGGATTCCCCATCCCTGGAGGTGTTCATGAGGGGATTGGATGTGGCCCTTGGAGCCATGGTTTGGTTGTCAGGAGGTGCTGGGTGACAGCTTGGACTGGATGAGCTCTGAGGTCTTTCCCAACCTTATTGATCCTATGGTTTCAACCCCATCTAAGCCAACCTTCAGTCTTCAGAAGCCTGGCATGCACTCACCCACAGCTGGCCTTGCACACAGCACATGCAGGAGTTTTCACAGTGGCAGGGGGAGAAGGAACAAAATTCCCAAGCTTGGAGAAAATCCTTTTGGTGCCAAACCAGCTGTGGCTGTGGCTCTCCCAGCAGAGCTAAGCCATCTTCTGCACACCTAAAGGTGGTGTGCAGAAGATGGCTTAGCCCTGCTGGGAGAGCCACAGCCCAGGTCCCCAAGCTGCTGTGAGGACACACTGTCTGAGGTGAAAGAGGCAGGAGGAAACCCTGCCCCCCAAAATTCCATCTTCCAGCAGCAAATAGTGGTGAGCCAGGCTAGGGCCTGAGGGCACATCTGGCCAGATGCTGCCAGTGCCCATGCTGGGGAGAGAAGGGCTGGGACACAGCAGAGTGCTGCTGCTTGATGCTCAGAGAGAGCCCTGGGCCTCCTCCTTTGCTTTTTGCACCAAATGAAATGTTCTGGTCAATTGAAATCCTATTAAGCTGTCATTTCTTTGGCTGACTTTGTTCCAGCACCTGTGGTGTGGGGCTGAACCTTCTGTGGCTGTGGCTGGCTCTGGCTCAGAGGCTGGGGCCTCCTGCAGTCCCATGTGCTGAGGAAGGGCAGAAGTGTTTGTGTCTAATGAAGGGTCTGGAGGCTCTGCAGCATCTGCTGGGGATGGGACACTTTGTTTTACACACCTAGAAGGCAAAAGGACAACTGTAGGTGAGCTTGCTTTATTCTAGCTGTGCAATATAGCTGCTTTCCTGAAGCTCCTTTATCCACAGCCTTGGCTCTCAGCACCAGCAGCAGTCACTTGGCCCTTTAAAATGATAGTAATGATCCCAAGCAGCCTCCCTGCAGTGACAGAACTTGGCATTGCTTTGCCTCTGGGTTCCCACAAGGTCTCTCCTATTTCTTCTCCTGAAGTGTGTTATGCTCCTGTGCTGGTGGCTTGAGAGAGTGGCAAGGGTCAGGGCTGGGCTGAACACCAGATGAGTGCCAGAGGCTCTCCACGAAGCCCTCTGCTTCCCAAAGGGAAGGGAAAGGGAAGAAGGGAGAGAGGCTGATGGGGTGGGGAAGGAACTGAACCAGCTGGGATGGAGAGAACAATGCCAAGGGATAGAGTATCTGCAGGGGGCTACAAGAAGGCTGGGGAGGGACTGCTCAGGATCTCAGGCAGGGATAGGACTAGGGGGAATGGAATGAAGCTGGAGGTGGGGAGATTCAGGCTGGAGGTGAGGAGGAAGTTCTTCCCCATGAGAGTGGTGAAGCCCTGGAATGGGTTGTCCAGGGAGGTGCTTGGGGCCCTGTCCCTGGAGGTGTTTAAGCCCAGGCTGGCTGAGGCTCTGGGCAGCCTGATCTAGTGTGGGGTGTCCCTGCCCATGGCAGGGGGGTTGGAACTGGCTGATCCTTGTGGTCCCTTCCAACCCTGACTGATTCTATGATAGAGACACAAACAAATATGGAGCCCAGCCCCTGAGGGCAGTGAGGGCACCTCTGGCACCACTGCTGCTGGGGGCAGGCACTGGGCAAGGCCCAGACTGGACTCAGCAGCAGATGGGCACTGGATTCAGCAGCTGGATTCTGGAACTGGCTTCAGGCACACAGGGATGGGGATGGAAGGCAGAAGGCACAGAGTGCTGCTGGGACAGCATGCAGTGAAGAGGAGGCTTGAGCCTGGGCAGCCCTCAGCTTGCTGCTGAAGATGCCATCCATGGGCTGCAATCCCTTGGTGGGCAGTTGAGGCTCCCCTGTCCTGTCTGCTCCTCCCTGCAGGTGCCATCTCTGCCCTCCTGCCCCACAAGGTGAGGCACAAGCTGTGGCAGTGCCCTTGGTGTGCCCAGGAGCAAGTCTCAGGCAGAGCCTTTCTGCAGCCCAGCCCTTGGCAGTGACTCTCCCCAGGAGCTTCTCCCTGCCAGGAGCAGCCCCTGGCTGTGCCAAGCTGCCCTGAGGTTCAGCAGGTGCCTGAGTGAGCAGAGGCTGAGCTGGGCAGTGCCAGCCCCGAGCAGAAGTGGCTCTGCTCTGGCTCAGAGCAGGACCAGGCTTGGCTGGCCCGCGGGAGAGGGCGCTGCGGGCCCGCGGTGCGCAGCCTCTGCCGGCTCCTGCCTGCTGCTCTCTGCTGCTGCCTTCTCCTCCCTGCCCAGGATGCAGCCAGTGCCTGGGGCAGCGCACAGGGTGACCGGCGGCAAACAGGCAGCGGAGGATTCCCCTCAGAGCTGGGAGATTTCACTCCTTTGGAGAGGGGGAAAAGCCGGCACTGGAAGCTTGACCTGAGGGAGCCCGAAGAGGGAAGGGAGCAGCTCATCAGTATCCACTTGCGGGAAACAAGGAGCCCCTGATTTACCACTTGCTATTGGGTGGAGAGGTCTCCTGGTCTCGCAGGGTGTGTCTGGTGGATTACCTTTGCTCTCAAGTTCAAGCTGCTGCTCAGCAGAGGAGGCTGGGGCTCCTTTCATACAATCAGATTGTTGTTTGGTTGGGTTTTCCGCCCCCCCTTCCCTTTCTCGTTGCCGTTCTTGCCCACAAAATATCCAGTCCTGAAGGCTGGTAGGAGGCAGGGGTGGAAGAAATGCTCCCTATCTAGGCTGGAAAAGGTCTATCATGCCACAGGCATCTGTTCTCTTCCCATTTCCATGGAAACGTGCTGGTGTGGACTTCGGCGGTGTCAGGCAGAGCAGCACGGCCCTCCAGCCTGGCAGCAGGAGCTGGGGGACTCTCTCCAGGAGGAGCTGCTTGGCAACAGCACACAGAAATGTGGCCTGGTGGGGTCAGATTTGGAGAGCCGGGGTGACCTGGTCCCCGAGGATAACGGCACTTGCTAGCCCACACCAGAACCAGCAGCTGGGAGGACCCCCAACTCCCACCGCCCCTGCACAGCCCCTGGCCCCATCCAGCCCCGCTGCCCAATCGCTGCACGCCCCGGGCCACAGCTTTTCATTTCCTGGGGTGGAAGGGGTGGAGAGCACACATCTCGTGGCGACTGACAGGCGTTTTTGTTCTGTGCCAGCGCTTTTATTAACCCCCTGCTAGACCATTGCCTCTGTCTGCTCAGCTGCCCCCGCTGCGGCGCTGATGAGAGTGTTTGCAGCAGCAGGGCTGCCGGGGGAGATTATGGGGATCCCGTGGGCAGGGAGCGGCGGCTGGGGCCTCCGCACACAGATTGCTGGCTGCAGCTTCTCCCCCATCTGCCCTCCTTGCCGCCGCAGCAGTTGTGTGACTGAGCCCCCCCGGTACCTCCTGGGTGGTGGGTTTGGTGTCCCAGCTGGGAGGGAGGAGGGGGGATGTCGGCAGGCAGAGAGGAGGGAGGTTAAGGCAAGAGCAGCCTCGGCTGCCCTGCAGCTCTGCCCAGCCTCTTCTGTTCACCGCGCAGCTTTGGCACCAGCAGGTGCTCCCACTCACCGCTCTGGTCCCTTTCCCCTTCTGTAGCTGGGGCCTCACTTCCAGGGCTCTCGGGTCCTGGGGGATGTCCAGAGAAGAGCTACAAGGCTGGTGAGGGGTTTGGAGGGCATCCTGTGAGGAAAGGCTGAGGGAGCTGGGGTGGTTTAGTCTGGAGAAGGGAAGGCTGAGGGGAGACCTCTTTGCTCTCTACAGCGCCCTGCAGGGAGGCTGGAGTGAGGCTGCTGTTGGGCTCTTCTCCCAGGTAATTAGTGATGAGAGGAAATGGCCTTAAGTTGTGCTGGGCAGGCATTGCAGCAGGCTGCCCAGGGAGGTGGTGGAGTTGCTGTCCTGGAGGTGCTCAATCAGCTGTAGATGTGGTGCTTCAGGATCCAGCTTAGTGCTCATGGTAGCTGGGTTATGGGTGGACTCCATGATCTAAAGACCTTTCCCAACCTTAATGAGTCTATGAAAATGCTTATCCTAAAGATGGGATCAAAGAATTCTGTCTCTCTCTGGGCAGTTGTTTCCTTTTACTTTTGGATCAGGCTGCTGCTGGTGGTGGTTGATTATTCAAACCAATTAATTTGGGATGTGCACACAAGTTCTAATTAGCTGCAATTATTCACTTATTTCCTCCCTGCTTCCCTCCCACTTTGCTAGAAATTCCAAACTTATCACCCTAACACAGTGCCCTGCAAGAATTCTCCCCCAGCACAAGCCTGAACCTCTCCCTCTCTGATCAATACCTTTATCTGTCAGCCACGATTAATTAAAGGGAATCCCACTCTCAGGGCTTTGATTCCTATCACCCCAGAACAGCTTCCTGGCTGTTATAATCCAGACAGGAGTCTAATACTGTCCTCAAGTGAAAGGGAGGGGCTGGCTGAGACATCAAACCCCACACCATTCCCAGCCAAGTGGCCTGGAGAGCCTCACTGTCAGGCAGTGCCATGGGGTGGGGAGGTGGGACCGCGTTCTCCTCTGGAGCCTGGCTGCTCCATCCAGGGGGACAACACTGCTGAGATCAAAGGTGGCAGCGAGGGCATTACTCTGGGTGAGGAAGGGAAAGCAGAGTTAGGCCCTGCACTGATCATTTTGTAGTCTGCACTGTCTGTCTGGGTGTGTTCTGTTCTTCACAGGCTTCTTTTTTCTTGCCCAGTGGTTGCAGCCTTGGGATTTGCTATGGTTCCGAAGAGTAATTCAATACCCAGAGGCTGCTCTGAGCTTCCTGCCTCTGCGGTCTGCGGTGGTCTGAGCCACCAGGCCAGAGATGCTGTAACAAAGCTCTTAAAAACAATACCATTGTTCCACTTGAGATTCTTCTGCTGCTTTTAATAACCTTCCACTCTGCACATGGAGGGGTAAAAGCCAACAGAGAGGTTAGGCCAAGCTGTGCATCAGCGAAGCAGGGACTGGATCCAAGATTCATGGCTCCCTCTCCTCTCTGCTGCCTTCCTCAAACAGGGAAGGAGGTCAGAGCTAAAAGGGGTGATTTGAATCTCTTCCAGCTCTTAAACCTGATGCTGGCCATGTGTCTCAGCCAGACAGCATCCTCTGCCTTCATATTCTTTTGAAACGCTGGCTCAGAGCCAGGCTCTCACTCGCCTGGGTGCTGCTCCTTGCATCTTTACTCTTAGGCCTTCAGAAGCCTCAGATCCTAGAGCTAGGAGAGCAAGGGAAGCCACTGCTAGCTGCAAAGGGCAGGCAGCTCAGCAAGTCTTCAGGTGATGAGAGAGAGTGATTTCAGGCTTCAAGCCACCTGAATAAAGTGGAGCTGCTGATGTTGCAGGGAGTCATGACCCCAGGACTGGGAACAGCCAATCTAACTATGCTTGAGCTCTCCGGCAGTCCTCAGCCTCCAATTTCAGGTGTGCAACTGTCTGGGGCTTTCCAGGACGTCGTCCAAATGACAGATGTGCTTTGTTTTGTGCCCTCAGAGGACAAACGACTTTAGAACTCTAATCAGAGGGGACTAGGCAAGCCGTGTAGGTCAGCTCGGGCTGGGAGGAGAGCGCAGCCTTTGTGCAGCACAAGCAGGAGCTTGTTCCCAGCGCTGGAAGTGTTGCACTTGGCCTTCCCGGCAAAATTTACACCTCGGTGGGAGCAGCAGGTATGGAAAAACCTTCCCCTCTGGCCGCGCCTGCCGGAGGAGCCCAGGACGGCGGCGGCATTGCCGGAGGGAGCTGCAGAGCCGCCCACAGCCTGGGGAGGCCTCTCGGAGCTGCTCACGGAGAGTTCATCGCGGTTCGGCGAGGCAGGCGCCGCCGGCAGGCTGGCTGCGCGCACCGGGCGCTGCCGGCCTGCCTGCTTGCTTCCAGGAATGATGGAAGCTGGAGCACTTGCACGGAAACTTCCTAACTTTGAGAGGACATCCAATTAGGGGAGAGAAAGGCGAGCACACAGCGTGCTGGCTGCTGAGCCTGCCTGGCACGGCTCGCCCGGGATTTCACCACGGCCTTGGCAGGGGCTGGGGACCGTGCAGGGGAAATGGTTGGGGTTTGCTGGCTGGCTCTTTCCAAAGCCTTGTTCCCACCTTTTGCTCAGGAGCAGAATGATACCCAGCCTGGGGAGGTTTTGCTGGCTGGCTCTTTCCAAACCCCTGTTCCCACCTTTTGCTCAGGAGCAGAATGATCCCCTGCCTGGGGAGGTTTTGCTGGCTGGCTCTTTCCAAACCCCTGTTCCCATCTTTTGCTGAGGAGCAGAATGATACCCAGCCTGGGGAGGTTTTGCTGGCTGGCTCTTTCCAAACCCCTGTTCCCATCTTTTGCTGAGGAGCAGAATGATACCCAGCCTGGGGAGGTTTTGCTGGCTGGCTCTTTCCAAACCCCTGTTCCCATCTTTTGCTGAGGAGCAGAATGATACCCAGCCTGGGGAGGTTTTGCTGGCTGGCCATTTCCAAACCCCTGTTCCCACCTTTTGCTCAGGAGCAGAATGATACCCAGCCTGGGGAGGTTTTGCTGGCTGGCCATTTCCAAAGCCCTGTTCCCACTTTTTGTTCAGAAGCAGAACTAGACCCAGCTTGGGATTTGCTGGCTGGCCATTTCCAAAGCCCTGTTCCCACCTTTTGCTGAGGAGTAAAACAATGCCCAGTTTGGGGAGGTTTTGCTGGCTTATGGTTTCCAAACCCCTGTTCCCACTTTTTGCTCAGAAGCAGAACTATACTCAGCTTGGGATTTGCTGGCTTATGGTTTCCAAACTCCTGTTCCCACTTTTTGCTCAGGAGCAGAATACCCAAATTGGGGAGGTTTTGCTGGCTGGCTCTTTCCAAAGCCTTGTTCCCACCTTTTGCTCAGGGGCAGAACTATACCCAGCTTGGGGGGGGGGGGGTTGCTGGCTGTTTCCAAACCCCTGTTCCCACTTTTTGTTCAGAAGCAGAACTAGACCCAGCTAGGGATTTGCTGGCTGGCCATTTCCAAACCCCTGTTCCCACCATTTGCTGAGGAGCAGAATGATACCCAGCTTGGGGGGGGGTTGCTGGCTGGCTCTTTCCAAACTCCTGTTCCCACCATTTACTGAGGAGCAGAATGATACCCAGCTTGGGGAGCTGTGTGTGTGTGTTGCTGGCTGTTTCCAAAGCCCTGCTCCCATTTTTTTGCTCAGGAGCAGAATAATATCCGGGGTGCGGGTGGGGGGTGTGAGGGGGCAGGAGGGGGTGTCTGCTGGCTGGCTGTTTCCAAAGCCCTGCTCCCATTTTTTGCTCAGGAGCCAGCCATGGAGTGTGGGGTGTGTGAAGGGGTGTTTGCTGGCTGGCTGTTTCCAAAGCCCTGTCCCCACCTTTTGCTGAGGAGCAGAATGATGCCCAGCTCGGGGAGGTTTTGCTGGCTGGCTCTTTCCAAAGCCCTGTCCCCACCTTTTGCTGAGGAGCAGAATGATGCCCAGCTCGGGGAGGTTTTGCTGGCTGGCTCTTTCCAAAGCCCTGTCCCCACCTTTTGCTGAGGAGCAGAATGATGCCCAGCTCGGGGAGGTTTTGCTGGCTGGCTCTTTCCAAAGCCCTGTCCCCACCTTTTGCTGAGGAGCAGAATGATGCCCAGCTCGGGGGGGGTGGTTTGCTGGCTGGCTCTTTCCAAAGCCCTGTCCCCACCTTTTGCTGAGGAGCAGAATGATACCCAGCTCGGGGGGGGGGGGGTTTGCTGGCTGGCTCTTTCCAAAGCCCTGTCCCCACCTTTTGCTGAGGAGCAGAATGATGCCCAGCTCGGGGAGGTTTTGCTGGCTGGCTCTTTCCAAAGCCCTGTCCCCACCTTTTGCTGAGGAGCAGAATGATGCCCAGCTCGGGGAGGTTTTGGTGGCTGGCTCTTTCCAAAGCCCTGTCCCCACCTTTTGCTGAGGAGCAGAATGATCCCCAGCTCGGGGAGGTTTTGCTGGCTGGCTCTTTCCAAAGCCCTGTCCCCACCTTTTGCTGAGGAGCAGAATGATCCCCAGCTCGGGGAGGTTTTGCTGGCTGGCTCTTTCCAAAGCCCTGTCCCCACCTTTTGCTGAGGAGCAAGCCAATACCCAGCTTGTTGCTTTCCCTGTGCTTTAAGCTCCAGCTCGTGAATAGCAATAGCTGTGCGAGCAGAATGCTTTGCAGCAAGTGCAAGCGCAGACATGTCCCTTCCTGTGCTCCCCACCTAAGGACGGGGAGGGGGCGGTGCTGGGGGTTGCAGTCGAGCAAGGCAGCACAGGCCCTTTGTGGGTGAGAACTGTCAGCCCTGGGTTCATTGCGAGACAGGGACAAAGGCCACTTGGCTTTCCTCGGCCCCTGGAGAAGCACAGGCTCCCCACCACGCTCCCGGGGTGAAAGGCTCTTTATTGGCAGCAGAAACTGACAATTACACAGCAAACAGAGAGGAGAGAAGGTGGCTGTGCCGGGGTGCTGTGCTGGCTATGACATCACTGGGAGCCAATCAGCAGCCTCCCTTTGTGTCTGCCTTGCTAATGAGAGCCACTTCATCAGCCTCATTTGCAAGCATAATTTATTCACCTTCCAGGAAGGACACCACCTGCCTCTGAACAGCTGGGGAGAGCCAGCCTGCAGAGGGCTCTGGCTTTAAAGGAGGTAGCTGTGCCCAGAACATGAACACGAGCCACCAGTGTGCCCAGGGGGCCAAGAAGGCCAAGGGCGTCTTGGCCTGCATCAGGAAGAGTGTGGCCAGCAGGAGCAGGGAGGTCATTGTGCCCTGGTGTGGTGGTCAGAGAAAGTTCAGTTCCCACCACCCCGCCTAGAAACCACGGCTAACTCAGCACTGCTTAGGCCACCCCTGGAGCCCTGTGTCCAGCTCTGGGCTCCTCAGTTTCAGAAGGCCATTGAGAGACTTGAAGGTGTCCAGAGAAGGGCAAGGAGGCTGGGGAGGGGTCTGGAGCACAGCCCTGGCAGGAGAGGCTGAGGGAGCTGGGCTTGCTTAGCCTGCAGAAGAGGAGGCTCAGGGGAGACCTTCTTGCTCTCTGCAACTCCCTGCCAGCTGGGGGTTGGTCTCTTCTGCCAGGCAGGCAAGCAGCCCCAGAACAAGAGGACACAGTCTCAAGCTGTGCCAGGAGAGGTTTAGGCTGGAGGTGAGGAGAAAGTTCTTCCCAGCAAGAGAGAGTTGTTAGCCCTTGAGATGTGCTGCCCAGGGAGGTGGTGGAGTCCCCATCCCTGGAGGTGTTGCAGAGGGGATTGGATGTGGCCCTTGGAGCCATGGTTCAGTTGTCAGGAGGTGTTGGGTGCCAGCTTGGACTTGATGATCTCTGAGGTCTTTCCCAACCTTATTGATTCCATGATCTCCAGCACTTGCTGAGGGCTCAGTTCAGGCTGCAGAGAGCAGAAGTGGTCACTTGTCTTAGTTAATTACCCCCTGGCTGAGCACCTGCAGGGGCACAGAATCGTTGTGCTTGGAGAAAGCTCTTTGAGATCATCAAGTCCAAACAGCTCCAGTCTTTGAGAACCCTTTCAACGAAAAGGTTTCTTCTAATCTCCAACCTAAACCTCCCCTGGTGCAACCTGAGGACATTTCCTCTCATCCTGCCACTTGTTACTTTGGAGCAGAGCCCAACCCCCACCTGATTCCATCCTCCTCTCAGGGAGATGAAGAGAGCAATGAGGTCTCCCCTCAGCCTCCTCTGCTCCAGACTGAGCACCCCCAGCTCCCTCAGCTGCCCCTCCCCAGCCCTGTTCTCCAGACCCTTCCCCAGCTTTGTTGCCCTTCTCCAGGCCTGCTTCAGCCTCTCAATGACCTTCTTGGAGTGAGGAGCCCAATACTGAACCCAGGATTTGAGGATTGGCCTCACCAGTGCTGAGTACACCTGCTGAGTACTCCTGCTGGCCAAGCCGTTGCTGATTGTGGCCAGGATGCTGTTGGCCTTCTGGGCACACTTTGGCTCATGTTCTGTTCATGTTCTGTTGCCATTGGCCAAGGCCCCCAGGTCCTTTTTCTGCTGGGCAAATTCCATCCACTCTGCCCCAAGCCTGGAGCCTTCATGGGGTTGCTGTGACCCAAGTCCAGCAGCCAGCACTTGGCCTTGCTAAACCTCATCCCATTGGCCTTGGCACAGCAATCCAGCCTGGCCAGGGCCAGCTGTAGAGCCTCCCAGCCCTCCAGCAGCTCAACACTCCCTCCCAGCTTGGTGTCACCTGTAGAGCTACTGAAGCTGGCCTCAATCCCCTTATCATCATTATCCAGACAACTGATAAAGATATTAAAGAGAACAGAACCCTAAGGGTGCTCAAAGCAGGAGGTGGTCCTTGGGACAGCAGGAGACTGGGCTGTGGTATGAAGTGTGGCACTGGGGCCACATAACCAGGCCCAGCAAAGCTGGGCTGGGTGTGTTGGTCTCTTCTCCCAGGCAACCAGCACCAGAACAAGAGGACACAGTCTCAAGCTGTGCCAGGGGAGGTTTAGACTCGAGGTGAGGAGAAAGTTCTTCACTGGGTCGTTCGTCATTGGGATGTGCTGCCCAGGGAGGTGGTGGAGTCACCGTCCCTGGAGGTGTTCAGGAGGGGATTGGATGTGGCCCTTGGAGCCATGGTTCAGTTGTCAGGAGGTGTTGGGTGACAGCTTGGACTTGATGAGCTCTGAGGTCTTTTCCAATCTGGTTGATTCTGTGAATAGAATAGAATAGAATAGAATAGAATAGAATAAACCAGGTTGGAAGAGACCTTCAAGATCACAGAGTCCAACCTATCATCCAACACCATCTAATCAACTAACCCATGGCACCAAGCACCCCATCAAGTCTCCTCCTGAACACCTCCAGTGATGGTGACTCCACCACCTCCCTGGGCAGCACATTCCAGTGGCCAATCTCTCTCTCTGTGAAGAACTTCTTCCTAACCTCCAGCCTAAACCTCCCCTGGCACAGCTGGAGACTGTGTCCTCTTGTTCTGGGGCTGCTTGCCTGCCTGGCAGAAGAGCCCAAGCCCCAGCTGGCTCCAACCTCCCTTCAGGGAGTTGCAGAGAGCAAGAAGGTCTCCCCTGAGCCTCCTCTTCTGCAGGCTAAGCAAGCCCAGCTCCCTCAGCCTCTCCTGCCAGGGCTGTGCTCCAGACCCCTCCCCAGCCTCCTTGCCCTTCTCTGGACACCTTCAAGTCTCTCAATGTCCTTCTGAAACTGAGGAGCCCAGAGCTGGACACAGGACTCAAGGTGTGGCCCAAGCAGTGTTGAGCCCAGGGCACAATGACCTCCCTGCTGCTGCTGGCCACACTCTGCCTGATGCAGGCCGGGATGCCCTTGGCCTTCTTGGCCCCCTGGGCACACTGCTGGCTCATATTCAGCCTACCATTGACCAATTCCCCCCAGGTCCCTCTGCCTGGCTGCTCTCAGCCACTCTGCCCCCAGCCTGTAGCACTGCCTGGGGTTGCTGTGGCCAAAGTGATTCTATGATTCTAAATTGGGAGTGAGGATACCTCACAGGGAGGTGGAGGAGTCCCCATCCCTGGAGGTGTTCAAGAGGGGACTGGATGTGGCACTTGGTGCCATGGTCTAGTCATGAGGTCTGTGGTGACAGGTTGGACTTGATGATCTTTGAGGTCTCTTCCAACCTTGGTGATACTGTGATGGGTTCCCCCTTGCTCCACAAAGGTGTAGAGGGATGAGGTGCTGCTCTGAATGGAAAATGCAAGGAGTTTGGCCTTTCTGAGTTTGAGGTTTGCCCAAATGAGGGGCTGGGAAGTGCACTGGAAGTGCAGAGGAGACTGAGGCACCCAAGTGTTGCATGCAGCTCACATGCCTGGTGCTAAGGAGGGGAGCATCTGAACACCCAGGAAAAATGTGGGTATGGCCTCTGGCAGTTGTCACTCAGTTCAGCTCAGAGAAAGCTTCCTTCCAGACTGGGCTGTCTCTGTGGCATCAAAAATCAAACAGGCTGGAGAGCAGCCCTGAAGAAAAGGCCTTGGGGGTGCTGGGGGAGGAGAAGCTCAGCAGGAGCCAGCAGGGAGCACTTGCAGCCCAGAGAGCCAAGCAGAGCCTGGGCTGCAGCAAGAGAAGTGTGGCCAGCAGGGCAGGGAGGGGATTCTGCCCCTCTGCTCCACTCTGCTGAGACCACAGCTGGAGCTCTGGGGCCAGCTCTGGAGCCTCTGTGCCAGGAAGGCTCTGGAGGGGCTGGAAGGTGCCCAGAGCAGGGCCAGGAGGAGGAGCAGAGGGCTGGAGCTGCTCTGCTGTGAGCACAGCCTGAGGGAGTTGGGGCTGTGCAGGCTGGAGAGGAGCAGGCTCCCAGGAGACCTAATTGTGGCCTTGCAGGATCTGCAGGGGGCTGCAAGAAAGCTGGGGAGGGACTTCTGAGGGTGTCAGGGAGGGATAGGACTGGGGGGGATGGAGCAGCACTAGAAGTGGGGAGATTGAGATTGGCTGTGAGGAAGAAGTTGTTGCCCAGGAGGGTGGTGAGAGCCTGGCACAGGCTGCCCAGGGAGGTGGTGGAAGCCTCCTGGCTGGAGGTGTTTGCAGCCAGGCTGGAGGTGGCTGTGAGCAACCTGCTGTGGTGTGAGGTGTCCCTGCCCATGGCAGGGGGTTGGGGCTGGCTGAGCCTTGGGGTCCCTTCCAGCCCTGACAGTTCTGTGATCCTATAAACACAGCATCCAGCTGTACACAGTGAGTGACAGCTCTCTGGACACCTGTGCAACCTTCAGGGGGACAGCTGAGAGCTGCTGGGGAGTGAGGACAGAACACACTGCAAAGAGAAGCAGTCATGAGGAAACATTGCTCAGGGCAAGGCCCTGCAGCAGTCTGGGGCTGAGCAAGCCTCTTGTGGCAGGGCCATGGGGGCTGGCTGTCCCACTGCTCCCTGGGAGAAGCTTCACCACCCAAGTGTTGTGTGGGAGCCCCTTCCACAGCTGTCCTACTCAGAGCTGTGCTGTGTAGCTGCTTGTGCTGAGCATGCAGGAGGGTTGCAGGTGTGGATTCCCCTCCCAGGACTCTGCAGGCACAGCACTGGCCTTGGAAGCAGAACATGGGGCACTGAACAGAGACCAAAACGTGGGGACAACCAAAGTAAGAGATCACTACAGGGTTGGATGGCCATGGTGGGGTCAGGCTGATGCTTGGACTTGATGATCTCAAAGGTCTTTTCCAACTGAAACTGTTCTGTGATTCCACCCTGATCTACCTGCTGTGGTGTGAGGTGTCCCTGCCCATGGCAGGGGGGGTGGAACTGGCTGAGCCTTGAGGTCCCTTCCAACCCTGAGAGTTCTGTGATTCAGTGATTCTAAAGAAGGTGTTTTGACACCAAGGGAAGGCAGCAGAGCTGGGAGCAGCAAGCAGATGTCCTGAGTCAGCCCATGGAGCTGCAGCCAGACACATCAGCAGTTTGAAACAGCAGCCTGGAGCCCTGGGCTTGAAATGCAGCTAGCTTAAACCCAGCAGCCACAGTTGTTAGGGCACAAGTGGTTAGGGGAATGGGGCATCTCTCATGTGAGGAGAGGCTGAGGGAGCTGGGGCTGGTTAGTTTGGAGAGGAGGAGGCTGAGGAGGAGCTTGTTAATGTTTGCAAATATCTCAGGGGTGGCTGTCAGGAAGATGGGGCCAGGCTCTTCTCAGGGGTCCCCAGGGACAGCAGTCCCCAGTGGGCAGAAACTTGAACACAGGAAGTTCCAGCTACACATGAGAGAGGACTTCTTGACTTTGAGGGTGGCAGAGCACCTGAGCAGGCTGCCCAGAGAGGTTGTGGAGTCTCCATCTCAGGAGGCTTTCATGGCCTGCCTGGATGTGTTCCGGTGTGACCTGCCCTAGGTGACCCTGGTTGGACTCAATGATCTTCAGAGGTCCCCTCCCAGCCCTACCATGCTGTGATTCTCATAGTGTGCAGCCAGCAGCCCCCCTCCATGGCTGAGTTGGTAGCATTGCTGCCTCCAGGTCCCAGCTAGCATGGATTTAGGAAGGGCAGGGCCTGCCTGACCAACCTGACCTCCTTCCATGCCCAGGTGACTGCCTGGTGGCTGTGGGGCAGGCTGTGGATGGAGTCTGCCTGGACTTCAGCAAGGCCTTTGCCACCATCCCCCACAGCAAACTCCTGGCCAAGCTGTCAGCCCCTGGCTGGGACAGCAGCTCTCTGAGCTGGGTGAGGAACTGGCTGGAGGCTGAGCCCAGAGAGTGGTGGTGAATGGTGCCACAGCCAGCTGGCAGCCAGGCACCAGTGGTGTGCCCCAGGGAGCAGTGCTGGGCCCCAGCCTGGTCAATGTCTTGATTGATGATCTGGAGGAGGGGATGGAGTCCAGCAGCAGTAAATTTGCAGATGACAGCAAGCTGGGGGCAGGAGTTGAGCTGTCAGAGGGTAGCAGAGCTCTGCAGAGGGACCTTGCCAGGCTGCACAGATGGGCAGAGGCCAAGGGCAGGAGATTGAACACAGCCAAGTGCCAGGGGCTGCACTTTGGCCACAGCAACCCCAGGCAGTGCTGCAGGCTGGGGTCAGAGTGGCTGAGAGCAGCCAGGCAGAGAGGGACCTGGGGGTGCTGGTCGATGGTAGGCTGAACATGAGCCTGCAGTGTGCCCAGGCAGCCAAGAGGGCCAATGGCATCCTGGCCTGCATCAGGAAGAGTGTGGCCAGCAGGAGCAGGGAGGTCATTCTGCCCCTGTACACTGCACTGGTCAGGCTGCACCTTGAGTCCTGTGTCCAGTTCTGGGCCCCTCAGTTTAGGAAGGAGGTTGACTTGCTGGAAGGTGTCCAGAGAAGGGCAACAAAGTTGGGGAGGGGCTTGGAGCACAGCCCTGTGAGGAGAGGCTGAGGGAGCTGGGGTTGCTTAGCCTGGAGAAGAGGAGACTCAGGGGAGACCTTCTTGCTCTCTGCAACTCCCTGCAGGGAGGTTGTAGACAGGCAGATGTTGGTCTCTTCTCCTAGGCAGCCAGTACCAGAACAAGAGGACACAGTCTCAAGCTGTGCCAGGGGAGGTTTAGGCTGGAGGTGAGGAGGAAGTTCTACACAGAGAGAGTGATTGCCCTTTGGAATGGGCTGCCCAGGGAGGTGGTGGAGTCCCCATCCCTGGAGGTGTTCAGGAGGAGACTTGATGGGGTGCTTGGTGCCATGGGTTAGTTGGTTGGGTGGTGTTAGATGATAGGTTGGACTGGATGGTCTTGAAGGTCTCTTCTGGTCTATTCTATTCTATTCTATTCTATTCTATTCTATTCTATTCTATTCTATTCTATTCTATTCTATTCTCACCAGAGTGTCTGCACAGCCTTTGGAGAGTCTGAAATGAAAACCCCCTAAATCCAAATCATTCAGCCACTGGGATTCAATTGCCCTCTAAACCCTTCTGCAAGTGCTTTCAGGGTGGCTTTCTGGCAGGGGTTTCTTGTAGCTGACCCTCACCCCCTGTGCCCTATTGATCCTGGAGAGCAGGACAGCTCCACATGATGAATAACCTAGCTCTGAGCTGTCCCTTAATGAAGTGCTTAGCCAGGAGTCCATCCTGCCCACTGCAATTCAGCCTGGAGGAGCTGCTCCAGAGGCTGCTTTTGCCATTCCAGTCCTGCCTCCCTGGGGTTGCTTGCTCAGGTGTTACCAGCAGCAAGCAGGAGAGCCTGGCTGCAGCCCACTCATGGGTGCAGCAGGCTGGCAAGGAGGTGCATGCTGTGGGAGACCCTCCTGCTGGCTCACATCAGTGCTGCAAAAGGCACTCAGGCTGGCTCCCCACACAGCTTGTGGAGTCTCCTTCTCTGCAGCCTTTCCAGCCCTGTCTGGCTGTGTTCCTGGGTGACCTGTGCTGGATTCTCTGCTCCTGCCCTGGCAGGGGGGTTGGACTGGATGATCTCCAGAGGTGCCTTCCAACCCCTGACATCCTGTGAGCTGTGACTACAGGGACTGCTGGACACTGGAGGTGCTCTTCCAGCTGCAAGGCAGCCTCTAGTCCCTCCTGCCATGCTGCAAAGCAGCACCCCGGGGTTTGGGATGTCTTTTACTGTTTGGATCTCAGAGAATCACAGAATTGTTCCAGTTGGAAAACTCCTCTAAGGTCATCAAGTCCACCTCTTAACCTGAGTCCACCGTGGCCTTTAATCCATGTCCCCAGGTGCCATGGCTACACCTTTCTTGAACACCTCCAGGGATGGTGGCTCCAGCCCATTCCAAGGCCTGGCCAGTTCCCCCCATCTGTGCAGTCGGGTTGCACTCATCCTGGCTGCAGCAGAGACCCAGGCAGGAGAAGCAAAGTAGAGGCAACTGGAGAGAGAGGAGGGCTGCAGGGCTGCACCCAGCTTGTGTCTGCAGGAGCCTCTTGGGTGGTGTCTATTGATTTCCTTTGAAACCACAGCCTTGGGCTCAAGTGAGAGCACTCAGAGGTGACAATTCCAGAGCTCCTTGCACCTTTGCCAAGAGCTGCTTGACACATCTGAAGGGAAGAGGGGAAGGTGGCACAAACACAGGCAGCTGAGGGACAGCAGCCCTCACTGCACCCAGCCAGGGGGCTGGGAGTCTGCAGTGATCTGATGAAGTCTTCTCATGGAGATGTACCTGGAGAAGAGGAGGCTCAGGGGAGACCTTCTTGCTCTCTGCAACTCCCTGCAGGGAGGTTGGAGCCAGCTGGGGGTTGGGCTCTTCTGCCAGGCAGGCAAGCAGCCCCAGAACAAGAGGACACAGTCTGCAGCTGTGCCAGGGGAGGTTGAGGCTGGAGGGGAGGAGAAAGTTCTTGCCAGCAAGAGGAATTGGCCCTTGGGAGGTGGTGGAGTCCCCATGCCTGGAGGTGTTCAAAAAAGGCTTGGATGTGGCCCTTGGAGCCATGGTTTAGTTGTCAGGAGGTGTTAGGTATGAGGTCATAGGTTGGACTTGATGACCTCTGAGGTCTTTTCCACCCTGGTTGGTTCTCTGAGTTAGCCTGGGGGCTCCTGCTGCTTGCCAGCCGGGGCCTGCAGCTAGGTGGCTGACTGCAGAGCACAGTGCTGGCCACCTGCCTGTGCCAGCTGGGGTCCCCTGTGGCTTTCTGGCTCCCACTGCCCCAGGCCCTGCACAGCACTGACACCAGCTGTGTCTCTCCCAGGGCCTGGGCAGCAGCTGGCTCGTGCTGGGTAGCTTCAGTTTCCCAGCACAGCTGCCTGCCAGCTACAGCTCTCTCCTTGTCTTTTCTGCTCTGTGGCTGTCAGGAAGGTGCTTTGCCCTCTCTGTGGCCATGGTGGTGACCTTGTAGCTGTCTGTGACTGGGGGCTTCACTGCCCCTTCTTGGACTGCAGAAGAAAATGTCTCCCCATGAGAGCAGTCAGACACTGGCATCATCTCCCAAGGGAAGCAGTGGAGTGCCCTCCATTGGGCAGTGTTAAGACTCAGCTTGACAGGGCACTGGGCCAGCTCCTTTCAGCTCCACCATCACCTGGAGGGTTGCACCTGATGATCTTTGGGCTCCCTTCCAACCTGGCATTCTGTGAAGGAAGCTGAGATGAGAGTATGGCCTCCACCTGCTGGAAGATTTCTCTCCAGGGAAGCTTCCAGGTGTGGTTTCTGCAGCTGCAGTGCAGGTGGCTCCAGGGAAGCTGAGGCTGGAATTCACCCTCCCAGAAGCAGGACCCAGCAGCTTCCTAAGCCCTTTCTGTCAGGTGTCTCAGCAGTGGCTGGTGTGGTAGATTTCCCCCCAGGTGGAGGTGTTTATGCCCCACTGCCCACAGAGCAGGACAGTGATGTGTCTAAGGCTGTCCCTGTCCTGCTTGCCTCAAGTACTGCTGCCTACTTCCCCTGCCCCATCCCTGGCCATTTCCCTAGCCCTCATCTTGTCCTCCCCTGCATTCCCTGCCTGAGTGACCTCATTTACCAGCTGTGCATATCTAATGTCCTGCTGATGCCTCACAGCCCTTAGCACTTTCCTCCTGGCCTGTCCTGCAGTGTCCAAGTTCATTTGCAATCTGTCTTTCTGCCCTTCCTGGACACCTACCTCCTGCCTTCAGCTCCACACAATCCAAGCAGAGTTTTAAGTCTTCCTGTGCTTGCTCTTCCCTCCCACCTTTCCCTCCCACCTTTCTTGATGTCTCTCTCTTACCATTTACTCAACCCCTTGGTCCTCTTGGATGTGACCTCTCTCTAATTACCTATATCTGAGCCCTGCTCAAAACTAGCCTGGCTCTTCCTGCAAGAATCCAACTGCCTCCTGCCTCTGTACCTTGCTGGAATCCCTTTGGGGTGCCCAGGCTTCCTGAGCCATCAGATTGCTGCCATGTTTGTCAGTTCTAGCTGTGGACTCAAAATCATGAAGGCTGGAAAAGGCTTCCCAGATCATTGAGGCCAGCCAGCACTGCTGAGTCCACCACTAAAACCCTGTGCCCCAGCAGCACATCTACATGACACTTTAAGCCCTCTGGGGATGGGGACTCCACCACTGCCCTGGGCAGGCTGCTCCAGGGCTTAACTACACTTTCAAGGAAGGAATTTTTCACTGTGTCCAACCTAAACCTCCCTGGGTGCAACTTGAGGCTGTTTCCTCTCATCCTGTTGCTTGTTACCTGGGAGAAGAGCCCAACCCCCACCTCACTCCAACCTCCTCTCAGGCATCTGCAGAGAGCACTGAGGTCTCCCCTCAGCCTCCTCTTCTCCAGACTGAGCACCCCCAGCTCCCTCAGCTGTGCCTCCCCAGCCCTGTTCTTCAGACCCTTCCCCAGCTTTGTTGCCCTTCTCTGGACTCACTCCAGCTCCTCAATGTCCTTTTTGGAGTGAGGGGCCCAAAACTGAGACTTCAGCAGTGATGAGTACTTGGGAAAGATCCCTGCCCTGCTGAATATGAGCCAGAGTGTGCCCAGGTGGCCAAGAAGGCCATCAGCATCCTGGATGGATCAGCAATGGTGTGACCAGCAGGGGCAGGGAAGGGATTGCAGTGAGGGTGGTGAGAGCCTGGCACAGACTGCCCAGGGAGGTGGTGGAAGCCTCCTGCCTGGAGGTGTTTGCAGCCAGGCTGGAGGTGGCTGTGAGCAACCTGCTGTGGTGTGAGGTGTCCCTGCCCATGGCAGGGGGGTGGGAACTGGCTGATCCCTGAGGTCCCTTCCAACCCTGACAGTTCTAGGATTGTTCCCCTGTGCTCAGCACTCCTGAGGCCACACCTTGAGTCCTGGGTTCAGTTTTGGGCCACTCACTCCCAGAAGGACATTTTGAGGCTGGAGCAGGGCCAGAGAAGGGCAACAAAAGCTGAGGAAGGGTCTGGAGAACAGGGCTGGGGAGGCACAGCTGAGGGAGCTGGGGGTGCTCAGTCTGGAGAAGAGGAGGCTGAGGGAGACCTCAGTGCTCTCTGCAGCTCCCTGAGAGGAGGCTGCAGTGAGGATGGGGTTGGTCACTTCTCCCTCATATCAGGTGGCAGAATGAGAGGCAATGGCCTGAAGTTGTGCCAGGGGAGGTTTGGTTTGGAGATTGGAGGAAATGTCTTTGCTGCAAGAGCAGTCAGGGATTGGCACAGGCTGCCCAGGAGGTGGTGGAGTCACCATCCCTGGAGGTGTTCAGGAAACAATTGGATGTGGCAAGTGGGGCCATGGTTTGGTGGCCATGGTGGGGTTGGGTTGATGGTTTGACTGGCTGACCTTAGAGGTCTGTTCCAACTGAAACAATTGGGTCCCTGCCAATGGCAGGGGGTTGGAACTCAGTGATCCTTGAGGTCCCTTCCAACACTGACAATTCTATGATAATTCATAGAATCAAGAAGGTTGCAAAAGACCTCAGAGCTCATCAAGTCCAAGCTGTCACCCAGCACCTCCTGACAACCAAACCATGGCTCCAAGGGCCACATCCAGTCCCCTCTTGAACATGGGGATGGGGGGGAATGGGGACTCCCCCACCTCCCTGGGCAGCACATCCCAAGGGCCAATTCCTCTTGCTGGCAAGAACCTTCTCCTCACCTCCAGCCTAAACTTCCCCTGGCACAGCTTGAGACTGTGTCCTCTTGTTCTGGGGCTGGGTGCCTGGGAGAAGAGCCCAACCCCCAGCTGGCTCCAACCTCCCTGCAGGGAGTTGCAGAGAGCAAGAAGGTCTCCCCTGAGCCTCCTCTTCTGCAGGCTAAGCAAGCCCAGCTCCCTCAGCCTCTCCTGCCAGGGCTGTGCTCCAGACCCCTCCCCAGCCTCCTTGCTCTTCTCTGGACACCTTCAAGTCTCTCAATGGCCTTCTGAACCTGAGGAGCCCAGAGCTGGACACAGGACTCCAGGGGTGGCCTAAGCAGTGCTGAGCCCAGGGCACAATTGTATGATCCTGAGCCTGTCCCTCTGGAGCCCTCTTGAAGTGTGCTCAGCAGCAGCAGAGCAGAGCCCAGGCTCTGTGAGGCAGGGAAGCACAGCCTGAGTTGTTCATCCTGATCCTTTTGCTTTCTGGGGGCAGGCAGTGCAGGATTGCTCTCAGGGCTCCTGCTCCCCAGGCACGTTGTGTTGCCGCTGTCGGCTGCAGCAGCTCTGCCTCTCCTCCCACGGATGATCTGGGTATGCAAATGCCCTCAGACAGCTAGACTGTCATTTTCTCATGCTGGGGTTTTACTTACACCCCCTTGTGAGACATGACAATAAAATTACCCCTCCTGTTCCTTTCCCACAGACAATTTTGTGGGCCTGTCAGTCAGCCTCACGTGCACAGCCCTCCAGCTACTGCTTGTGGGACCTGGGAAGGATCTGTTGTGCTGCAGCTCAGCTCTGTTTGCCTTCAGGAGCAGGATTCTGCTTCCCCTGCTGCTTCCTCTTGTGCCTGCAGAGCTCTCAATGTGACTCCTCAGGCCTTCAGGATTGCAGCTGCCTTGTAAGCTTTGCCTATAATCCTTAGGACATCGCAGAGTGTTAGGGGCTGGAAGGGACCTCCAGAGCTCATCCAGTCCAAGCCCCCTGCCAGGGCAGGAGCACCCAGGGCAGGTCACACAGAACACAGCCAGGTGGGGTTGGAATAGCTCCAGAGAGGGAGACTCCACAGCCCCCCTGGGCAGCCTGTGCCAGGGCTCTGTCACCCTCACAGGGGAAAAATTCTTCCTCCTGTTTCCATGGAGCTTCCTCTGCCTCAGCTTCCACCTCTGCCCCTTGTGCTGGCATTGGGCATCCCCCAGCAGAGCCTGGCTCCAGCCTCTGGGCACTCACCCTGCACAGCTTCAGCACCAGCAATGAGGTCACCCTCAGGCTCCTCCTCTCCAAGCTCCAGAGCCTCAGCTCCCTCAGGCTTCCTCATCCACCCCAGGATGCCCTTGGCCTTCTTGGCCACCAGAGCTCATTGCTGGTTCGTGGTCAACCTCCCACCCACCAGGACCCCAAGGTCCTTTTCCCCTTCCCTGCTCTCCAGCAGCTCAGTGCCCAACCTCTCCTGCTCCATGGGGTTGTTCTTTCCCAGGTGCAAGACTCTGCCCTTGCCCTTGTTGAATTTGCTTCCATCTCTCCCTGCCCAGCTCTCAGCCTGCCCAGGCCTGGCTGGATGGCAGCACAGCCCTCCTGTGGCAGCCACTCCTGCCAGTTTGGTGTCCTCAGCAAACTTGCTGGCAGTGCCCTGGGTGCCCTCATCCAGGTCACTGATGAATATATTGAACAGCTCTGGTCCCAGGGCTGGCCCCTGAGGGTCTCCACTAGACACAGGCCTCCAGCTGGACTCCATCCCACTGACCACAACTCTCTGAGTGCTTTCCTTCAAGCCCTTCCCATCCACCTCACTCCCTGCTCATCCCAGACCACACTGCCTCAGGTTAGCTGTGAGGATGCTGTAGGAGACATCTTGTTTCCTGCCAAGCTCTGGCCTTTGCTTGCTCCAGACTCCTGATCAACAGCTATGTCTGAGGGACTCTCTGATTCTGCTGTTGCCACAGACTTCCTCTTGCCTGCATTTCAGAGCCTTTTTGGATCTAAAATACTCACAGATTGCATCAAGTCAGAAGGGATGCTCAAAGGCCACCATGCCCACCCCCCATGTGGTGAGCAGGACCACCTCCAGTGAGCAGGGGCTCCTCTCCTTCTCTGTTGCTGTCATCTGGCTTACCACATTTTCACTTGAAAATAAAGATTCCAATATTGAGTCCACATCTCTGTCATTTCAGTCCACAACATACAAGCAGGGTGGAGAGCCTGCCCCAGCCTGCTGCACTCACCAGCAAGGTTCCTGTCTTGAGAACCCAAGGCAAATAAAACCCTTCAGCTGTCTCATCTCCCTTCCCAAAAGCCTTTGTACTGAGGTGTGCACTCCTGGGGCTGAGTTTGAGCTCAGGTCAAGCCAGGATCAGAACTGCTTCCAATAATCAAATATTTAGAATCACAGAGCTGGCAGGGCTGGAAGGGAGCTCAAGGCTCAGCCAGCCCCAACCCCCTGCCATGGGCAGGGACACCTCACACCACAGCAGGTTGCTCACAGCCACCTCCAGCCTGGCTGCAAACACCTCCAGCCAGGAGGCTTCCACCACCTCCCTGGGCAGCCTGTGCCAGGCTCTCACCACCCTCCTGGGCAACAACTTCTTCCTCACATGGAATCATAGAATCAATAAGGTTGGAAGAGACCTCAAAGATCCTCAAGTCCAACCTGTCACCCAAGACCTCCTGACAACTAAACCATGGCTCCAAGTGCCACATCATAACATCCAATCTCAATCTCCCCACTTCTAGTTTTGCTCCATCCCCCCCAGTCCTGTCCCTCCCTGACACCCTCAAAAGTCCCTCCCCAGCTTTCTTGCAGCCCCCTGCAGCCCCTGGAAGGCCACCAGAAGGTCTCCTGGGAGCCTTCTCCTCTCCAGCCTGCACAACCCCAACTCCCTCAGGCTGTGCTCACAGCAGAGCAGCTCCAGCCCTCTGCTCCTCCTCCTGGCCCTGCTCTGGACACCTTCCAGCCCCTCCAGAGCCTTCCTGGCACAGAGGCTCCAGAGCTGGCCCCAGAGCTGCAGCTGTGGTCTCAGCAGAGTGGAGCAGAGGGGCAGAATCCCCTCCCTGCCCTGCTGGCCACACTTCTCTTGCTGCAGCCCAGGCTCTGCTTGGCTCTCTGGGCTGCAAGTGCTCCCTGCTGGCTCCTGCTGAGCTTCTCCTCCCCCAGCACCCCCAAGGCCTTTTCTTCAGGGCTGCTCTCAGGTAACCTTCTAGAGGCTGGAAGGGTCTGAGCATCCCAACATCCTCTCTGGAGAGCAAGAGTGGAGAGTAGCCAAAGGGTGTCCAAACCATTGTTTGGAAGGCCACAGTGAGTTCTGCATGGGAGATATACTACACCAGGTTGCCCAGGGGTGGTGTGGTGGAGGCTCTGTCTCTGCAGACATTCAGGGTTAAAGCTGATGGGCCTCTGAGCCATGCTGGGATGTCCCTGCTGCCTGCAGGGGGGTTGGACAAAGATGACCTCTGAAGGGTCCCTCCCAGCCTGCAGCATTCTGTGATCGTGTCATTCCACCTCCCAGGTGTGCCGCAGCTGCCAGAGCCCTCCCTGCAGCGTGCAGGCAGCAGGGGCTTAGGAAGGGAAAGGTTTCCTGGGGGCTTCTTTGCCCTGCCTGAATCCTGGGCAAAGAGGGCTTCCAGATCCTTCTTTCTCCAAGGAGGAGGAAATGTTATTATTCTGTTCAGCCATCAGCCCAAATGTAGAAATTAATTGAGGCAGGTATTAAATGAAGCAGGTTTTGCTTGAGTAAATATTTCCCACGTTGGAGCCTTAATCTCTTCAGCTGATCAGCTACAGCAATTGGATTCATTATTATTTGAGGGGTGGGGGTGCCAAAAAACACCCCAACCCCCCCCCCATCTATCAGGTAATGTGTGTTCCATGAGGAGCTGCTGCTGGCTTAAGAGGATTTTGCTCCCATTTGGTGGTTGGGTTCAGAGAGACTTTGCTCTTGCAACGGGAGGAAAATTTGCCCTTGCGAGAGGTTTAATGGCTGTTAGCTAAGGGTTGGCTTCCCAGCTGCACTGTAATAAAGCCCCACCTTTGGCTTCTGTGAGGCTTGCACGTCCCTGGCTGCCAATAGTGATTAATCTTTCCCCCTACAAGACCATCTTAGTGCTGGGGGCTGACTTCAGAGCCGCTGTTCCCTCCGGAGCTGGGTGAGGGCTTTCCGGCGGCGCAGCCCTGCTCCGGGGGCGACCCTGCAGTGCCTCCCTTTGTAGTCTGCCTCTGCCCCTTAATTGCTGAGCTGTGGCACTCTGCTTTCCCAGCTCCTCAGCGAGGAAATGCTGCTCTGGAGGAGGATGGGCACTTAATCACAAGAGCAAGCCCTCAATAATTCCATGCATGGAAGGGTTTTCTGGCTGCTAGGCAGAGTGCCGGTGCTCGGCACTGGTCAGGCCACACCTTGAGTCCTGTGTCCAGCTCTGGGCTCCTCAGGTCAGGAAAGATGTTGAGCTGCTGGGAGGTGTCCAGAGAAGGGCAAGGAGGCTGGGGAGGGGTCTAGAGCACAGCCCTGTGAGGAGAGGCTGAGGGAGCTGGGGTTGCTTAGCCTGCAGAAGAGGAGGCTCAGGGGAGACCTTGCTCTCTGCAACTCCCTGCAGGGAGGTTGGAGCCAGCTGGGGCTTGGGCTCTGCTCCCAGGCAGGCAAGCAGCCCCAGAACAAGAGGACACAGTCTCCAGCTGTGCCAGGGGAGGTTTAGGCTGGAGGGGAGGAGAAAGTTCTTCCCAGCAAGAGGAATTGGCCCTTGGGATGTGCTGCCCAGGGAGGTGGTGGAGTCCCCATCCCTGGAGGTGTTTAAGAAGAGCCTGGCTGAGGCCCTTGGTGCCATGGTTGAGTTGATCAGATGGTGTTGGGTGATAGGTTGGACTGGATGGCATCAAAGATCTTTTCCAACCTGGTTAATCCTCTCCTCTCCTCTCCTCTCCTCTCCTCTCCTCTCCTCTCCTCTCCTCTCCTCTCCTCTCCTCTCCTCTCCTCTCCGAACCTCTCCTCTCCGAACCTCTCCTCTCCGAACCTCTCCTCTCCGAACCTCTCCTCTCCTCTCCGAACCTCTCCTCTCCTCTCCGAACCTCTCCTCTCCGAACCTCTCCGAACCTCTCCTCTCCGAACCTCTCCTCTCCTCTCCTCTCCTCTCCTCTCCTCTCCTCTCCTCTCCTCTCCTCTCCTCTCCTCTCCTCTCCTCTCCTCTCCTCTCCTCTCCGAACCTCTCCTCTCCTCTCCGAACCTCTCCTCTCCTCTCCGAACCTCTCCTCTCCTCTCCTCTCCGAACCTCTCCTCTCCGAACCTCTCCGAACCTCTCCTCTCCAAACCTCTCCTCTCCGAACCTCTCCTCTCCGAACCTCTGCTCTCCTCTAAAGGGAGGGGGAGGGCAGGTTCCCACTCCTCCCTGGCCTTGGGCAAGCTGTGGAGGGCACTGATGCTCACCCAAATAAGCAGCCAGAGAGCTGCTGGAGGAAAGGAGGCTGTGGGGAGACCTTCTTCCTCTATATGACTTCCTGAAAGGAAGTTGGAGCCAGGTGGTTGTTGGATTCTTCTCCCAGGTACCAAGGGATAGGACAAGAAGAAATGGCCTCAAGTTGTACCAGGGGAGGTTTAGGTTGGGGGTTAGAAGAAAATTCTTGGCTGAAAGGGTTCTGAAGCACTGGCACAGGCTGCCCAGGGGGGTGGTTGAATCCCCATCCCTGGAGGTGTTTCCCAGAGGCAGAGCTGTGGTGCTGAGGGACATGGTTTAGCAGCAGCCTTGGCAGAGGGAGGTGATGGTTGGACTCCATGAACTTGGTAACATCAAATCATGGTTGGACTTGATGATTTTGGAGGTCTTTCCCAACCCAAAAGGATTCTATGGTGCTATGATTGTACCCTACTGCCACCTCTCAGCTGTGCTGCAGGGCAGCATCCCCACAGCTCCCAGTGAGGCTGCCTGCATCCCAGCCATCCTGGTCTGGAGTCTCCTGCTTGTCTTGTCAAGGCTTTCTGTGGGACTGCAGCCCAGGTGTGTGGGAGGAGGTGGTGAGAGTGGGCTGCTGGAGGTAGATGTCTGCAGGAGCCTTGCAGTGGATGGTTTTGGGGCATGGCCAAACACATGGGTCTGGAGCTGCAGGCTGACAAAATGTGTGCTTTGATTTGTGGCCATTTTGGCAGTGCTTTAATGCTTTGGAGTAAGAAAAGCCCTGGGAACAGGAAGAGAAGAGATGCTTGACCCATGTAAGAGAGACCCTTGCCATCAGCAGGGGACACAGCTTGTCACAGCAGGCCCAGCTGAAGCTGTGCTAGAGGAATTTGCTGTGCTGTCTCCCTGCCTTTGCCTGAGGAATCTTTTGGGCAAGATGACCAGAGCAGAGATGTCACATAAAGGAGTCACAGAAGCACAGAATGGCAGGGTTTGGAAAGGACCTCCAGAGATCACTGAGTCCAAGCCCCCTGCCAGAGCGGATCCCCTAGGGCAGGTCACACAGGGATGCATCCAGGTGGCTGGAGACTGCCCAGCAGAGAAAGACCTGGGGGTGGGGTGGCTTGGTTGACAGCTGGCTGAACATGAGTGTGTGCCACAAGCAGCCTGGCCTGGATCAGCAATGGTGTGGCCAGCAGGAACAGGGTAGGGATTGTCCCCCTGGAGGCAGCACTGGTGAGGCCACTCCTCAAATCCTGGGTAAAGTTTTGGGGCCCTCACTCCAAGAAGGTCACTGAGGTGGTGGAGTGAGTCCAGAGAAGAGCAACCAAGCTGGGGAAGGGTCTGGAGAGCAGGACTGGGGAGGTGCAGCTGAGGGAGCTGGGGGTGTTCAGCCTGGAGAAGAGAAGGCTGAGAGGCCTTCTGGCTCTTTACAGCTGCCTGCAAGGAGGTTGGAGTGAGGTGGATGTTTGTCTTTTTTCCCAGGCAACAAGTGATAGGACAAGAGGAAATGGCCTCAGGTTGCACCAGCGGAGACTGAGGTTTGCCATTAGAAGAAACTTCTTCCCTGAAAGAGTGGCCAAGCCCTGCAACAGGCTGCCCAGGGCAGTAGAGGAGTCATCACAGAACCATGCAATTGTCAGGGTTGGAAGGGACCTCAAGGATCATCCAGTGCCAACCCCCCTGCCATGGGCAGGGTCATCATCCCTGGAAGTCTTCCAAACCCCATGGAGATGTGGCACTTAGGGACATGGTTTAGTGGTGGACTTGGTGGTGTTGGGCTGGACTCAGGGATCCCAGACTCTCAGAATGCACTGGGTTGGAAGGGACCTCTTGAGGCCATCTAAGTCCAGGCCCCCAGCTGTAACCAGGGACACCTTTAACTAGATCAGGTTGCTCAGAGCCCCATCAAGCCTGACCTTGAATGTCTTCAGGGATGGGGCTTCCACCACCTCCCTGGGCAACGTTTTCCTTTGAGAAGTCCTTCTGGTTCCTTTGCCACTCCTGCCTCTGAGATGTCCAGCTCTGTTGGGAGACCCCTCCATCCTCTTCCTGAGCAGGAGGGGGACACAGCTTGGCCCCAAGAAGACCAACTGGGTGGAGAGTTGCTGTCTACAACTACCTGAAGGGAGGTTGTAGGCAGGTGGGGGTTGGGCTCTTCTCCCAGGCAAACAGCACCAGAACAAGAGGACACAGTCTCAAGCTGTGCCAGGGGAGGTTCAAGCTGGATGTGAGGAAGAAGTTCTTCACAGACAGAGAGATTGGCCCTTGGGATGTGCTGCCCAGGTGGTGGAGTCACCATCCCTGGAGGTGTTCAAGAAGAGCATGGATGAGGCACTTGGTGCCATGGTTCAGTTGATCAGATGGTGCTGGATGAGAGATTGGACTGGGTGATCTTGAAAGTCTCTTCCAACCTGGTTAATTCTCTTCTCTTCTCTTCTCTTCTCTTCTCTTCTCTTCTCTTCTCTTCTCTTCTCTTCTCTTCTCTTCTCTTCTCTTCTCTTCTCTTCTCTTCTCTTCTCTTCTCTTCTCTTCTCTTCTCTTCTCTTCTCTTCTCTTCTCTTCTCTTCTCTTCTCTTCTCTTCTCTTCTCTTCTCTTCTCCTCTCCTCTCCTCTCCTCTCCTCGCTTCTCTTCTCCTCTCTTCTCCTCTCTTCTCCTCTCCTCTCCTCTCCTCTCTTCTCCTCTCCTCTCCTCTCTTCTCCTCTCCTCTCCTCTCCTCTCTTCTTCCATTCCATTCCATTCCATTCCATTCCATTCCATTCCATTCCATTCCATTCCATTCCATTCCATTCCATTCCATTCCATTCCATTCCCTGTTGTCTCAGAATGGACTCCTTCTGTCCATATGTTTGAGAGTGGATGTGGATGCCACCCCATCCCCCCTGCTGATGGAGCAGTGTGGTTTCCTTGCCTCTCTGCCTGCTCTTCACCACCAGCCAGGTGACTCTGCCCACTGTCTTGGTTTGGAATCCTTGCACCAGCATTCCTGCCCAGCTGCAGGGTCAGAGTTGCCAAGTCATGGGAAGGGAGCACGTCTGCAGCGTCCTTGCTGTTCCAGCTGGCTGCCCATCCCCACCTGTCCCTCTCTGATGCTGTTTCTGGGCTCAGAGCACCTCTCACCTTCCCTGAGTGGAGACCAGGTTTTCTCACTCAATGTAAGGAACCCTTCCTGCCCAAGGGAGAGCTACCAGGATGCTGAAGGGCATGGAGCATTGCCCTGTGAGGAGAGGCTGAGAGCCCTGGGGGTGGCTAGCCTGGGAGAGGAGAAGACTGAGAGGAGAGCTGATCAATGTTTATCAATATCTGAGGGCTAGGGGTCAGGAGGGAGGGGAGAGGCTCTGCTCACTGCACCCTGGGATAGGCCAAGGGGCAATGGATACAAACTGCAGCACAGGAGGTTCCACATCACCAGGAGGAGGAACTTCTGCACTGTGAGGTCACAGAGCCCTGGAGCAGGCTGCCCAGAGAGGTTGTGGAGTCTCCTTCTCTGGAGCCTTTCCAGCCCCAGCTGGATGTGTTCCTGTGTGACCTGTGCTGGGTTCTCTGCTCCTGCTCTGGCAGGGGCTTGGACTGGATGATCTCCAGGGGTCCCTTCCACCCCGTACCATCCTGTGCTCTTGTGATCCTGCCATGAGCAGATCTGTGGGCGTGCAGGGCTCCCATAAAGGGTGGGGGGCTGACTTTTAACCCTTCTCTTGCTGCCACCAAAGCCTGCCATGCCCTGGCTTGGGCAGCCCGGCTGCAGCAGCCGCCCCTGGCTGTCCTGCAGGCCGTGCTAGCTGGCCGGGGGTGCCCCGGCGGAGCTGGCCGCGCCGTGCCGCCGCGGGCATTGGCACCGCGGGCAGGAAGCAGGGCAGATTAGAGGCACAATGAGGCTTTCATCTTATGCCAAGGCTTCAAAACGTTCTCCGTGGTGTTTCTGAAGCCCTCGTTTGTAGCTGCTCTTGCTCCAGCCCTCTCCCGGCGCAGGCGGCCGGCCCCGGCCAGCCGCACGCTTGCGCCTTGCCGGGCGGGGAGCCGCAGGGCGCTTCACACGCACCGAGAGCCGGCAGGCTCCAGGGGAGGTTCAGCGCCGGCTCCTCCAGGTCTGCTTCCTCTCTCGGCAGCCTCTCCCAGCTCTGCAGGCCGAGGTTGGCCGTCCCAAGGCCGTGCCACCCCCCCTTGGCGTGCAGGGGTAGCTGGCGGGGCGCTGCTGGGATTTGCTGCCTCTTCCTTTCCCTCCTCTGCACCCTTCCCAGCCGTGCATCGGCTCCGACTCCCACCGGAGCACTGGGAAGAACATGCTGCAGCTGCTCTGCCTCCATGCCTTCTCCCCAGCAATGTAAACAGTTTACAGGGGGCTCTGTAAACAGCAGCTTTGTTTGCTTCCTTGTCTGCATTCCCCTCCTCAGCCGCGCAGGGGGGCGCAGACCTGCCGCCGGGGGTCCGCGGCTGCCGGGGCTGGGGCGGGGAGGATGGGGAGGACCAAGAGCAAGGAGCTGTGTACACTCCTGGGAGCCTGCGGGAGCTGGGGGTGGCAGCAGGGTCACACGCAGCCGCCCTGACTGCGTGGAAGCGTTTGTGTCCAGCAGAGAGGGCAAGCGGCGTGGGGTGCAGCTGCTGCTGAGCCCTGCTGCAGGGGACGGCAGGCTCGGAGTGAGCACAGAGCTTGCTGAAGCGTGGCAGCACAGCGCCCCAGGATTCTTACAGTGGGACAAAACCTCTAAGATGATCCAGCCCTCAGCCCAGCACCACCATGGCCATTAAACCATGGCCCCAGGTGCCATGGCCACACGTTCCCTGAACCCCTCCAGGGCTGGGGACTCCACCTGGGCAGCCTCTGCCAACCCCTGACCACTCTTGCAGCAAAGACATTTTCCCTCATCGCCAACCTAACTCTCCCCTGGCAGAATTTCAGGTCATTTCCTTTCCTTCTGTGGCCTGAAACTAGGGTGTAGAGAGCAATGAGGCCTCTCCTCGGCCTCCTCATCTCCTCTTCAACTCCAAGCAGTGCCCAGGGCACTGAGGAGAAATCTTCAAAGGCAGGAGCTTCATTTCAGAAGAGCTCTGCCTCTTGAAAAGTCTCAGGATGCTGTGAACAACCTGGGGAAGCTGATTGTCCCCCCAGGCAGAGGAGGCTGTTAAACCAGCTCAGCTTTTGTCCAGTGGGAGTAACATCTGAAGGTGTTTGTTCTCCCTTCAGAGCTCCTCACCCAGGGACTTAGGCTGTGCTCATCAGTGGGAGGTCAGCTTCTCTCCACCACCCCTTGACCTTTGGGAAGGAGCAGAGAAGGAAGAGGATGATTTCTACCTGAGCTTCTGCATCTGCCAAAGAAGCTCCACAGAATCAGCCAGCTTGGAAAAGACCTTTGAGAGCATCAAGTCCAAACTATTGCCCAACACCATCTAAGCCTGGAGAAGAGGAGACTCAGGGGTGACCTTATTGCTCTCTACAACTACCTGAAGGGGGGTTGTAGACAGGCAGAGGTTGGTCTCTTCTCCCAGGCAACCAGTACCAGAACAAGAGGACACAGTCTCAGGCTGTGCCAGGGGAGGTTTAGGCTGGAGGTTAGGAGGAAGTTCTATACAGAGAGAGTGATTGCCCTTTGGGATGTGCTGCCCAGGGAGGTGGTGGAGTCACCATCATTGAAGGTGTTCAGGAGGAGACTTGACAGGGTGCTTGGTTGCATGGGTTAGTTGGTTGGGTGGTGTTGGATGATAGGTTGGACTGGATGATCTTGAAGGTCTCTTCCAACCTGGTCTATTCTATTCCTTTCCTGTCCTATCCTATCCTATCCTATCCTATCCTATCCTATCCTATCCTATCCTATCCTATCCTATCCTAACTGAACCATGGCACTGAGTGCCTCATCCAGTCTGTTTTTAAACACCTCCAGGGAGGGTGGCTCCACCACCTCCCCAGGCAGCCCAACCCAATGACTTTGTCAGTCTTGAGCCCAGATAAACCTCAGATGCACACATCAAAGGCATGACCAGTCTCAGGAGTGGCTGAGGGGAGCTTCAAATAGAGGCTGACTCACTGAAAAGAGCCTAGGGGTTTGAGGGGCAGCAAAGAGAAATGTTTAGGATAGGGTAGGATAGGGTAGGATAGGATAGAATAGCATAGCATAGCATAGAATAGCATAGCATAGCATAGCATAGCATAGCATAGCATAGCATAGCATAGAATAGACCAGGTTGGAAGAGACCTTTGAGGTCATCCAGTCCAACCTATCACCCAACACCATCTGATCAACTCAACCATGGCACCAAGCACCCCATCAGTCAGGAGCTGCTGAGTGAGGGGAGGATGCTCCTGATGCCCCCAGCTGCCTCATGCCTACAAGAAAGCTGGGGAGGGACTTCTGGGGGTGTCAGGGAGGGATAGGACCTGGGGGGATGGAGCAGCACTAGAAGTGGGGAGATTGAGATTGGCTGTGAGGAAGAAGTTGTTGCCCAGGAGGGTGGTGAGAGCCTGGCACAGGCTGCCCAGGGAGGTGGTGGAAGCCTCCTGCCTGGAGGTGTTTGCAGCCAGGCTGGAGGTGGCTGTGAGCAACCTGCTGTGGTGTGAGGTGTCCCTGCCCATGGCAGGGGGGTTGGAGCTGGCTGAGCCTTGAGCTCCCTTCCAGCCCTGACAATTCTGTGATTCTATGATTCATGAAGCTGTGGCTGGGTTCAGCCTTCCTTCTCCTAGTGAGACTTTGCTTCTGCAGAGGAGCTGTGAGGCAGGAGAGCACAGGAGGCACTGTGGGACAGCCAGCAGAGCCTGCAGAGCAGCACCAAAGCCCAAGTGCTGCAGCACACTGAGTGTCTCTTGGCTTTGGCTGCTTTCGTTCTTCATTGTGCTACAGCCTGAGCTGCTTAAATCCATGACAGGCCCTTGAGCTGCCACCTCTGCACTCAGAGAGTCCTCACCACCAGCAGGCCTGCAAGGAGCTGACAGTGGCTCCTTCTTCTTCTGCTTGCTTGCCCTCCTCATTCCCTGCCAGCCACAGATCTGAGTCTGGAGTTCAAACATCCTGAGTAGAGAGCAGGAGCTCTCCACAAGTGACACCTCCAGCTGGTTGCCAGGGAGGGCTTGCATCCAGGAGACACAAACAGCTTGACAAATCCAAACATGGGGGAGAAGCAACCTGACCCTCTTTTCCCCAGCCCTGGCTTCCCAGGCATGTGGCTGCTGGCTGCAGTTCAGAGCTGGTCTCCACCTCCTGCCAGTGTGACCCCATGAGGGGCTGGGGACCCTCTCTGGCCACCTCCCCACCTTCCCCAGCAAGTTTGTTCCTGCTTCCCTCAGAGGCAGGGATGTGTGGCACAGCCCCAGCCTGGGCTGGGGACAGTCAGGAGGGCTGGATTCCGGACATCTCTGGCTGGCTGTTTCACATGCCACCTAAAAGGCCTTTTTCCTTTGGGGGCTGTGGGGTAGCTGAGCCTGGTCCAGCAGAATCCTGCTGACTTTCAGCTGAGCTTCAGCTGCAAATACTTGAACAAATAAATTGCCTCATCTTAACCTCAGCAAAATGTAATCCTCCTGCACTTAAGGAAACCTCTTTTAAGTCACCAGTGAAAATGGGAGTGGGAGTTTCAGGTGATCCCTCAGTGGGTGCTGGTCCATGTTCAGCACAGAAAGCAGCCTGTTGCCCATCAGGGCTGGAAGCCTGTTGCCCATCAGGGCCGGCAGCCTGTTGCCCGTCAGGGCTGGCAGCCTGTTGCCCGGCAGGGCTGGCAGCCTGTTGCCCATCAGGGCTGGCAGCCTGTTGCCCATCAGGGCCGGCAGCCTGTTGCCCGTCAGGGCTGGCAGCCTGTTGCCCGGCAGGGCTGGCAGCCTGTTGCCCATCAGGGCCGGCAGCCTGTTGCCCGGCAGGGCTGGCAGCCTGTTGCCCATCAAGGCTGGCAGCCTGTTGCCCGGCAGGGCTGGCAGCCTGTTGCCCATCAGGGCCGGCAGCCTGCTCAGCAGGAGGGGCTGGGGGAGCAGCTGGGATTGCTGGGAAGGATGCAGCTGTGGTGCAGATCAGGGAAGCAGGAGGGCTTCAGGTTGTGGTGGATGACTGAGGTGAAGGTGGAATCATGGAATTGTCAGGGCTGGAAGGGAGCTCAGGGCTCAGCCAGCCCCAACCCCCTGCCATGGGCAGGGACACCTCACACCACAGCAGGTTGCTCACAGCCACCTCCAGCCTGGCTGCAAACACCTCCAGGCAGGAGGCTTCCACCACCTCCCTGGGCAGCCTGTGCCAGGCTCTCACCACCCTCCTGGGCAACAACTTCTTCCTCACGGCCAATCTCAATCTCCCCACTTCCAGTTTTGCTCCATCCCCCTCAGTCCTATCCCTCCCTGACACCCTCAGAAGTCCCTCCCCAGCTTTCTTGGAGCCCACTGCAGGCCACAATTAGGTGCTCAGGCAGCGGGGGTTGGACTGGATGATCTCTGGAGGTCCCTTACACTGTGACCAAGAGGGAGAGCAAGTGAGGCTGAAGGGCAGCACTGAACAATGCTCTTCTGCCTCTGAGAGCTCACTCTGCCCCTCCTGGTGCCACAGGGGCATCAGTGAAGGAGCACAGCTTGTGCCCAGACACTGAGCCCTGCAGGATTCATCTCCAGGCCCTGCAGCTTGGGTGTGACAAGAGGTTGGGAGTTCTGGGAGGGGGTTTGCCAGGTGTAATTCAGAAGGTGACTAAATTGCTAAATTTACTGTGCCAGTTCTGGGCTCCTCAGTTTCAGAAGGCCATTGAGAGACTTGAAGGTGTCCAGAGAAGGGCAAGGAGGCTGGGGAGGGGTCTGGAGCACAGCCCTGGCAGGAGAGGCTGAGGGAGCTGGGCTTGCTTAGCCTGCAGAAGAGGAGGCTCAGGGGAGACCTTGCTCTCTACAACTACCTGAAGGGAGGTTGTAGCCAGATGGGGTTTGGTCTCTGCTCCCAGGCAGCCAGCAGCAGAACAAGAGGCCACAGTCTCAAGCTGTGCCAGGGGAGGTTTGGGCTGGAGGTGAGGAGAAAGTTCTTCACAGAGAGAGAGAGCCCTTGGGCTGTGCTGCCCAGGGAGGTGGTGGAGTCCTCATGCCTGGAGGTGTTGAAGAGGGGATTGGATGTGGCCCTTGGAGCCATGGTTCAGTTGTCAGGAGGTGTTGGGTGACAGCTTGGACTTGATGAGCTCTGAGGTCTTTTCCAACCTGGTTGATTCTGTGAATAGAATAGAATAGAATAGAATAGAATTAGAATAGAATAGAATAGAATAGAATAGAATAGACCAGGTTGGAAGAGACCTTCAAGATCACCGAGTCCAACCTATCATCCAACACCACCTAATCAACTAACCCATGGCACCAAGCACCCCATCAAGTCTCCTCCTGAACACCTCCAGTGATGGTGACTCCACCACCTCCCTGGGCAGCACATTCCAGTGGCCAATCTCTCTCTCTGTGAAGAACTTCTTCCTAACCTCCAGCCTAAACCTCCCCTGGCACAGCTGCAGACTGTGTCTTCTTGTTCTGGGGCTGCTTGCCTGCCTGGCAGAAGAGCCTAACCCCTAGCTGGCTCCAACCTCCCTTCAGGGAGTTGCAGAGAGCAAGAAGGTCTCCCCTGAGCCTCCTCTTCTGCAGGCTAAGCAAGCCCAGCTCCCTCAGCCTCTCCTGCCAGGGCTGTGCTCCAGACCCCTCCCCAGCCTCCTTGTGCTTCTCTGGACCCCTTCCAGCAGCTCAACATCTTTCCTAACCTGAGGAGCCCAGAGATGGACACAGGACTCAAGCTGTGCCTAAGCAGTGCTGTGTCCAGGGCACAATGACCTCCCTGCTGCTGCTGGCCACACTCTTCCTGATGCAGGCCAGGATGCCCTTGGCCTTCTTGGCCCCCTGGGCACACTGCTGGCTCATATTCAGCCTACCATTGACCACTCCCCCCAGGTCCCTCTGCCTGGCTGCTCTCAGCCCCTCTGCCCCCAGCCTGTAGCACTGCCTGGGGCTGCTGTTGCCAAAGTGATTCTGTCATTCTAAATTGGGAGTGAGGATACCTCCCAGGGCTGAGGAGTGCCCATGCTGGGGAGACACTCAGAGACCTGTGGGGTTGCTTCTGGGTGGGTTTGGTTCTCAGTCCCAGCCTGCCCAGCACGGGGGGCTGGGAGCCCTTGGGGGGGTTGTGTGTGCAGGAGGGCTGCAACAATTCCCATTCAGCTTTGACCTTTTGCTGGATATTAAAGCCTGGCTGTGGCTCAGTGAGAGGAACGCTGCAGCAAACACAATTCCTCAAGATGAAATATCTCTCCTGTGGGTAATTCCAGCCTCATTTGAGGGTTGTTGTGGTGTGGGTTTTGTTGGTATTTTTCCCCCCTCTTCTTTCTCACTGAATCATTTTTTCCTGGTGTCAGGAAGGTGCAGAATGACTTTCCCCACTGGCTTTCAGAACTTCATTGATTCTTCAACTCCCACTCCTGCAAATCTGCTGGAACAGCAGCCCTTTGCCTCACCAGTTTTCCCAGGAGGGGAGTGGGGAAGGGGGAGGGTCTCAGGACTGGGGGAGCTCTTCAGTGAGCACATTCACAGCCTAGGAGACATGCCATCATCTTTTCAGCTCTGGAGTCCAGAGGCAGTGTCATTTGATTTGTAGGTTTTTTGTCTTAAATACCTTCTCAGCACTCAGCTGTCTGCATGAGGCAGGGGGAAACAGGAGCCATGAAAACTGCTGGAGAAAGCAAGCTGGAAAGGTGGGGGGTGAAGCACGACCCCAAGTCCTGGCTCACCCTGAACGCCATGTGGCTGCTGATGCAGGTCCCCCAAGGCAGGGCAGGAGAGAGAAGAAGCAGAATGCAGAGCAGCAGCTCCCCCAGAGCAGGGGAAGCATGCAGAGCAGTGGTAGAAAGGGGAGAGGTGAGCAGGGTCGTTGGCTGCAGTCAGTGTCTGTGTGTCTGTGTGTGTCTGTGTGTCTGTGTGTCTGTGTGCAGCACCTACGGGAGGGAGCTCCTGAGGTTGTCCAGAGCACCCGAGACCTCTGGCCCTTCCTCCTGTCTGCTGCCAGCTCATCTCCTTTGCTCACTGGGTATGAGCCTGGTCCCTTCAGCAGAGCAGAGCAATCTATTCCCAAAATATGCCCAGTGAGCAAATTCAATCCCTGTGTGTCTGCCAGCCAGGAGTGACTGAAGCCAGGCCTCCGCCTGTCACCATCAATCTATTGCAGCCCTGGGTCTGAGTTCACACTTCATGTTCTGTGCTGCAGCTCCCTTCCCTGCGCTCCTGGGAGAGGTGGAAACGCTCTTCCTCTGCGTGGGGAGACGGAAGGGGAAGAGGCAAGGGGCGAAAGAGGACTGCAGAGGCCGGGAAGCAGCTGGCAGCCCACCCTGCAGGGTATCACTGCGCCGCTCCTGCTCTCTTCTGCTTGCAGCGGCAGGCCTGAGGCACCGCTGCCGTGCACTTTGGTGTGGCACTGAGGGAGGGGAGGGTGTGAATGCAGAGCACTGCTTGTCCCCTCTCCAGCTGAGGAGCAAGCAGAGCAGGACAGAGGCCACAGGGACCCCGGCCTTCCAGCGGGGCTGAATGGCTGCCTTGTGCCCAGCGGAGCTCGTTGCCAGGAGCTGGCTGCCCAGCTCCAGAGATTTGAGTGAAGGAGTTTCAAGCAGTCTGGCTGTGCCCATTAGTGCTTAACATGTTTTCCCTGCCAAGGAGTTGTAAATGTTCCCATTTGTTCTGGGCTTGGCCCAGTTTCTATTGTTTATTATCCTTCAAAGTGCCCAGGACATGACCCTGCTCCCAGTCCCCAGCACTCACTCCAGTTCCAGTTCATTTCTACTTCTGCCTGTGAGCCACTGTCAGAAAAAGGAAGGGAGGTGGAGGAAAAAGGAAGGGAGGTGGAAGAAAGAGGGAGGTGGAGGAAAAAGGAAGTGAAGTGGAGGAAAAAAGGAGAGAGCTGGAAGAGAAAGGAAGGGAGTAGAGGAAAAAGAGGGAAGTGGAGGGAGGTGTGTTCAAGGAAGTGGTTAGATTATGTAGGAATAAAATTAGAGAAGCAAAGGCCCAGCTGGAACTGAAACTGAACACCTCTGTGAGAGACAATGAAAAGCATCTTTACAAGTATATTAACACTAAAAAGAAGGGCAAGAAGAACCTGCACTCCTTACTGGAGCTGGAGGGGAACACGGTGACTGATGACGAGGCAAAGGCTGAGGTCCTGAACGCCTTCTTTGCCTCGATGTTTAACAGCAAGGCAGGAGTCCAGGATGAGTGGCCTCCTGAGCTGGGCAGTGGGGTCAGGGAGCAGTGTGATGCCCTGGAAATCCATGAGGAATTAGTTTGGGACCTGCTGAGCCACTTGGACACTCACAAGTCCATGGGGCCGGATGGGATCCATCCCAGGGTGCTGAGAGAGCTGGCAGATGAGCTGCCAAGCCACTCTCCATCAGTTTCCTCCAGCCCTGGCTCACTGGAGAGGTCCCAGGTGACTGAAACTGGCCAGTGTGGTCCCCATCCACAAGAAGGGTTGGATGGAGGAACCTGGAAACTCCAGGCCTGGCAGCCTGACCTCAGTGCCAGGGAAAGTGATGGAGCAGATTATCCTGGGGGCAATAACTGCACCTGAAGGATGGCCAAGGGCTCAGGCCCAGCCAGCAGGGATTTAGGAGGGGCAGGTCCTGCCTCTCCAACCTGATCTCCTTCCATGCCCAGGTGACTGCCTGGTGGATGTGGGGCAGGCTGTGGATGTGGTCTGCCTGGACTTCAGCAAGGCCTTTGACACCATCCCCCACAGCAAACTGCTGTCTAAGCTGTCAGCTCATGGCTTGGACAGCAGCACTCTGAGCTGGGTGAGGAACTGGCTGGAGGCTGAGCCCAGAGAGTGGTGGTGAATGGTGCCACAGCCAGCTGGCAGCCAGGCACCAGTAGCGTCCCCCAGGGATCAGTGCTGGGCCCCATCCTCTTTAACATCTTCACTGATGATCTGGATGAGGGGGTTGAGTCAGTCATCAGCAAGTTTGCAGATGACACCAAGCTGGGAGCAGACATTGGTCAGATAGAGGGCAGAAAGGCTCTGCAGAGGGACCTCGACCGACTGGACAGATGGGCAGAGGCCAACAGGATGGCATTCAACAAGTCCAAGTGCCAGGGGCTGCACTTTGGCCACGGCAACCCCAGGCAGAGCTACAGGCTGGGGTCAGAGTGGCTGAGAGCTGCCAAACAGAGAGGGACCTGGGGGTGCTGATTGACAGCTGCCTAAACATGAGCCAGCAGTGTGCCCAGGTGGCCAAGAGGGCCAAGGGCATCCTGGCCTACATCAGGAATAGTGTGGCCAGCAGGAGCAGGGAGGTCATTGTGCCCTGTGCTCTGCATTGGTTAGGCCACACCTTGAGTACTGTGTCCAGCTCTGGGCCCCTCAGTTTAGGAAGGACATCGAGACACTTGAAGGTGTCCAGAGAAGGGCAACAAGGCTGGGGAGAGGCCTTGAGCACAGCCCTGTGAGGAGAGGCTGAGGGAGCTGGGATTGTTTAGCCTGGAGAAGAGAAGGCTCAGAGGTGACCTCATTGCCCTCTACAACTACCTGAAGGGTGGTTGTAGCCAGGAGGGGGTTGGTCTCTTCTCTCAGGCAAGCAGCCCCAGAACAAGGGGACACAGTCTCAAGCTGTGCCAGGGGAGGTTTAGACTCGAGGTGAGGAGAAAGTTCTTCACTGAGCGAGTCGTTCGTCATTGGGATGTGCTGCCCAGGGAGGTGGTGGAGTCACCATCCCTGGAGGTGTTCAAGGGGAGATTGGATGTGGCACTTGGTGCCATGGTCTAGTTGTGGGGTCTGTTGGGACAGGTTGGACTTGATGATCCTTGGGGTCTCTTCCAACCTTGGTTATACTGTGAGACTGTGATACTGTGAAAAGGAAGGGAGGAGGAAGGAAAAAGAAGGGAGGTGGAAGGAAAAGGAAGGGAGGTGGAAGAAGGAAGGGAGGTGGAAGATGAAGGAAGGGAGGTGGAAGAAGAAGGAAAGGAGGTGGAAGAAGAAGGAAGGGAGGTGGAAGAAGAAGGAAGGGAGGTAGAAGAAGAAGGAAGGGAGGTGGAAGATGAAGGAAGGGAGGTGGAAGAAGAAGGAAAGGAGGTGGAAGAAGAAGGAAGGGAGGTGGAAGAAGAAGGAAGGGAGGTGGAAGAAGAAGGAAGGGAGGTGGAAGAAGAAGGAAGGGAGGTGGAAGATGAAGGAAGGGAGGTGGAAGAAGAAGGAAAGGAGGTGGAAGAAGAAGGAAGGGAGGTGGAAGAAGAAGGAAGGGAGGTGGAAGAAGAAGGAAGGGAGGTGGAAGAAGAAGGAAGGGAGGTGGAAGATGAAGGAAGGGAGGTGGAAGAAGAAGGAAAGGAGGTGGAAGAAGAAGGAAGGGAGGTGGAAGAAGAAGGAAAGGAGGTGGAAGAAGAAGGAAGGGAGGTGGAAGAAGAAGGAAGGGAGGTGGAAGAAGAAGGAAGGGAGGTGGAAGATGAAGGAAGGGAGGTGGAAGAAGAAGGAAAGGAGGTGGAAGAAGAAGGAAGGGAGGTGGAAGAAGAAGGAAGGGAGGTGGAAGAAGGAAGGGAGGTGGAAGAAGGAAGGGAGGTGGATGTTCCCAGAGGTGCTGTGCCCTCCTTGGGGTCATACACAATGCTCTGGCACCAGCGTTGGATGGGCTCAGGCCAACATAAGAGTAAGGAAAGCTGCTGGGGAGCTGGAAAGTGGTGGAGGGTGCTGAGTGCTGGCAGATCTGTAAGTCACTCTTTATTGCAGTGCTCAGAGGAACAAAAAAGATCAATATTTATTAGTCACAGAAAGCATAATTTTGCATGCAAAGCATCGATCAGCATGGAGGCCCAGACGGTGCCACTGCTGCTGCTTCAGGGTTTGGTCAGCAGCCCAGCAGCAATGAGGACATTGTGTCCCCAGCTGGATGGAGCTGGGGGGGTGAAGGAAGCAGCCCCCCAGCACAGTGCTGGGAATGCAGCATCACAGAATGGTAGAGCTTGGAAGGGACCTTGGGAGATCATCACAGAATGGTCCAGGCTGGAAGGGACCTCCAAAGGTCATCCTGTCCAATCCACCCCCCCACAGGCAGCAGGGGCATCCCCAACTAGATCAGGCTGCCCAGAGCCCTCTCCAGCCTCACCTTGAATATCTCCAGGGAAGGAGTCTCAGCCATCTCCCTGGGCAACCTGTTCCTGTGTTCCAGCATCTTCATAGTAAAGAACTTGTTCCTCACATCCAATCTCAATCTGCTCTGCTCCAGTTTGAAGCCATTGCCCCTGGTCCTGTCCCTGCAGCCTTTGCAAACAGTCTCTCTCCATCCTTCTTGTAGTCCCCTTCAGGTACTGGCAGGCTGCTATTAGGTCTCCCTGGAACCTTCTCTCCTCCAGGCTGAACACCCCCAGCTCCCTCAGCCTGTCCTCATAGCAGAGCTGCTCCAACCCCCTGATCATTCTTGTGGCCTCCTCTGGACCCTCTCCATCAGGTCCAGGTCCTTCCTCTATTGAGGGCTGCTGAGCTGCACACAGTCCTGCAGGTGAGGTCTCCCCAGAGCAGAGCCCAGTGGCAGAATCTCCTCTCTGGCTCTGCTGGCAGTGCTGCTGTGGATGCAGCCCAGGCTGTGATTTGCCTTCTGTGCTGCAGGCTCACCCTGCCTGCTCCTGTCCAGCTTCTCCCCCACCACCACCCCTGGAAGTGTTGAAAAAATATGTAGATGTGGTGCCTGGGGACATGGTTTAGTGATGGCCCTGGGCACTGCTGGGTTAATGGTTGGATTTGGTGGTTTTGGGGGTCCCTCCCAACCAAAACAGTTCTGTGATTCCCTAAGGTGCAATGATTTGCTGCAGGGGATGTTTACACCACCCTTCAAGGCAACCCAGTGTATGTGGTGAGGATTCCTCTCTGTCCCAGCTCTCCTCCAGTTGTTCTTGTGCACACTGAGTGACTCCAGCCCAGTCTAGCCAGTGGGTCAAGGTGTCTGGGGTCAGCCTGCAGGCCACATGCAGCCACTGAAGCTGTTTGTTGAAGCCCAGCAGCAGGTTGGTAGCTGGCCAGCCACCGGGGGTGGAGAGGCTGGAGGCACACCTGCTGTGAGGAGCCTGGCACCTGCCAAGCAGGCTGGCTCTCACCTCTCCAGCTGGTGAGCCAAGGTGGGCAGGGGATGTGGGAAAGAAGATTCCACCCCAACATGAGGAGAAACTCCTTCACTGTGAGGTCCCAGAGCCCTGGAGCAGGCTGCCCAGAGAGGCTGTGGAGTCTCCTTCCCTGGAGCCTTTCCAGCCCCAGCTGGCTGTGTTCCTGTGTGACCTGTGCTGGATTCTCTGCTCCTGCTCTGGCAGGGGGCTTGGACTCAGTGATCTTTGGAGGTCCCTTCCAGCCCCTAACATCTTGTGATGCTGTGAAAGGTCTGTGGGCATTGCCATGCAGAGAGCAGGAGGGTGCTGGGAGTGGCAGTGGTGTGCAGGAGGCAGAGGAGCTCCGGGGGGTGGAAAGGTGTTTGAGAGGATCTGGTGGAAGCAGGAAGATGAGGAAGGGGGAAGTTGTTGCAGTTCTATAGCTGGACACAAAGCTAGCTCCTGCAGCTCCTGCAGCTCCACAGCTCCAGGCAAAGCCTCTCCTTGCTGCAGGTCCATCAGGCAGAGCTGGCTGCAGCACACTCATTGCTGAGGAGGGGTTATGGCACTCCCTGCCCCGCAGTGCCTGAGACACATGGCAGCAGGATCCCCTCCTGCCTCTGCAGGAGCAGTTCAGACCCTGCCCTTGCAGGAGCCTGGGAAGATCCAGCCCTGTGGTTTTGCAGATCTCCTGAGTCAGGAGTCCTGGGTCAGGGTTCCCAGCAGCGCCGTTGGCTGCCTTAGGGCAAGCCACAAGTCAACCACAGGCTGGCAGCTGTGGAACTTGGCTTCCACTGAGACACCAAAATCAGTTTGCTCCACTCACTGGGGGCACAGCAGCTCTGCAAGGAAAGTCCTGCTGGGAGCAAGCAGCTCCTCCAGGCTCCAGCCCCGTGCTGGGTGCGGGCCAGGGCATGGTGAAAAGGCCCTGAGCAGGTCACAGGCTGTTGTTGAGTCTTCACCTGGGTGTCTGGGGATAAAAGGTGTCAGCAGATGGAGATGAGTGGCTCTGTTTGCCCACCTGAGTGATGAATGGGGTGGTGTTCCATGCAAGCTTTGGACCTCTCATTCCAAGAAGGACATTGAGGGGCTGAAGCAGGTCCAAAGAAGGGCAACAGAGGTGGGGAAGGGTCTCAAGAACAGAGCTGGGGAGGAGCAGCTGAGGGACCTGAGGGTGTTTAGTGTGGAGAAGAGGAGGCTGAGAGGAGACCTCAGTGTTGTCTACAGCTCCCTGAAAGGAGTCTGGAGTGGGATGGGGCTTGGTCTCTTCTCCCAAGCAACAAGTGATAGGACATGAGGTTTAGGTTGGACATGAGAAACAATTTCTTCACTCAAAGGGTTGTCAAGGCCTGGAACAGGCTGCCCAGGGCAGTGGTGGAGGGATTTCAAAGCTGTGTAGATGTGGTGGTGAGGGAATGGTTTAGTGGTGGCCTGGCAGTGCTGGGTAAACAGTTAGGCTCGGTGACCTTAGAGGTCTTTTCCAACCAGAATGGTTCTGTGGCCCTCTGGCCTCGTGTGGATCCTGCAGTGCAGTTGTTAAGAAAGCTGTTTGGGCATCCCCAGCCTCCTGAGCTGGCAGGCAGCTCTTGTCAGCCAGAGAAGCTGCTGAGGGAGAGGTCCAGGTGGAAGGCTTGGTTTAAAGGACCCACCTGCATGACAGCTGCTGAGGCAGAGATCTTTCAATCTGGTGTCCTGGGCACAGGAAGCATGTCCTGGCATCTCCTGGGCACAGAAGCTCAGGACTGGAGAAAAGAAGGCTCCCTGGAGACCTCAGAGCAGCCTTCCAGTACCTGAAGGGAGCTGCAGGAGAGCTGGGGAGGGACTTTTGACAAGGGCTGGGAGAGACAGGATGAGAGACAATGGCTTTGAGCTGGGAGAGGGGAGCTTGAGACTGGAGATGAGGAAGAAATTCTTGCCAGTGAGGGTGGGGAGACTCTGGCACAGGCTGCCCAGGGAGGCTGTGGCTGCCTCCTGCTTGGAGGTGTTGAAGGCCAGGCTGGATGAGGCCTTGAGCAACCTGCTGGTGGGAGAGGTCCCTGCCCATGGCAGGGGATTGGAACTGGGTGATCTCGAAGGTCCCTTCCAACCCAACCCATTCTGTGGATCTCACTCTGTGAATGCTGTGCCCATCAGCACCCAAAGGTGTGGGGTGGCTGTGGCCAGCAGAGGTGAGGCAGTGAGGCTGGGCAGGCCCTGGGGGCTGTGCTGCACCGAGGAGCAGAGGGAAGAGAGGAGTCCCCAGCCCCACTTCTGCTCTGCCAGTGGTGATGCACAGAGCAGGCAGGTTTGCTGCTGGGAGTCTCAGGCAGAGCAGCCTGAATTTTGTATTAGGCCATAAAAAGGGTTGGAGCTGAGCAGACCACTTGGCCTCCCAGCCCTGGACCCTGGCTCCAGCAGCAGCCACGGCCGGATGCCTTGGAGGAAGGCATCCAACTGCCCTCCTGCCCACAACTCTGCAGGCCTGCCCCATGGGGGAGATTTCCCCCTGCCCCCAGCTGGCAGGCAGCCTGTGGCCTGGGGCAGGAGGATCAATAGCTGTGTGAGCTAGTGCCTGATGTGAGCTAGGTGCTGGGCTGGCTCACAGAAGCTCTCATGCTGCCTGTTCAGGATGGGGCCTGAATGACTTGCCACAGACTGCTCTTTGGAGAGCAGCAGAGAGGCTTCTCCACCACCCCAGCCAGTCCCTGCCCTTTCTTGTGCCCTTGGATGAAGAGAGAGCTCAGAGGGCTGTGACCAGTGATGCAGTCTGGTTGGTGGCCTGGGACTCGTGGTGTTCCCCAGGGGTCAGGACTGGGTCCAGTCTTGTTTAACATCTTATCAACAAGTTGGGTGCTTGCAGGATTCCAGGACCCTGAGGCAGTCCTAATGTGGGATTAAAAGCAGAGACAGTGAGAATGTTGCCCCTCTGCTGGCTTGGGGTCTGCAGCTCTTTCCCAGACGGGCAGAGGACATGGAAGCTCAGCAGCCTCCATTTCTCAGCCCCACATCTGGCCAGGCTGGACACTACACAATGCTGCAGATGTTCCAGCTGTGGTGCTCAAATGCAGATGACATTGTTGGGTCTTGCTTCTGGTGTGGCTTACTCTGGGCTTTGGGCTCCCAGGCTGTGGTAGGAGAATGTAGCCACCTGTTTTCTTAGCCCGAGATCTGCATGACACCCAGGGCTGACCAGAGCTGGGAAGAGACCTCCCTTGGCTTGGGGAGGAGTGCATGGAGAGGTGCCTGTCACAAAAGAACCTGGGGGCTTAGCAAAAAGTGCCTGAAGGTGAGCCATGGTGTGCCCAGCTGGCCAAGAAGGCCACCAGCATCCTGGCCTGGGTCAGTGTGGCCAGCAGGAGCAGGACAGTGACTGTATCCCTGGACTCAGCACTTTGTCCCCTTGACTCAGCACTGGTGAAGCCACACTTTGAGTCCCGGGTTCAGTTTTGGGCCCCTCATTAGAAGAAGGACATTGAGGGGTGCAATGTGTCCAGAGAAGGGCAACAAGGCTGGGGAAGGGTCTGGAGAACAGGGCTGGGGAGGAGCAGCTGAGGGAGCTGCAGATGTTCAGTGTGGAGAAGAGGAGGCTGAGGGAGACCTCAGTGCTCTCTGCAGCTCTCTGAAAGGAGGCTGCAGTGAGGAGGGGCTTGGTCTCTTCTCCCAGGTAACCAGTGATAGGACAAGAAGAAATGGCCTCAGGTTGTGCCAGGGGAGGTTTAGGCTGGGCATTAGGAACAATATCCTCCCCAGAAGGGTTGTGAAGCCCTGGGGCAGGCAGCCCAGGGCAGTGGTGGAGTCCTTGTGCCTGGAGAGATTTAAAAGCTTGTGGAGACCTGGTGCTGGGGGCCAGGGGTGGACTTGGCAGTGCTGGGTTCCTGGTTGGACTGGGTGGTCTTAAAGGTCTTTTCCAGGCTAAGCAATCCTATGATTCCCTCTCTCCTTCCTGAACAGCTCAGCACTCCTGCATGGGAGCAAAGGCTGCCAGAGTGGATGAACACCTACTACACTTTTACTACCACTTGAATGTGTCTCCTTTCCTTGGTAGGTGTGGTCCCAGCTCACTGTCGCAGTATTGCTTCTGAACCAGCCTCACACTTTGCTTGCAGAGGTTCTCACCCCAGGACAGGAGTGTGACCCTCCACTGGGCAGGGAGTGACAGGAGTGCTGTGAGACACCAGGCCAGGGGCTGAGGGTGAGTGTGGCTGGAGGCTCCCTGATGCAGGGTGAGCTGGTAGTGAGAGTTTTGTCATTCCTTCCCTCCCTGGGGCTGTCTGACCTTGTGAGATGAGCCCAGGACAACCTCATGAGCTTCAACAAGGCCAAGTATCATAGTAGTAGGGTTGGAAGGGACCACAAGGATCATCCAGTTCCAACCCCCCTGCCATGGGCAGGGACACCCCACACTAGATCAGGCTGCCCAGAGCCTCAGCCAGCCTGGGCTTAAACACCTCCAGGGACAGGGCCCCAAGCACCTCCCTGGACAACCCATTCCAGGGCTTCACCACTCTCATGGGGAAGAACTTCCTCCTCACCTCCAGCCTGAATCTCCCCACCCCCAGCTTCATTCCATTCCCCCTAGTCCTATCACTGCCTGAGATCCTGAGCAGTCCCTCCCCAGCCTTCTTGTAGCCCCCTTCAGATCCTGGAAGGCCACAATGAGGTCACCTCAGAGCCTTCTCTTCTCCAGCCTGCACAGCCCCAACTCCTTCAGTCTGTCCTCACAGCAGAGCAGCTCCAGCCCTCTGCTCCTCCTCCTGGCCCTTCTCTGGACACCTTCCAGCACCTCCAGATCCCTCTTGTCCTAGGGGCTCCAGAACTGGAGGCAGTACTCCAGGTGGGGTCTCCCCAGAGCTGAGCAGAGGGGGAGAATCCCCTCCCTTGCCCTGCTGGCCACACTTCTCTTGCTGCAGCCCAGGCTCTGCTTGGCTCTCTGGGCTGCAAGTGCACACTGAGAGCTGCTGTTGAGCTTCTCCTCCCCCAGCACCCCCAAGTCTCTCTCCTTAGGGCTGCTTTCCAGCCAGTCCCTGCCCAGCCTGGATTTGTGCCTGGGATTGCCTCCACCCAGCTGCAGGACCCTGCCCTTGGTCTTGTTGAACCTCCTGAGGTTGGCTTGTGCCCACCTCTGCAGCCTGTCCAGGTGCCTCTGGATGGATCCCTTCCCTCCAGCTGTCTGCTGCCCCACACAGCTTGGTGCCATCAGCAACCCTGCTGAGGCTGCACTCAGTGCCACTGTCCATGGCACCCACACAGATGTTGAACAAGCCTGGTCCCAGGACTGATCCCTGAGGGACTCTGCTTGTCCCTGGCCTCCACTGGGACATGGACTCATTGACAGCCACCCTCTGGGTGCAGCCCTCAAGCCAGTTCTATATCCATCTAGTGGTCACCCATCACACCCCTGTGTCAGCAGCCTGGAGCCCAGGCTGTGGTGCAGGACAGTGTGGAAGGCTGTGCTCAGGCCCAGGCAAAGGACATCAGCTGCTGCCCCTCAGCTATTGATGATGTCACCTGTAATGGCTTGGGGCAGACCCCTCCCCACCACGGGCAGAAGTAACGACTCAGACAAACTGATTGCAAAGGTGATGGAAAGTTTAAACAGTGAGTGTGTGCAGAAAGCCGGAAGCACAGTGACAAGAGGAACCCCAGAACAGACCCAGAAAGATCCCATCCCCACCTGAGGGTGCACCCAAAACCCCCAGGGCTCCTCCTTCCCACCCCCACTGCTAGGCTAGTCTCAGCTGGCCAGATCTGAGACTGCCCATCCCTCTGTGGCCTTGGGCCTAGCCAGGCCCGTGGCCGGGAGATCTCTCCCCCAGTTACTGGGTGTCGGAGAGGAAGGAAAAGAGAAAGGGCCAGACCCCGCCGTAAAATTTATAGTGGTGCAAGGGATTGTGGTAGAAATGCCTAATTTCCTGTGCCCACCCACTGGGCTGGACTGCTGGACACAGGAAACACCCCCAGAGCAGAGGGCACCCAGCCCAAACTACGACAGGCCACCCCTTATTTCATACCATAATCCCTGCACCCAAACACATCATCAAATCAGAGAGCTTCTGATGCCATGGCCGGCGGAGTCCACATCTCCGTCTGGGCATCCACCCCAACAGTCTCTCATTCAGGCTCAAGTGTCTGTCCCTTCCAGTTCTTCTTCCTTCATCCAATGGAACCTCCCAGCGATGCAGAGTTCACTCTTCTGCAGTGCAAGCTCTCCATGGATTCGTTGGGCATCCTGCTCACCTGGAGAAGCCTCACAACTTCCCAGCCGAGCCTTTATTCTCATACTCAGTGGCAAAATCTCCACCCCTGGGGCAGGCCAGTCGGAACCATCCGGCTCCACGACTGCCTTTTTCCATCCATCCAGGGTGCCGCAGCCAACTGCTTCTACCCGCGGGCCGAAACTACACGGATGCGTGTCAGAGGCACTCCACCCCCCCCACTGGGCGCTCGCATACCGAGGCAGGACAGCATCCGGCTGCACAACCCCCCCGGCAGAGGGAGGAGCTGCGCCACAGCCCACTGAAGAAGAAGGGAGGCGGAGCCAGGCGCTCGGCGCCATTTTCGGAGCTCATCCCAAAATTGGGGAGACATCAGAGCCGCCCCCACCGCAGCCCGAGTGCACGGCCGGGGCCACCGCCGCCGCTCCTCCGAGCGCACGGCCGGGCCTGCCGCTGCCACCACTCGGCACACAGCAGGGCTCCGCCCACCTCTACCACCGCGGCACAGAATCAGAGTAACCTCCACCCCTCGGACACTCAAACGGCTCCCCCAGCGGAAGCCATAAGCGCGTTCTCAGAGCCCTTGCAAATGGCCTTCCAGCTGGGGTCCCCGTCCGCCCCCCAGGGTTTCGGGAGCTGGCTCGCCTGCTCGCAGCGGCTGGCTCTATCCCCGCAGCGAGAACGGACCTGACTCTGGTCTGCTCTCCACTGCCCCTCCCCCACTTCGCTCCCCTCGGTGGCGGAAGGGCAGGTTCCGCGTTCTCAAGCGGTACCCCGATGCCGACAGTCGAGAACCACCCCTGACTGAAACAGCAGGAGGGGCTCCGTACCGCCGGCCGCGCACCAGCCGTCCCCCCTCAATGCACAGGAACTCAGACGATCTCCCCGGCAGCAAAGCTTGAGCCCCAGCTGCAAACCCAAACCGACGCCCAGAGCTAAATTTAAACTCTCCGTCTTTTGCAATCGGTCTGCAGAGTGGCCACAACAGCCAGCCCCACCTTGGGTGCCAAAATGCAGTGGGTTGGGGCAGACCCCTCCCCACCACGTGCAGAAATAACGACTCAGACAAACTGATTGCTAAAGTGGTGGAGAGTTTAAATAGAGAACAGTGAGTGTTCACTCCAGTGGCTGGGAGATCTCTTCCCCAGTTACCAGGTGTCGGAGAGGAAGGAAAAGAGAAAGTGCCAGACCCCGCCGTGGATTTTAGAGTGGTGCAAGGGATTGTGGTAGAAATGCCTAATTTCCTGTGCCCACCCACTGGGCTGGACTGCTGGACACAGGAAACACCCCTGTAGCAGAGGGCACCCAGCCCAAACTACGACAGGCCACCCCTTATTTCATACCATAATCCCTGCACCCAAACACATCATCAAATCAGAGAGCTTCTGATGCCATGGCTGGTGGAGTCCACATCTTCATCTGGGCGTCCACCCCAATAGTCTCTCATTCAGGCTCAAGTGTCTGTCCCTTCCAGTTCTTCTTCCTTCATCCAGTGGAACTACAACATCACCTGTGCAGAGAAGGCCACCAGGTTGGTCAGGCAGGATTTGCCCTTGGTGAAGCCCTGCTGACTGTTCCCAGTCACCTCTTCACTCTTCTTCTGAGTCAGCAGTGCCTCCAGGAGGATCTGCTCCGTGATCTTTCCGGGCACAGAGGTGAGACTGCTTGGCCTGGAGTTCCCTGGCTCCTCCTTCTTACCCTTCTTGCAGATGGGAGCAATGTTTCCCCTTTTCCAGTCTGTGAGGACTGCCCCAGACTGCCAGGACCTTTGGAATAGACTAGAGAGGGGTTTAGCAACCTCCTCTGCCAGTTCTCTCAGCACCCCTGGGTGTACCCCGTGGGGTCCCATGGACTTGAACACTTTCAGGTTCTTCAGGTGATCACCAACCTGATCTTCACTGACCATGGGCAGTTCTTCCTCCCCATCCCTGCCATTGTCTTCCATGACTCCAGGAGTGTGGCTGGAGGCCCTGGCAGTGAAGACTGAGGTAAAGAAGTCACTGAGAACCTCAGCCTGTTCCTCATCACTTGTGGCCATGTCACCAGTTTCCTTTCTGAGGGGCCCACACCTTCCCCAGTGTTCTTGCCCTTCATACACTGTAGAAACTCTTGGTGCTCCCTTTAACCTCCCTGGCTAGATTCAATTCAATCTCTGCTTTGGCTTTCCTACCCAGGTCTCCTGCTGCCTGGGCAGCTTCCTTATATCCCCCCTGCTCTATCTGTCCTTCCCTCCACTGCCTGTAGAGTTTGCTTTTCAGTGACAGTGTGTCCAGCAGCTCCTTGCTCATCCAGGCAGGCCTCCTAGCAGTCTTTCCTGCTATTCTCTTTGTTGGTATACATAGCTCCTGGACACGGAGGAGGTGGTCCTTGAGCACTGCCCAGCTGTCCTGGGTCCCTCTTGCCTCCAAGGCTTGGTCCCACGAGGATATGAGGAATTAGTTTGGGACCTGCTGAGCCACTTGGACACTCACAAGTCCATGGGGCCGGATGGGATCCATCCCAGGGTGCTGAGAGAGCTGGCAGATGAGCTGCCAAGCCACTCTCCATCATTTTCCTCCAGCCCTGGCTCACTGGAGAGGTCCCAGATGACTGAAACTGGCCAGTGTGGTCCCCATCCACAAGAAGGGTTGGATGGAGGAACCTGGAAACTCCAGGCCTGGCAGCCTGACCTCAGTGCCAGGGAAAGTGATGGAGCAGATTATCCTGGGGCAGTAACTGCACCTGAAGGATGGCCAAGGGCTCAGGTCCAGCCAGCAGGGATTTAGGAAGGGCAGGTCCTGCCTCTCCAACCTGATCTCCTTCCATGCCCAGGTGACTGCCTGGTGGATGTGAGGCAGGCTGTGGATGTGGTCTGCCTGGACTTCAGCAAGGCCTTTGACACCATCGCCCACAGTAAACTGCTGGCTAAGCTGTCAGCTCATGGCTTGGACAGCAGCACTCTGTGCTGGGTTGGGAACTGGCTGGAGGCTGAGCCCAGAGAGTGGTGGTGAATGGTGCCACAGCCAGCTGGCAGCCAGGCACCAGTGGTGTGCCCCAGGGAGCAGTGCTGGGCCCCATCCTCTTCAACATCTTCATTGATGATCTGGATGAGGGGGTTGAGTCAGTCATCAGCAAGTTTGCAGATGACACCAAGCTGGGAGCAGATGTTGGTCAGTTAGAGGGCAGAAAGGCTCTGCAGAGGGACCTTGACCAACTGGACAGATGGGCAGAGGCCAACAGGATGGCATTCAACAAGTCCAAGTGCCAGGGGCTGCACTTTGGCCACAGCAACCCCATGCAGAGCTACAGGCTGGGGTCAGAGTGGCTGAGAGCTGCCAAACAGAGAGGGACCTGGGGGTGCTGATTGACAGCTGCCAGAACACGAGCCAGCAGTGTGCCCAGGGGGCCAAGAGGGCAAATGCACTCCTGGCCTGCATGAGGAAGAGTGTGGCCAGCAGGAGCAGGGAAGTCCTTGTGCCCTGGACTCAGCACTGCTTAGGCCACAGCTTGAATCCTGTGTCCAGCTCTGGGCCCCTCAGTTTAGGAAGGCCATTGAGAGACTTGAAGGTGTCCAGAGAAGGGCAAGGAGGCTGGGGAGGGGTCTGGAGCACAGCCCTGTGAGGAGAGGCTGAGGGAGCTGGGCTTGCTTAGCCTGCAGAAGAGGAGGCTCAGGGGAGACCTTCTTGCTCTCTACAACTACCTGAAGGGAGGTTGTAGCCAGGAAGGGGTTGGTCTCTTCTCTCTAGCAATCAGCCCCAGAACAAGAGGACACAGTCTCAAGCTGCGCCAGGGGAGGTTTAGACTTGAGGTAAGGAGAAAGTTCTTCACCGAGCGAGTCGTTTGTCATTGGGATGTGCTGCCCAGGGAGGTGGTGGAGTCCCCATCCCTGGAGGTGTTGAAGAGGAGATTGGATGTGGCACTTGGTGCCATGGTCTAGTCATGAGGTCTGTGGTGCCTCGATGATCCTCGAGGTCTCTTCCAACCTTGGTGATTCTGTGAGACTGTGAGACTTTGGCTCTCAGATCCCTGCAGCGATCAGAGTCTGCACGCCTGACGTCTGGGGTCGTGAGCTGAGAATACTTCCTCCTGATTGCCCTGAGGAGATTCAATGCAACTGCTTCATGGTCACTGCAGCCCAGGCTGGCTCTGAGCCTCACATTGGTTACCAGCCCTTCCCTGTTGGTGAGAACAAGGCCCAGCACAGCACCTTTTCTTGTTGGTTCCTCTACCATGTGGAGGAGGAAGTTGTCTTCAATGCAGCCCAGGAACATCCTGGATTGCTGGAGCCTTGCTGTGTTGTCCCTCCAGCAGATGTCAGGGTGGTTGAAATCCCCCATGAGGACCAGGGCTTGTGACCTGGAAGCTGCTGCTATTTGCCTGTGGAGGGCCTCATCTGCTTGGTTGTGCTGCTCAGGTGGCCTGTAGGAGACCCCCACAGTAATATCTCCTTCCCCTGTCTTGCCTTTCATTTTAACCATACTCTCAAGCAGCTCATCATCCCTCCCCAGGTGGAGCTCCACTGATTCCAGCTGGTTATTGACACAGAGGGCAACACCTCCTCCTCTCCTTCCCTGCCTATCCTTCCCAAAGAGCTTATGCCCATCTATCCCTGCATTCCAGTCATGGGAATCATCCCACCAAGTGTCAGTAACAGCCACTCTGTCATGGCATCCCAGCAGCACAGTGCCCTCAGCTCATCCTGTTTGCTGCCCAAGCTGTGTGCATTGGCACAGAGGCACTTCAGCTGGGCTGGCCCTGTCTCCTCTTGTGCCAATTCCCCTTGGTTTCCACAGTGTCCTGGTGCATCATTCGTGGCTTGCCTCAGGGCAGCAAGCTGAGAGCCCTCACCAGCTCTCCATCCCTCTGCCTCTGGTGAGCTGCCCCTCTGTTTGTCACAAGCCAGAAGGAGACTATTAACCCCTTCCCCCTTCAAGTCTAGTTTAAAGCCCTATCAATGAGCCCTGCAGTTCCTGCCCCAGGATCCTTTTCCCCCTCATAAGTTGTTTTCAGCTCTGTGCCTTGTAAACCAAGCCAGGATTGTAGAACCCAAGGCCCTGTTGATGGCACCAGCCCCAGAGCCATGAGTTGACCTCTTGGCTGTCCCTCAGTGTTCCCTCGTCCATTGCTGACGTTAGAGGGACAGCAGAGAGCACAACCTGAGCTCCTGATCCCTTCAGCAGTTGCCCTGAGGGTCTGAAGTCTCTTTGAATTGATTGTGAGCCTCTCATTGTTGCATTGTCACTGCCCACCTGGAAGAGCAGCAGTGGGGGGGGAGTCTGAAGGAGTCACGAGGTTGGGAATGCTACCTACAATGTCCTTTGCTTGGGCACCAGGGAGGCAGCAGACCTCCCTAGGAAATGGGCCTGGGCTGCATACTGGGCCCTCTGCTCCCCTCACAGGGAGTCTGCTACAACGAGGACCTGACGAGGCTTCCTTTCCAGATTAGTTGTGATGGCTGAGCTGAGGCAGCCTGTCCCTGGTGCAGCTTCTGACCCTCTGGAGTCCTCATCCTCAGCTCTGACCTGCTCCTCCTGCAGAGCCTCATAGCTGTCCCTGGTGCAGCTTCTGACCCTCTGGAGTCCTCATCCTCACCTCTGACCTGCTCCTCCTGCAGAGCCTCATAGCTGTCCCTGGTGCAGCTTCTGACCCTCTGGAGTCCTCATCCTCACCAATGACCTGCTCCTCCTGCAGAGCCTCATAGCTGTCCCTGGTGCAGCTTCTGACCCTCTGGAGTCCTCATCCTCACCTCTGACCTGCTCCTCCTGCAGAGCCTCATAGCTGTCCCTGGTGCAGCTTCTGACCCTCTGGAGTCCTCACCCTCAGCTCTGACCTGCTCCTGCAGAGCCTCATAGCTGTCCCTGGTGCAGCTTCTGACCCTCTGGAGTCCTCACCCTCAGCTCTGACCTGCTCCTCCTGCAGAGCCTCAGCCCTGTTCTGTAGGTGCCCTGCAGGCAGGGTGCTGCTCCAAGTAGCAGGCTTGCTCCGTTTGCATTTCTTCCCTCGGGCACAGCCCTGTTCCCCTTGGCCCTGCTCATGTGGGTCACTGCAGGGAGGCTGAGAGGCTTGCTGCTGGGAGGGTCTCACACTCCCTGTTCCACTCAGAGTTTCCTCCTGTTCTGGTTTGGGAGAGGTTAGGTTATGGAAATAGTCAATTTCCCTGTCGCAGTCTCTTCCAGCTCTTAGCCTTTCCTCCTCTCCTTTAGCTCAGCCACCAGGCTCCTCAGAGCCCTGAGCTGCTCACACCTGACACAGGAGTTGTTCCTTCCACCCTCCAGATCGAGTGCCAGGCTCCAGCACCCACTGCAGCCACCTGCCTGACCATCTGCATGCTTGTGAGTGCTCTCTGCTTGGGTGCCCACTGTTCTCCCACTGGCCTTTGCTCCAGCAGTAAGCAGCTTTCAGGAGCCACCCTCTCCCCCCGGCGGGTTGTTCTTCTCCCCTCTCGGTGAGCAGGCTGAGCTGAGCTGGGCTGGGCCGAGCTGGGCTGGGCTGAGCTGAGCTGGGCTGAGCCGAGCTGAGCTGGGCTGAGCTGAGCTGAGCTGAGCTGAGCTGAGCTAGGCTGAGCTGAGCTGAGCTGAGCTGAGCTGGGCTGGGCTGAGCTGAGCTGGGCTGAGCTGAGCTGGGCTGGGCTGAGCTGAGCTGAGCTGAGCTGGGCTGGGCTGAGCTGAGCTGAGCTGAGCTGGGCTGAGCTGAGCTGAGCTGAGCTGGGCTGGGCTGAGCTGAGCTGGGCTGGGCTGAGCTGAGCTGGGCTGAGCCGAGCTGAGCTGAACTGAGCTGGGCTGAGCTGAGCTGAGCTGAGCTGGGCTGGGCTGAGCTGAGCTGAGCTGAACTGGGCTGAGCTGAGCTGAGCTGGGCTGGGCTGAGCTGAGCTGAGCTGAACTGAGCTGGGCTGAGCTGAGCTGAGCTGAGCTGGGCTGAGCTGAGCTGAGCTGAGCTGGGCTGGGCTGAACTGAGCTGGGCTGAGCTGAGCTGAGCTGAGCTGGGCTGAGCTGAGCTGAGCTGGGCTGAGCTGAGCTGGGCTGAGCTGAGCTGAGCTGGGCTGAGCTGGGCTGAGCTGAGCTGAGCTGAGCTGAGCCGAGCCGAGCCGAGCTGAGCTGGGCTGAGCTGAGCTGGGCTGGGCTGAGCTGAGCTGGGCTGAGCTGAGCTGAGCTGAGCTGAGCTGAGCTGGGCTGAGCTGGGCTGGGCTGAGCTGGGCTGAGCTGAGCTGAGCTGGGCTGGGCTGAGCTGGGCTGAGCTGGGCTGAGCTGAGCTGGGCTGAGCTGAGCTGGGCTGAGCTGAGCTGAGCTGTGCTGAGCTGAGCTGGGCTGAGCTGAGCTGGGCTGAGCTGGGCTGAGCTGAGCTGGGCTGGGCTGAGCTGGGCTGAGCTGAGCTGGGCTGGGCTGAGCTGAGCTGGGCTGAGCTGAGCTGAGCTGGGCTGGGCTGAGCTGAGCTGGGCTGGGCGGGCTGGGCTGAGCTGAGCTGGGCTGAGCTGAGCTGGGCTGGGCTGAGCTGAGCTGGGCTGGGCTGAGCTGGGCTGATCTGAGCTGAGCTGAGATGGGCTGAGCTGAGCTGAGCTGGGCTGGGCTGAGCTGGGCTGAGCTGAGCTGAGCTGAGCTGAGCTGGGCTGAGCCGAGCTGAGCTGTGCTGAGCTGAGCTGAGCTGAGCTGGGCTGGGCTGAGCTGAGCCGGGCTGAGCTGAGCTGAGCTGAGCTGGGCTGAGCCGAGCTGAGCTGAGCTGAGCCGAGCTGAGCTGAGCTGGGCTGGGCTGAGCTGAGCCGGGCTGAGCTGGGCTGAGCTGAGCTGTGCTGAGCTGAGCTGGGCTGAGCTGGGCTGAGCTGAGCTGAGCCGAGCTGAGCTGAGCTGGGCTGGGCTGAGCTGAGCCGGGCTGAGCTGGGCTGAGCTGAGCTGTGCTGAGCTGGGCTGGGCTGAGCTGAGCCGAGCTGAGCCGAGCTGAGCTGAGCTGTGCTGAGCTGGGCTGAGCTGAGCTGGGCTGGGCTGAGCTGAGCTGAGCCGGGCTGAGCTGAGCCGAGCTGAGCTGGGCTGAGCCGAGCCGAGCTGAGCTGAGCTGGGCTGGGCTGAGCTGAGCTGAGCTGAGCTGGGCTGAGCTGAGCTGGGCTGAGCTGGGCTGGGCTGAGCTGGGCTGAGCTGAGCTGGGCTGAGCTGAGCTGAGCTGGGCTGAGCTGAGCTGAGCTGAGCCGAGCTGGGCTGGGCTGAGCTGAGCTGGGCTGAGCCGAGCTGAGCTGTGCTGAGCTGAGCTGGGCTGAGCTGGGCTGAGCTGGGCTGAGCTGAGCTGGGCTGAGCTGAGCTGGGCTGAGCTGAGCTGAGCTGGGCTGAGCTGAGCTGAGCTGAGCTGGGCTGAGCTGAGCCGGGCTGAGCCGAGCCGAGCTGAGCTGAGCTGAGCTGGGCTGAGCTGAGCTGAGCTGAGCTGGGCTGGGCTGAGCTGAGCTGCCGGCCGCTGCCTGCTCTCTCCCAGCCACGCTCCGGGCTCTGTTTGGTTGTGGCGGTTTCCACGGCCAGCCCTGCCCCTGTTGCATCACTGTGCTCAGGCACGTAGGCAGCCCCAGCCCGCTGCCCCTCCTCCCCTCTGCAGGAGCTCCTGAGCCAGCAGCCCCTTGCCGCCTGCGAAGCAGGGAAAGCAAAGCCAAAGGCAAGCTCCCGGTGCTGAGCTCCGCCACCTGCCTCCTCTCTCCTCAGCCAGGCGCTGGGTTCTGTGCAAGGTCCTGCAGCTGGGTCAGGGCAATCCCAGGCACTGCTATAGGCTGGGCAGGGACTGGCTGGAGAGCAGACTGAAGAAAAGGCCTTGGGGGTGCTGGGGGAGGAGAAGCTCAGCAGGAGCCAGCAGGGAGCACTTGCAGCCCAGAGAGCCAAGCAGAGCCTGGGCTGCAGCAAGAGAAGTGTGGCCAGCAGGGCAGGGAGGGGATTCTGCCCCTCTGCTCCACTCTGCTGAGCCCACAGCTGCAGCTCTGGGGCCAGCTCTGGAGCCTCTGTGCCAGGAAGGATCTGGAGGGGCTGGAAGGTGTCCAGAGCAGGGCCAGGAGGAGGAGCAGAGGGCTGGAGCTGCTCTGCTGTGAGCACAGCCTGAGGGAGTTGGGGTTGTGCAGGCTGGAGAGGAGAAGGCTCCCAGGAGACCTTCTTATGGCCTTGCAGGATCTGCAGGGGGCTGCAAGAAAGCTGGGGAGGGACTTTTGAGGGTGTCAGGGAGTGGGAAATGGAACAAAACCAGAAGTGGGGAGATTGAGATTGGCTGTGAGGAAGAAGTTGTTCCCCAGGAGGGTGGTGAGAGCCTGGCACAGGCTGCCCAGGGAGGTGGTGGAAGCCTCCTGCCTGGAGGTGTTTGCAGCCAGGCTGGAGGTGGCTGTGAGCAACCTGCTGTGGTGTGAGGTGTCCCTGCCCATGGCAGGGGGTTGGAGCTGGCTGAGCCTTGAGCTCTCTTCCAATCCTAACAACTCTGTGATTGTGACTTTCCCAAGCTGTCTGGAGAGGGGAGATGCCTGGGATATATTTATTTTCCTCTTCTTTCCCTTTTGATGCCTCTTCCCTAATTGTGGGAGACTTTGCAGCTTGGGGTTGACCTTCTCTGCTTGGGCTGGCCCAGTGCTCCCTTGGTGAGCAGGTATTAACAGCAGGAGTGGGCAGGCCCTGTGATAACTCAGCCTGGCAGCCCCAGCCCTGTCAGCACTGATGTGATGGAGTGGCCTCTGGAGACCCAAAGAGCTGCAGTCAGCACTTGTGTCTGAAAAGGAAGGTTGTAACAGGAGAAAGGAGCAAACCATAGTCCTGGAATCCTGGAGGAGGGGACAGGAGGTGGGACTTGGGAATGTCAGGTAGGTGAAGAAAAAGGTGAAGGTGGTGAAGGTGGTGAAGGTGGTGAAGGTGGTGAAGGTGGTGCCATCCCTGGAATCAGGGCTGGTGTCAGTAAGTCTGGACCTGCTCCTGCTCCTCCTGCCAGTGAAACTCCTGCTGCTCTGAGCCTGAAGCTGTTGCAGTAGTAAAGCCTTGGTAAAACACATGCTGGGAGCAGGGAGGCCCCAAACCCTGCTGGCCAAGCACACAGCCCCTCAGAGGAATCCCTTAGGGGGAGAAGGCTCCCTGGGCAGTGCAGATGGCAGTGTCATTTGTCACACTGCCTTGTGACACCTCTCTGCCTTCAGAGAATCACACAGGATCACAGAATATTAGGGGCTGGAAGGGACCTCCAAAGCTCATCCAGCCCACCCCCCCTGCCAGAGCAGGATCACCCAGGACAGTGTTGTAGTGTGATGGTTTAACCCACTAACATCAGTTGTTCCCCAGGAGGGTGATGAGAGCCTGGCACAGGCTGCCCAGGGAGGTGGTGGCAGCCTGCTGCCTGGAGGTGTTTGCAGCCAGGCTGGAGGTGGCTGTGAGCAACCTGCTGTGGTGTGAGGTGTCCCTGCCCATGGCAGGGGGTTGGAGCTGGCTGAGCCCTGAGCTCCCTTCCAACCCTGACAGTTCTAGGATTGTGACTTTCCCAAGCTGTGTGGAGAGGGGAGATGCCTGGGATGTATCCATGTTCCTCTTCTTTCCCTTTTGGTGCCTCTTCCCTAATGGTTGCCTAAACTGTCACAGGCAGGAACACATCCAGGTGGGTTTTGCATATTCAGGGAAGGAGGCTTCACACCTCCCCTGGGCAGCCTCTTCCAGTGTTCCATCACTCACAGTGAAAAAACTGTTCCTCATGCTTGTCCCTGCAGCTGCAGGTGAGTGCTGTCCTCTCCCAGACTGCTGTGCCCCTCACCCCAGGACTTGAGGTTTTCCCTGGCCAGGGGGGGACTGGGCAGAAGCTCTCTGGCAGCAAGCATGGTCTCAGGGTAGTGAAATACTGCAACAGGCTGCCCAGAGATGTGGGGGAGACTCCATCCTTGGAGACATTCATTGTCCAGCTTGATGTGGCTCTGAGCAACCTGCTCTAGCTGGAGATGTCCCTGCTGACTGCAGGGGGTCTGGCCAGGGTGACCCTGGAGTGTCCCATCCAGCCTGATGCATTCTGTGCTTCTATTCTGTGATTTTTGTACCAAAGCAGTTAAAGAGGGGAAATGGATTTTCCCCTCTGCCAAGATGTATCCACAGCTGTCTCCCCCAGGCTGTCCCACACTGCTGCTCAGAGCTGCAGGCAGGCTTTTGAGAGCTGGTTCAGTTTCAGGTTGAGTTTCAACTCAGGATGTTGGGAGCTCTGTGTCCAGTTCCGGAGCCCCTAATACAGGATGGATCTGGAGGTGCTGGAAGGTGTCCAGAGAAGGGCCAGGAGGAGGAGCAGAGGGCTGGAGCTGCTCTGCTGTGAGCACAGACTGAGGGAGTTGGGGCTGATCAGTCTGGAGAAGAGAAGGCTCCCAGGAGACCTCATTGTGGCCTTCCAGGATCTGAAGTGGGCTACAAGAAAGCTGGGGAGGGACTTTAGAGGGTGTCAGGGAGTGGGAAATGGAACAAAACCAGAAGTGGGGAGATTGAGATTGGCTGTGAGGAAGAAGTTGTTGCCCAGGAGGGTGGTGAGAGCCTGGCACAGGCTGCCCAGGGAGGTGGTGGAAGCCTCCTGCCTGGAGCTGTTTGCAGCCAGGCTGGAGGTGGCTGTGAGCAACCTGCTGTGGTGTGAGGTGTCCCTGCCCATGGCAGGGGGTTGGAGCTGGCTGAGCCTTGAGCTCCCTTCCAGCCCTGACACTTCTGTGATTCCCCAAGGTCAGGGCCTAAGCTTTGAGGCTGAAGCCCAGCACAGAGCAGGTCCTGCACTATACAAATGCAGCAGCCTCATTCTTTGCTCTCCCAGCAGTGGTGGTGCTGGTGTGGAGGTGCCATCCTGCTCTCTCATGTGGATTTCTTCACCCTCCTGTAACAAGCCAGCTTGTTAGCACAGGACCTGGATTTGCAGCACAGATCAGCTGCTCTCACTGCAAGGCTCCCTCTGTGGCAAGGAGCAGCAGTGTGTTGCAAAATGCTTATTTCCTCCTGCCACATCACCCTGAGGTTCCAGCAGGACACTTCAGGGGTGGGAATCACAGCATCACAGAATGTAGGAGTTGGAAGAGACCTGACCTGGAGAAGAGGGGGCTCAGGGGAGACCTTCTTGCTCCCTCCAACTCCCTGAAAGGGAGGTTGGAGCCAGCTGGGGGTTGCTCTCTTCTCCCAGGCAAGCAGCCCCAGAACAAGAGGACACAGTCTCAAGCTGTGCCAGGGGAGGTTTAGGCTGGATGTTAGAAAGAAATTCTTCACAGACAGAGAGATTGGCCCTTGGGATGTGCTGCCCAGGGAGGTGGTGGAGTCCCCATCCCTGGAGGTGTTTAAGAAGAGCCTGGATGAGGCCCTTGGTGCTGTGGCTTAGTTGATCAGATGGTGCTGGGTGATGTGCCGGAAGCTGAGCCCCGGGGCAGACAGCCTGGATGGGTGATGAGCTTCTAATAGAGCTAAGGGAAAAAAAGAGGGTGTATCACCTTTGGAAGAAAGGGGAGGCAACCCATGGGATGTTTAAGGATGTTGCTAGGTCTTGTAGGAAGAAAATGAGGGAGGCAAAAGAACATTTGGAGCTTAGCCTGGCCTCTGCTGTGAAGGACAAGAAAAAGTCCTTCTATAAATACATTAATGGCAAGAGGAGGGCAGGGACAACCTCCACTGCTTGGTGGACACGGAGGGGAATGTTGTAACAAAGAATGAGGAGAAGGCAGAGTTACTTAACACCTTCTTTGCCTCAATTTTTACTAGCAGGACAGAATGTCTTCCAGACAGCTGGTCTGCAGAGCTGGCAGATGGAGCCAAGGAGCTGCATAGTTTCCCTCTGTTCCATGAGCAGGTGATTGGAGTTCTCCTCAGCTGCTTGGATCCCCACAAGTCCATGGGACCAGATGGGATCCATCCCAGGGTGCTGAGAGAGCTGGCAGATGAGCTGCCAAGCCACTCTCCATCATTTTTCAGCAGTCCTGGCTCACTGCAGAGGTCCCAGAGGACTGGAAGCTGCCAACGTGGTGCCCATCCACAAGCAGGGCTGGTTGGATGAGCCAGGGAATTCCAGGCCTGGCAGACTGACCTCAGTGCCAGGCAAGGCCATGGAACAGGGCATCTTGAGTGCAGTCACACAGCACTTACAGGATGGCCAAGGGCTCAGGCCCAGCCAGCATGGGTTTAGGAAGGGCAGGTCCTGCCTGACCAACCTGACCTTCCATGCCCAGGTGACTGCCTGGTGGATGTGGGGCAGGCTGTGGATGGAGTCTGCCTGGACCTCAGCAAGGCCTTTGACACCATCCCCCACAGCAAACTGCTGGCTAAGCTGTCAGCCCCTGGCTGGGACAGCAGCTCTCTGAGCTGGGTGAGGAACTGGCTGGAGGCTGAGCCCAGAGAGTGGTGGTGAATGGTGCCACAGCCAGCTGGCAGCCAGGCACCAGTGGTGTGCCCCAGGGAGCAGTGCTGGGCCCCAGCCTGCTCAATATCTGTATTGATGATCTGGAGGAGGGGATGGAGTCCATCAGCAGGAGATGTGCAGAGGACACCCAGCTGGGGGCAGGAGTTGATCTGTTAGAGGGTAGCAGAGCTCTGCAGAGAGACCTTGCCAGGCTGCACAGATGGGCAGAGGCCAAGGGCAGGAGATTGAACACAGCCAAGTGCCAGGGGCTGCACTTTGGCCACAACAACCCCAGGCAGAGCTACAAGCTGGGGTCAGAGTGGCTGGAGAGCAGTCAGGTGGAGAGGGACCTGGGGGTACTGGTTGATGGTAGGCTGAACATGAGCCTGCAGTGTGCCCAGGCAGCCAAGAGGGCCAATGGCATCCTGGCCTGCATCAGGAACAGTGTGGCCAGCAGGAGCAGGGAGGTCATTGTGCCCTGTGCTCAGCACTGCTTAGGCCACACCTTGAGTCCTGTGTCCAGTTCTGGGCTCCTCAGTTTAGGAAGGACATTGAGATGCTGGAAGGTGTCCAGAGAAGAGCAACAAAGTTGGTGAGGAGTTTGGAGCACAGCCCTGTGAGGAGAGACTGAGGGAGCTGGGGTTGCTTAGCCTGGAGGAGACTCAGGGGAGACCTTCTTGCTCTCTACAACTACCTGAAGGGAGGTTGTAGACAGGCAGAGGTTGGTCTCTTCTCCCAGGCAGCCAGCACCAGAACAAGAGGACACAGTCTGCAGCTGTGCCAGGGGAGGTTTAGGCTGGAGGTTAGGAAGAAGTTCTACACAGAGAGAGTGATTGCCCTTTGGAATGGGCTGCCTGGGGAGGTGGTGGAGTAGCTGTCATTGGAGGTGTTCAGGAGGAGACTTGATGGGGTGCTTGGTGCCATGGGCTAGTTGATTAGGTGGTGTTGGATTGGTTGATGGGTTGGACTGGATGATCTTGAAGGTCTCTTCCAACCTGGTCTATTCTATTCTATTCTATTCTATTCTATTCTATTCTATTCTATTCTATTCTATTCTATTCTATTCTATTCTATTCTATTCTATAGGTTGGACTGGATGATCCTGAAGGTCTTTTCCAACCTGGTTGATTCTGTATTCTATTCTGTATTGTGCATTATCTAGTCCAACCCCCCTGCTCAAGCAGCTTGGCCTAGGTCAGGTTGCACATCTGAGTTAGGAATCTCTCCATAGGAGAAGACTCCACAATCTCCCTGGGCAGCCTGCTCCAGGGCTCCAGCACCCTCACAACAAAGAAGTTTCTCCTCCTGTTCAGATGGGACCTCCTGGGTTCCAGTTTGTGCCCACTGCCCCTTGGGCACCACTGACAAGAGCCTGGCCCCAGCCTCTTGCCCCCCACCCTGTAGCTCCTGCTGAGCATTGCTCAGCTCCCCTCTGGGGCTGCTCCTCGCCAGGCTCTCAGCCCCAGGGCTCTCAGCCTTTGCTCCTCACAGAGCTGCTCCAGGCCCCTCAGCAGCTTTGGACCCTCCCCTGGACTCTCTCCTGCAGTTCCCTGTTTCTCTTGAACTGGGGAGCCAGAACTGGACACAGGACTGCAGATGTGGCCTCATTGGGGAAGGAGAACCTCCCTTGTCCTGCTGGGCCCCAAGAAACCACTGGCCCTCCATGAAGGCACATTGCTGGCTCCTGGGGACCTTGTTGTCCACCAGCACTCCCAGGTCCCTCCTCTGCAGAGCTGCTTTCCAGCAGGTCAGCTCCTCAGCTGTCCTGGTACATTAGTTTGGGAGCAGGGTTGCCACTTCACAGGACCACAGGATCCCAGGCTCACAGTGTTAGGGGTTGGAAGGGACCTTTGGGGATCATTGAGTCCAAGCCCCCTGCCAGAGCAGGAGCAGAGAATCCAGCACAGGTCACACAGGAACACATCCAGCTGGGGCTGGAAAGGCTCCAGAGAAGGAGACTCCACAACCTCTCTGGGCAGCCTGCTCCAGGGCTCTGGGACCTCACATTGAAGGAGTTCCTCCTCATGCTGAGGTGGCACCTCCTGTGCTGCAGTTTCCATCCACTGCCCCTTGTCCTGTCAGAGGGTGCAAGTGAGCAGAGCCTGCCCCTCCCTCTTGGCCCCCAGCCCTCTCTGTTCCTCAGATTTCTAGGTGCCCTACACAATGATGAGGCAATTTGGTGCCCAGGATGGTCACCCTGGCCCCCACAGCTCTGGGGTGGGATACCTTCCTTGTCACCTTGGGGCCATCTGGAGGTGGCTGATCTGTGACTGCTTCCTACACTTGCCCACTCTGTGGTGCCTCAGTGAGACCTCAGCTACCTGTGTCACTGTCTTCATGTTGCCTGCACCCCCAGGCTGGGAGGGCTTTGGTGTGGGGCTGGGAAGGTGGATGCCAGGGCTGGGAAGGTGGATGCCAGGGCTGGCAGCTGTCTGGGCAAAGAGACCGCTTCAAGCACTGCTCTGGAGTTGCCCCTGGTCAAATATCTTCTACCACCAATTCTTACCAGTCTTGTAGCATTCCCAAATCAGGCACAGGGGATTGCAAAGCAGTCAGCTTCCCTTGAAAGCCTGACCTTGGCACCAGGCTGTTTGCATGGCAGGGCAGAGAGCTGAGGGAGCTGGCAGCCTGCCTGCATGTGGCAAGGGCTCTCCAGAGCCTCAGAGGATGCATTAGCTTGATGGTAGAGGCTTGGATTGTGCCAGTCCCCAGACCCATCATCCCCCTCTGTCTGTACATCTCTCTCCTCCCTGTCTGCACCTCTGATGCTCCCCACCCTGTGTCCAGAGAGCTCTGCTAGACACTGTGGATCACTCCAGTGAGACAGATGGAGATGGATCCAGGCCTCTGTGGGGACAGCTGCGTCCCTGACAGTCCCCTCTGGCCCTGCACCTGTTAGGAACTATACTTAGCATGGAAACACTTCCCAGCAAAGAGAGGTGGAGGGGCAGAAAGGGTGGGAATTTGGCTTCCTTCTCTCCAGCAGGTCCTTGAAGCTCCCAAAATGCCTCTCAGTAGCAGCATCCAAAAATGCCAATCAGGTGAGAAGCAGGCAGTGTACCAAGGCTGGCACTGCTCAGAGCCAGCCTGAGCAAGTGATGGCTTCATAACTCCTGGCTGTTACTGCTCCTGCTGTGCCAGGCAGCCCACTGTTTGTCCTGACAGGCTCCAGTGGTCCAGATCCCTCTGCAGCTGCCATCTGGGAGCTCTGGTGGATGCCTCGTGGGGCATGGGCTGGGGTTCAGGGGCTGGGCCTCCGCTGTGGTGTGCCAGTGCCGACCCTGTGCCCATCCAGGGCTGCTGCAGCACCTCTAGCACTCCCCAGTTCGAGCAGCCCCCGTTCCCAGAGCCCTCAGGGAGCTGTCTGCCTGTGCTCCAACCTGCCTGCCACACTTGGCAGCCATCCCTCAGCCTGGCCATGAACCCACAGAGCTGGTGTGGAGTGTGGAAGAAATCTGGTGAGGCCCCACCTGGAGCACTGTGTCCAGTTCTGGAGCCCCTAGTAAAGGAAGGATCTGGAGGTGCTGGAATAGCATAGAATAGAATTGAATAAACCAGGTTGGAAGAGACCTCAGAGATCATCAAGTCCAACCCATCACCCAACACCACCTAATCAACTAACCCATGGCACCAGGTACCCCATCAAGTCTCCTCCTGAACACCTCCAGTGATGGTGACTCCACCACCTCCCTGGGCAGCACATCCCAAGGGCCAATCTCTCTGTGTAGAACTTCTTCCTAACCTCCAGCCTGAACCTCCTGTGGCGCAGCCTGAGACTGTGTCCTCTTGTTCTGGGGCTGGGTGCCTGGGAGAAGAGCCCAACCCCCAGCTGGCTCCAGCCTTCAGGGAGTTGCAGAGAGCAAGAAGGTCTCCCCTGAGCCTCCTCTTCTGCAGGCTAAGCAAGCCCAGCTCCCTCAGCCTCTCCTGCCAGGGCTGTGCTCCAGACCCCTCCCCAGCCTCCTTGCCCTTCTCTGGACACCTTCAAGTCTCTCAATGGCCTTCTGAAACTGAGGAGCCCAGAGCTGGCCACAGGACTCCAGGGGTGGCCTAAGCAGTGCTGAGCCCAGGGCACAATGACCTCCCTGCTCCTGCTGGCCACACTCTGCCTGCTGCAGGCCAGGATGCCCTTGGCCTTCTTGGCCCCCTGGGCACACTCCTGGCTCATGTTCAGGTGCTGTCCACCACTACCCCCAGGTCCCTCTCTGCCTGGCTGCTCTCAGCCACTCTGTCCCCAGCCTGCAGCACTGCCTGGGGTTGCTGTGGCCAAAGTGCAGCCCCTGGCACTTGGCTGTGTTCAATCTCCTGCCCTTGGCCTCTGCCCATCTGTGCAGCCTGGCAAGGTCCCTCTGCAGAGCTCTGCTGCCCTCTGACAGCTCAACTCCTGCCCCCAGCTTGGTGTCATCTGCAAGGGCTGAGCAGAGTGGAGGGCTGGAGCTGCTCTGCTGTGAGCACAGACTGAGGGAGTTGGGGCTGTGCAGGCTGGAGAGGAGAAGGCTCTGAGGAGACCTTCTGGTGGCCTTCCAGGATCTGCAGGGGGCTCCAAGAAAGCTGGGGAGGGACTTCTGAGGGTGTCAGGGAGGGATAGGACTGGGGGGGATGGAGCAAAACTAGAAGTGGGGAGATTGAGATTGGCTGTGAGGAAGAAGTTGATCCCCAGGAGGGTGGTGAGAGCCTGGCACAGGCTGCCCAGGGAGGTGGTGGAAGCCTCCTGCCTGGAGGTGTTTGCAGCCAGGCTGGAGGTGGCTGTGAGCAACCTGCTGTGGTGTGAGGTGTCCCTGCCCATGGCAGGGGGTTGGGACTGGATGAGCCTTGAGCTCCCTTCCAGCCCTAACAATGCTGTGATTCCTCCCTGGGGAGGGGCTCCTGACCTCCCTCTCTAGAGAGAGTCTCCTGCCTGGAGCTGGTGATGAGTGATCTCTGTCAGTGCTTCCTAACTGCAGGAACCATCAGGTCAGTGAGAATCCAGCAGCTCTGCAGAGCTGCCCCACAGCAGGGCCCTGCTCCTAGCACTGCTGAGAGGTGCAAGGCCTCCCTAAGGCCACTCTGCTTCCCTTGCAGCTCCGCTGCTGTCCCACCATGCCTGCCCACACGGCCTGTGCCCTGCCTGCAGAGCCTGGCAGGATTCATGGCCAACTGGGCTGTTGCTTAGCAGGGGGATCTGCTGTGCTTAGAGGAAAAATGCAGCAGGATCTTTCAGCTGCTCTGTAGCTAAATGGAGTTGAGTTTGCCACTGCCTGCAGCTCTCTTCCTCTGTCCTGTCACCCTGCCCTCTCAGGGAGAAGCAAGAGACCTCTCCTACTGCCCTGAGGAGCACTGTGGGTTTTCCTAAGCAGCTTCCCCGAGTGCTGTCCTTAGTCAGTGGTTCCCTAGTGCTGGGGGAAGAGCTGGGAGAGAAACCGAAGAAGGAAGAGGGAAGACAGAGAATTGTGAGGTTATTCCTCTCCAGCTATAGGATAAATCCAGCATATTCCTAGCTGCTGATTCTGGATCTTGGTGGCTGTCCTGCTCTGAGCCAGAGCAGAGCCACTTCTGCTCGGGGCTGGCACTGCCCAGCTCAGCCTCTGCTCACCCAGGCACCTGCTGAACCTCAGGGCAGCTTGGCACAGCCAGGGGCTGCTCCTGGCAGGGAGAAGCTCTTGGGGAGAGTCACTGCCAAGGGCTGGGCTGCAGAAAGGCTCTGCCTGAGACTTGCTCCTGGGAACACCGAGGGCACTGCCACAGCTTGTGCCTCACCTTGTGGGGCAGGAGGGCAGAGGTGGCACCTGCAGGGAGGAGCAGACAGGACAGGGGAGCCTCAACTGCCCACCAAGGGATTGCAGCTCATGGATGGCATCTTCAGGAGCAAGCTGAGGGCTGCCCAGGCTCAAGCCTCCTCTTCACTGCCTGCTGTCCCAGCAGCACTCTGTGCCTTCTGCCTTCCATCCCCATCCCTGTGTGCCTGAAGCCAGTTCCAGAATCCAGCTGCTGGATCCAGTGCCCATCTGCTGCTGAGTCCAGTCTGGGCCTTGCCCAGTGCCTGCCCCCAGCAGCAGTGGTGCCAGAGGTGCCCTCACTGCCCTCAGGGGCTGGGCTCCATGTTGGTTTGTGTCTGTGTCTCTATTCCATTGGATTGTTCTCTCCATCCCATCAGCGGCGATGATTGGAATCAATACAGCCGACCAATATGATCGAGTATCAATCCTGAAAGGTGATTGTAGACAGAAGGGGGTTGGTCTCTTCTCCCAGGCACCCAGCACCAGAACAAGAGGACACAGTCTCAAGCTGTGCCAGGGGAGGTTTAGACTCGAGGTGAGGAGAAAGTTCTTCACCGAGCGAGTCGTTCGCCCTTGGGATGTGCTGCCCAGGGAGGTGGTGGAGTCCCCATCCCTGGAGGGGTTCAAGGGGAGATTGGATGTGGCACTTGGTGCCATGGTCTATTCATGAGGTCTGTGGTGACAGGTTGGACTGGATGATCCTTGGGGTCTCTTCCAACCTTAGTGATACTGTGAGACTGTGAGACTGTTGCAGTATGGCAGGCCTGTGGCGCAGGCCTGTGGTGAGTATCGCACAGTAAAGCAAAGCATGGAAGAAGAAGGGACAGGCAAGGCAGAAGTGCCTAGCAAGGGAACTTGCACAACTTATATCACCTTGGTGTGCCTTGTTGGCATGGCCTCATTGGTTCCCTAGGAGTGACCACACATCACACTGTTACAGATTATTGCTCCAACTACTGCTGACAGGCGAGGTTTGGTGATGCAGGTGCATGTCCTGCTGTCCCAAGATCACTTGCTGTGTTTCTAGCTACCAGTGCCTTGCTTTAGTTACAGTGCTGCCAGACAGCACTCTTTGGTACACTGCTAGCTGGCTCTGCACTTGTGCTGAGCATGGCCTAGCACCATGTCAGGCTCCAGGCCTGCAGTGCCAGGTTGCTCACACTGCTCGTCGCCGGCATTGCCACACCATCCCAGCTGGGTCCAGCTCTGGGCCCCTCAGTTCAGCAAGGACCTCAGGGAACTGCTGGAGAGAGTCCAGCACAGAGCCACAAAGATGAGGAAGGCAGTGGAAGATCTTCCTCATGAGGAGAGCCTGAGGGAGCTGAGGCTCTGTAGCTTGGAGAGGAGGAGCCTGAGGGTGACCTCATTGCTGGTGCTGAAGCTGTGCAGGGTGAGTGCCCAGGGGCTGGAGCCAGGCTCTGCTGGGGGATGCCCAATGCCAGCACAAGGGGCAGAGGTGGAAGCTGAGGCAGAGGAAGCTCCATGGAAACAGGAGGAAGAATTTTTTTCCCTGTGAGGGTGACAGAGCCCTGGCACAGGCTGCCCAGGGGGGCTGTGGAGTCTCTGTCTCTGGAGCTATTCCAACCCCACCTGGCTGTGTTCCTGTGTGACCTGCCCTGGGTGCTCCTGCCCTGGCAGGGGGCTTGGACTGGATGAGCTCTGGAGCTCCCTTCCAGCCCCTAACACTCTGTGATTGTGTGAATGCCTTGAGCGTGGTTATGGTGTTCTAAGGTTGCTGGAACTTGTTAATAACTTCGAATAATGAAGTCAGCCAAATGAACTCCCTCCTGGAGCTGAGCTGATTTGCATTGGTTTGTCTTTTTGGGGCTTTTTGTTGGTTTGTTTCCTGGTAAGAGATTTCTCTGAGGGGCTGTGTTTGTGTCAGCTTTCTGTGCCTGCTCCTGAGTGTTTCTGTGCATTCCTAATTCCCCATCTCACAAGCAAGAAGGGGCTGAGCTGGATTGAAATGCTGTGTGAGAAAAGCAGCTCTTCCCTGCCTGGGAATATATTCAGTGCAGGTCCAGCCCCGAAGTGAAGCTGAGTAGCTGGAAGGTATAAATCCACGGGGGGGGAGGGGAGGAAAGAATGGGGGTTTGTAATGGAAATGCTGCCTCTCCTTTTAAACCACAGCCAGGCATATGTGGAGCTGAAATTCCTGCTGCAGCATCCAGGCAGTGCCTCAAGCTGGCCACATATTCCCCCCAAATAAAGGACTACCCCCTCCCCCAGCCTACCTGCAGAGGGATCCTTCTCCCTGCGCCTCGCAGCTGAGAGGCTTTTGTGCTGTGAGGAGGCAGGGTGGGACCCATGAAGTGACAGATTGCTGCTGACACTGAAAGGCTTTCAGCTGCATTTCTCTGTAGCCACAGCCACACATCCAGGGCCTTGTTAGAGGAACAACAGCCCCAGCCAATAACCACTTGGGCTAAGCCCCAGAGATAGACCTTCTGTCCCACACTCTGCTTCCCAAGCTGCCGGTGCAGAGCAGTCGGGCTGCTGGGGCCCTGGATGCTGCAGGGCAGGGAAAGGCAGCCCTGCATTCATCTGCCCCTGCCCATGCCTCCCCCTGGAAATAACCCTGCTCTGCTCCCCCCTGCCTGCAGCCTTAGCTGCCTGCCTGCCTGCTCTGCCTGAGGCTGGCTGGGAGCAGGCCAGAAAGTGGGAATCCTTTCGTGCAAATCACCTTCCTGCAGGACAGGGGAGCCAGGAGCACTCTCCTCTCCTCTCCTCTCCTCTCCTCTCCTCTCCTCTCCTCTCCTCTCCTCTCCTCTCCTCTCCTCTCCTCTCCTCTCCTCTCCGAACCTCTCCTCTCCGAACCTCTCCTCTCCGAACCTCTCCTCTCCGAACCTCTCCTCTCCTCTCCTCTCCTCTCCTCTCCTCTCCTCTCCTCTCCTCTCCTCTCCGAACCTCTCCTCTCCGAACCTCTCCTCTCCGAACCTCTCCTCTCCGAACCTCTCCGAACCTCTCCTCTCCTCTCCGAACCTCTCCTCTCCTCTCCGAACCTCTCCGAACCTCTCCTCTCCGAACCTCTCCTCTCCGAACCTCTCCTCTCCGAACCTCTCCTCTCCGAACCTCTCCTCTCCTCTCCCAACCTCTCTGAACCTCTCCAAACCGAACCTCTCCTCTCCTTTTTCCCTTTTTCTCTCTCTACTTTTTAAAGCACAACAATTTCAGGGGCAGGGCCTCCACAAGCAGCACAAGTCCCCTTTCAGGAGGTAGCTGAATTGCATTGCTGGCTCCTGGCTGCCTGCCTGCAGGGCCTCTTGTCACTTCTGCTTTCTTCCAACAAGGCAGAAGGCGGAATTGACAGCAGCCTCCCCGCCAGGCTGTTAGAGAAGCAGGCAAGCCAGATGCTTTGCCTCCCCGCTCCCTCCCCCTCCTCCAGCCCAAAGAGCCAGAGAGTTCAGTTGCTTAACTTTTCCATCCTCCTCCTCCAGCCCTCCTGGTCTGACCCAGCAGGGATCCTGAGGGATGAAATAATGGCTGGGAGTCAGCGAGGGTGCACAGAGGGGGAGCGGGGAGAGTGCCGGCCACACCATGAACTATCCTGCTGCTTTGCACAGAGGAGTAAAACCATGCCCTAGGGCAAACCCAGGGCAGAGCTTCCATTCCAAACTCGCCTTCTGAACTGCCCCTCAGCCCCTGCTGCTCAGGTGAGCACACACAGGCTGCCCTGCAGGGGACAGCTCACACAGTCACAGAGTGCCAGGGGCTGGAAGGGAGCTCTAAAGCTCATCCAGTCCACCCCCCCTGCCAGAGCAGGGTCACCCAGGGCAGGTCACACAGGAACACAGCCAGGTGGGGTTGGAATAGCTCCAGAGGAGACTCCACAGCCCCCCTGGGCAGCCTGCTCCAGGGCTTTGTCACCCTCACAGGGGGAAGATTTTTCCTCCTGTTTCCATGGAGCTTCCTCTGCCTCAGCTTCCACCTCTGCCCCTTGTGCTGGCATTGGGCATCCCCCAGCAGAGCCTGGCTCCAGCCTCTGGGCACTCACCCTGCACAGCTTCAGCAACAGCAATGAGGTTACCCTTCAGGCTCCTCCTCTCCAAGCTACAGAGCCTCAGCTCAAACAGTCTCAGGATCCCTCCTGCAAGGACAGTGTGCTTGGCCCCCCTCTTTTCCTCTCTGCCTAGGATGTGCATCTTTAGGTGGGAGGAAATGGGAGGAGGCTGCAGTTTGCTGTTGCATTCACATCTCTGCATGCATCATCTAAGGAGATCATTGGCTGACCCCCATATTTCGGTGTGATCAACCTGAGTGCTGCTTTGTCATTCTGAAGGGGTCCTTATAATGGTGTGGAGAATCATAGAACCATAGGATCAATAAGGTTGGAAAAGACCTCAGAGCTCATCAAGTCCAAGCTGTCACCCAACACCTCCTGACAACTAAACCATGGCTCCAAGGGCCCCATCCAATCCCCTCTTCAACACCTCCCTGGGCAGCACATCCCAATGGCTAACAACTCTCTCTGTGAAGAACTTTCTCCTCACCTCCAGCCTAAACCTGCCCTGGTGCAGGACTGTGTCCTCTTGTTCTGGTGCTGAGCCTCCTCTTCTCCAGTCTAAACAATCCCAGAGTGGGGCCCTTTGTTTAGAGTCAGGGCAGCAGCATGGGGGGGGTGTGTGTGTCTTATATGGAATACAGAATTCACTGGGTTGGAAAAGACCTTGGAGATCATCCAGTCCAACCTATCACCCAACACCATCTGATCAACTCAACCATGGCATCAAGTGTCTCAGCCAGGCTCTTCCTAAACGCCCTCAGGGATGGGGACTCCACCACCTCCCTGGGCAGCACATCCCCAGGGCCAATCTCTCTGTCTGGGAACAATTTCTTCCTACTATTCAGCCTTAAACCTCCCCTGGCACAGCTGCAGACTGTGTCCTCTTGTTCTGGGGCTGCTTGCCTGCCTGGCAGAAGAGCCCAAGCCCCAGCTGGCTCCAACCTCCCTGCAGGGAGTTGCAGAGAGCAAGAAGGTCTCCCCTGAGCCTCCTCTTCTGCAGGCTAAGCAAGCCCAGCTCCCTCAGCCTCTCGTGCCAGGGCTGTGCTCCAGACCCCTCCCCAGCCTCCTTGCCCTTCTCTGGACACCTTCAAGTCTCTCAATGGCCTTCTGAAACTGAGGAGCCCAGAGCTGGACACAGGACTCCAGGGGTGGCCTAAGCAGTGCTGAGCCCAGGGCACAATGACCTCCCTGCTGCTGCTGGCCACACTCTGCCTGCTGCAGGCCAGGATGCCCTTGGCCTTCTTGGCCCCCTGGGCACACTGCTGCCTCCTCTTCAGCCTACTATCAACCACTCCCCCCAGCTCCCTCTCTGCCTGGCTGCTCTCAGCCACTCTGTCCCCAGCCTGCAGCACTGCCTGGGGCTGCTGTGGCCAAAGTGCAGCCCCTGGCACTTGGCTGTGTTCAATCTCCTGCCCTTGGCCTCTGCCCATCTGTGCAGCCTGGCAAGGTCCCTCTGCAGAGCTCTGCTGCCCTCTAACAGCTCAACTCCTGCCCCCAGCTTGCTGTCATCTGCAAACTTACTGCTGATGGACTCAATGCCCTCCTCCAGATCATCAATAAAGATATTGAACAGGCTGGGGCCCAGCACTGCTCCCTGCAGGGGTCTGCAGGGTAAGTGTTTTGAGACAGAACCTGCTCTGAGGCAGGGCTTTTATGTCCCCAGCACACACAACCCACTGAGATCTTGCTCCCCCTTTTTAGTCTTGTGGTGGGTTGAAAATTGCCCCCCAGATGGAAGGGAATGAAGCTGCATTCCCAGGCATGACTAAAATCTACAATGCAATGCAATGGCTGTGTACAAAATACACAAGATTGACAACATTCACAGGCAGTTACCATTTAGGAACAGCCCAGGAACACCCCCTGGACAAAAGTCTAAGGGGAGCTTTCCCTTCCCTGCTCCCCTCCTACACCCCTGGACACAAAGGGACATGAGAAAGAGCAGAGAGTTGTTGTTTTAGTGCTTGGAAGCCTTTCTAATTGGTGCTGTGGAACAGGCATCAGCAAACAGCTCCAGATCAAGACAGTTGCATGTCCAGGGAAACAAGTAGCAGGAGAGGAAAGGCCTCCAAGTTGCACCAGGCGAGGTTTAGGTTGGGTTTAGGGAGAAACTTCTTCATTGAAAGGGCTCTCAAAGCCTGGCACAGGCTGCCCAGGGAGGTGGTTGAGTCCCCATCCCTGGAGGGGTTTCAGAGAGGCAGAGATGTGGTGCTGAGGGCCATGCACCAGCCATGGCAGAGTTAGAGAATGAAGCAGGCTGCCCAGGGGGGCTGTGGAGCCTCCCTCTGTGGAGAGATTCCAAACCCACCTGGATGTGTTCCTGTGTGATCTGTTCTAGGTGATGCTGCTCTGGCAGGGGGGTTGGACTGGATGAGCTTTTGAGGTCCCTTCCAGCCCATAACATTCTGTGAAGGATTGGACTGGAGGATCTGAAAGCTCTTTTCCAACCCAAAGGATTCCATGATTCTGTGAAAGGAAGTCAGCTGTGCAGCCCAAGCACAGCATTGTGAGGTGGCTGAACACAGCCTGCTCACAGAATCAGCCTCAGCACCAAGGCCTTCCTGAGCAGCTGCAGAGCCAGGAGATGTCTGTAAAGGACTGTGAATCAAAACCTGGAATCTCTGCTTTGTTGCTGCAGGCTTGCCAGTGAAAGGAGAGCTTGAATCAGAGAATCACAGAATGGTCCAGGCTGGAAGGGACCTCCAAAGCTCAGCCAGTCCAACCTCCCCCACAGTCACCAGGGACATCCCCAACTTGATCAGGCTGCCCAGGGCCTTGTTGAGCCTCACCTCAAATATCTCCAGGGATGGGACCCCAACCTGGGCAACCTGTTGCAGTGTTCCACCACCCTCATAGTAAAGAACTTGCTCCTAACATCCAATCTCAATCTGCTCTGCTCCAGTTTGAAGCCATTGCCCCTGGTTCTGTCCCTGCAGCCTTTGCAAACAGTCTCTTCCTGTAGCCCCCTTCAGGTACTGGCAGGCTGCTATTAGGTCTCCCCAGAGCCCTCTCTTCTCCAGGCTGAACACCCCCAGCTCCCTCAGCAGAGCTGCTCCAAGCCCCTGATCATTCTTGTGGCCTCCTCTGGACCCTCTCCATCAGGCCCAGGTCCTTCCTCTATTGAGGGCTCCAGACCTGTACCCAGTGCTGCAGGTGAGGTCTCCCCAGAGCAGAGCCCAGTGGCAGAATCTCCTCTCTGGCTCTGCTGGCAGTGCTGCTGTGGATGCAGCCCAGGCTGTGATTTGCCTTCTGTGCTGCAGGCTCACCCTGCCTGCTCCTGTCCGCCCCACTGCTTTCTGCTCCTCTTTGCCAGCTAGAGCAGATTCTTCTTGCTAGCTTCCAAGAAGCATGAGCTTAAACAACTGCTCTGAGAGTGGGGTGCCTCAGCAGTCTGAGCCATGAAGAGGGTGATTATTCCTCGCTGCTAGTTGCCTTTCCCCGCCGGCAGCGATCCCCGCCGGCGCGGCGGCGCCTCCCTCTCTCCCGCCGCCGCGCACCCCTAGGAACATTGGTTTCAGCAATCAGGTTCTTTGCAGTGGAACTTCAACCCCCTCCCCCCCAAAAAAACAACCTCCCAACGCATAAAAAATGAGGGGGCAAGTCTATTAATTATATATTTTGCACTTGATGGAAGCTAACATTTAACAGGAGGTGACTGCAGGCATCTGCCTGCCTGGCACCATTCATCTGCGGGAACGAACCGCTTGTGTGTCCCTTGCTTGGACCCAGCGGTCAGGGAGGCAGATCCTGCCTCCTGCTAAGCCTCTCTCATCTCCTCCAGTGGCAAGAGGGGACAAGTTCTCCTCTTCACTGTGTGGGGAGGAGACTGGAGCAGGGCTGCCATCTCCACAGCAGTCAGACTACAGTGAGAGCTGAGCTCTTTCTGTGTGTTCCGTTGCCTGCTCTGGGGGTGTGTTCAGCAGAGGGTGGCCAACAGAGCCAGGGAGGTTTTCCTCCCCCTCTGCTCTGCCCTGCTGAGACCTCACCTGGAATATTGCAGCCAGTTCTGGGTTTCCCAGTTCAGGAGGGACAGGGATCTGCTGGAGAGAGTCCAAGGGAGGCTGCAAGGGTGGTTAAGGGACTGGAGCACTGCCAGGTGAGGAGAGGATGAGAGCCTTGAGGCTGTTTAGTCTGGAAAGGAGATGACAATGGAATAGGATAGGATAGAATAGAGTAGAGTAGAGTAGAGTAGAGTAGAGTAGAGTAGAGTAGAATAAAATAGAATAGAATAGAATAGAATAGAATTCACCAGGTTGGAAAAGACCTTTGAGATCATCCAGGCCAACCTCTCACCCAGCACCATCTGATCAACTCAACCATGGAACCAATGCCTCATCCAGTCCCCTACTAAACACCTCCAGTGATGGTGACTCCACCACCTCCCCAGCTGAGAGAGGATCTGACCAATGTCTGTCAGTAGCTCAGGGCTGGGGGTCAGGAAGGAAGGACAGGGACAGCCTCCATGCAGTTGTGCCCTGTGATGGGACAGAGGGCAATGGATACAAACTGCAGCACAGGAGGTTCCACCTCACCAGGAGGAGGAACTTCTGCACTGTGAGGTCACAGAGCCCTGGAGCAGGCTGCCCAGAGAGGTTGTGGAGTCTCCTCCTCTGGAGCCTTTCCAAACCACCCTGGATGTGTTCCTGTGTGACCTGTGCTGGGTTCTATGCCCCTGCTCTGGCAGGGGCTTGGACTGGAAGATCTCCAGAGGTCCCTTCCAAGCCCTACCATCCTGTGATCAGCACTGGTTAGGCCACACCTTGAGTCCTGTGTCCAGTTCTGGGCTCCTCAGTTTAGGAAAGATGTTGAGATGCTGGAAGGTGTCCAGAGAAGGGCAACAAAGCTGGGGAGGGGTCTGGAGCACAGCCCTGGCAGGAGAGGCTGAGGGAGCTGGGCTTGCTTAGCCTGGAGGAGACTCAGGGGAGACCTTCTTACTTTCTCCAACTCCCTGCAGGGAGATTGGAGCCACCTGGGGGTTGGTCTCTTCTGCCAGGCAAGCAGCCCCAGAACAAGAGGACACAGTCTCAAGCTGTGCCAGGGGAGGTTTAGGCTCGAGATGAGGAGGAAGTTCTTCACCGAGCGAGTCGTTCGTCATTGGGCTGTGCTGCCCAGGGAGGTGGTGGAGTCCCTGTGCCTGGAGGTGTTCAAGAGGGGATTGGATGTGGCACTTGGTGCCATGGTCTAGTCATGAGGTCTGTGGTGACAGGTTGGACTTGATGATCTTTGAGGTCTCTTCCAACCTTGGTGATTCTGTGATTCTGTGAGTGACCACAGGATCAGACATCAGTCTCAGGGTGAGCACAGACACCACCCACATCTGCTCTGCCAACTCACTGCAGCCTGAGCCTGCTTCTCTCCAGCCCTGGCTCTCCCTCTCAGCCCTGCTGGTAGAGTTACAGGACTCAGGTAGTTCACCCCTTGAGCTGCTCCTGAGCAGCCTCTTCCCTTTCTGCTGAAGTACCCAGAGAGGAGAACTTGTCACACAGCTCAACATGTGTGAAGCCATTTTCCACTGCTGCTGCTGGGTATCCATCAGCTGTCCATGGAGTACCTTGGCAGACTGGCAGAGCATTTGCCCCTTGGCAGTCTGACACACAGGGTGGGTCCTAAACCCCAACATCTCTAGAGGGGGAAAGTTTATTTAGCAGCACCACTGCTCATGATTCTATGTTCCTAACACTTCTCAAGCAGGTTGGTAGGATCTGCTTCATGTAGGAGTTCATCCCTCATCCCTCATCCAGGATCTGCAGGGGGCTCCAAGAAAGCAGGGGAGGGACTTTGGAGGGTGTCAGGGAGGGACAGGACTGGGGGGATGGAGCAAAACTAGAAGTGGGGAGATTGAGATTGGCTGTGAGGAAGAAGTTGTTCCCCAGGAGGGTGGTGAGAGCCTGGCACAGGCTGCCCAGGGAGGTGGTGGAAGCCTCCTGCCTGGAGGTGTTTGCAGCCAGGCTGGAGGTGGCTGTGAGCAACCTGCTGTGGTGTGAGGTGTCCCTGCCCATGGCAGGGGGTTGGGGCTGGCTGAGCCCTGAGCTCCCTTCTATGATTCTGTGATTATCTTCCTGCTACCTGAGGGACACTGCAGACCCTGTGTGTCACAGTGGAGTGGTTTTTATTCCCTCCACTTGAGGGAAGTATCTTACAAAGTTTTAAACTGCTCCAGTGTGACTGATTCATGCCACCTATTTCTGAAGTGCTGCCAGCAAGGTAAGAGAAGATTTAGACTCTGAGTTAACAGAATCCAGAACAATTTAGGACAGGAAATAAACCCAAAAGTTGGATAAAACATTGCAAAGAGACCAACCCAGCACAGCTGCTGAACACAGAGCCCTCAGCAGGACATCCCTGGGCTGGGTTAGAAAGGCCAAGAGAGCTTCTCCTCCCCATCTGCTCTGCCCTGCTGAGGCCATCTGGAATCTTGTGCCCACTTCTGGGCCCTCAGTTCAGGAAGGACCTCAGGGAACTGCTTGAAAGAGTCCAGCACAGAGCCATGAGGATGCTGAAGGCAGTGGAAGACCTTCCTCATGAGGAGAGCCTGAGGGAGCTGAGGCTCTGGAGCTTGGAGAGGAGGAGCCTGAGGGTGACCTCATTGCTGGTGCTGAAGCTGTGCAGGGTGAGTGCCCAGGGGCTGGAGCCAGGCTCCAATGCCAGCACAAGGGCCAGAGGTGGAAGCTGAGGCAGAGGAAGCTCCATGGAAACAGAGGGAAAAACCTTTTCCCTGTGAGGGTGACAGAGCCCTGGCACAGGCTGCCCAGGGGGGCTGTGGAGTCTCCTTCTCTGGAGCTATTCCAACCCCCCCAGGATGTGTTCCTGTGTGACCTGCCCTGGGTGTCCCTGTTCTGCCAGTGGGGGTTGGACTGGATGAGCTTTCCAGCCCCAAACACTTTCCCTCATTCTGTGATCCCTTCTTTTTTTTCCTGGCATTTGGAGGGTACTCTCAATGGGGTCCACTGCAGATGGGCTGAGAGAGGGGCAGGCATTAGCTCTACCAGCTGTGCACACCTGAAGACAAGAGCCCTTCAAATGCTGATGGGAAGGGTTCAAGGAGGTGTTGATCTAACAGCCTGCTACAGGGAGCAGGGTTAGGTCCAGTCTGCTTCAGTGTCCTCATTAGTGAGCTGAAAGAGGAGGTGAACAGTATGGTCATGGCATCCAGGACGAGACAGAGGGCAGAATGCAAAGGGCCAGGGTCAATCACTGGTGCCAGCCAGCAGTGAGTGGGGCTGGGCTGTGCCAGCAGTGAGTGGGGCTGGGCTGTGCCATACAGCAGTGAGTGGGGCTGGGCTGTGCCAGCCAGCAGTGAGTGGGGCTGGGCTGTGCCAGCCAGCAGTGAGTGGGGCTGGGCTGTGCCAGCAGTGAGTGGGGCTGGGCTGTGCCATACAGCAGTGAGTGGGGCTGGGCTGTGCCAGCCTGCAGTGAGTGGGGCTGGGCTGTGCCAGCAGTGAGTGGGGCTGGGCTGTGCCAGCCAGCAGTGAGTGGGGCTGGGCTGTGCCAGCCTGCAGTGAGTGGGGCTGGGCTGTGCCAGCCAGCAGTGAGTGGGGCTGGGCTGTGCCAGCCAGCAGTGAGTGGGGCTGGGCTGTGCCAGCAGTGAGTGGGGCTGGGCTGTGCCATACAGCAGTGAGTGGGGCTGGGCTGTGCCAGCCTGCAGTGAGTGGGGCTGGGCTGTGCCAGCCAGCAGTGAGTGGGGCTGGGCTGTGCCAGCAGTGAGTGGGGCTGGGCTGTGCCAGCAGTGAGTGGGGCTGGGCTGTGCCATACAGCAGTGAGTGGGACTGGGCTGTGCCAGCCTGCAGTGAGTGGGGCTGGGCTGTGCCAGCAGTGAGTGGGGCTGGGCTGTGCCAACCAGCAGTGAGTGGGGCTGGGCTGTGCCAGCCAGCAGTGAGTGGGGCTGGGCTGTGCCAGCAGTGAGTGGGGCTGGGCTGTGCCAGCCAGCAGTGAGTGGGGCTGGGCTGTGCCAACCAGCAGTGAGTGGGGCTGGGCTGTGCCAGCAGTGAGTGGGGCTGGGCTGTGCCAACCAGCAGTGAGTGGGGCTGGGCTGTGCCAGCCAGCAGTGAGTGGGGCTGGGCTGTGCCAACCAGCAGTGAGTGGGGCTGGGCTGTGCTAACCAGCAGTGAGTGGGGCTGGGCTGTGCCAGCAGTGAGTGGGGCTGGGCTGTGCCAACCAGCAGTGAGTGGGGCTGGGCTGTGCCAGCAGTGAGTGGGGCTGGGCTGTGCCAGCCAGCAGTGAGTGGGGCTGGGCTGTGCCAGCAGTGAGTGGGGCTGGGCTGTGCCAGCCTGCAGTGAGTGGGGCTGGGCTGTGCCAGCCAGCAGTGAGTGGGGCTGGGCTGTGCCAGCAGTGAGTGGGGCTGGGCTGTGCCATACAGCAGTGAGTGGGGCTGGGCTGTGCTAACCAGCAGTGAGTGGGGCTGGGCTGTGCCAGCCTGCAGTGAGTGGGGCTGGGCTGTGCCAGCCAGCAGTGAGTGGGGCTGGGCTGTGCCAGCCTGCAGTGAGTGGGGCTGGGCTGTGCCAGCCAGCAGTGAGTGGGGCTGGGCTGTGCTAACCAGCAGTGAGTGGGGCTGGGCTGTGCCAGCAGTGAGTGGGGCTGGGCTGTGCCAGCAGTGAGTGGGGCTGGGCTGTGCTACCCAGCAGTGAGTGGGGCTGGGCTGTGCCAGCCTGCAGTGAGTGGGGCTGGGCTGTGCCAACCAGCAGTGAGTGGGGCTGGGCTGTGCCAGCAGTGAGTGGGGCTGGGCTGTGCCAACCAGCAGTGAGTGGGGCTGGGCTGTGCCAGCCAGCAGTGAGTGGGGCTGGGCTGTGCCAGCAGTGAGTGGGGCTGGGCTGTGCCAGCCAGCAGTGAGTGGGGCTGGGCTGTGCTAACCAGCAGTGAGTGGGGCTGGGCCGTGCCAGCCAGCAGTGAGTGGGGCTGGGCTGTGCCAGCAGTGAGTGGGGCTGGGCTGTGCCAGCCTGCAGTGAGTGGGGCTGGGCTGTGCCAACCAGCAGTGAGTGGGGCTGGGCTGTGCCAGCAGTGAGTGTGGCTGGGCTGTGCCAACCAGCAGTGAGTGGGGCTGGGCTGTGCCAGCAGTGAGTGGGGCTGGGCTGTGCCAACCAGCAGTGAGTGTGGCTGGGCTGTGCCAACCAGCAGTGAGTGGGGCTGGGCTGTGCCAGCAGTGAGTGGGGCTGGGCTGTGCCAACCAGCAGTGAGTGGGGCTGGGCTGTGCCAGCCAGCAGTGAGTGGGGCTGGGCTGTGCCAGCAGTGAGTGGGGCTGGGCTGTGCCAGCAGTGAGTGGGGCTGGGCCGTGCCAGCCAGCAGTGAGTGGGGCTGGGCTGTGCTAACCAGCAGTGAGTGGGGCTGGACTGTGCCAGCCAGCAGTGAGTGGGGCTGGGCTGTGCTAACCAGCAGTGAGTGGGGCTGGGCTGTGCCAGCCAGCAGTGAGTGGGGCTGGGCTGTGCTAACCAGCAGTGAGTGGGGCTGGGCTGTGCCAGCCAGCAGTGAGTGGGGCTGGGCTGTGCTAACCAGCAGTGAGTGGGGCTGGGCTGTGCCAGCCAGCAGTGAGTGGGGCTGGGCTGTGCCAGCCAGCAGTGAGTGGGGCTGGGCTGTGCCAGCAGTGAGTGGGGCTGGGCTGTGCCAGCAGTGAGTGGGGCTGGGCTGTGCCAGCCTGCAGTGAGTGGGGCTGGGCTGTGCTAACCAGCAGTGAGTGGGGCTGGGCTGTGCCAGCCAGCAGTGAGTGGGGCTGGGCTGTGCCAGCAGTGAGTGGGGCTGGGCTGTGCCAGCCAGCAGTGAGTGGGGCTGGGCTGTGCCAGCAGTGAGTGGGGCTGGGCTGTGCCAACCAGCAGTGAGTGGGGCTGGGCTGTGCCAGCCAGCAGTGAGTGGGGCTGGGCTGTGCCAGCCAGCAGTGAGTGGGGCTGGGCTGTGCTAACCAGCAGTCAGTGGGGCTGGGCTGTGCTAACCAGCAGTGAGTGGGACTGGGCTGTGCCAGCCAGCAGTGAGTGGGGCTGGGCTGTGCCAGCCAGCAGTGAGTGGGGCTGGGCTGTGCTAACCAGCAGTGAGTGGGGCTGGGCTGTGCTAACCAGCAGTGAGTGGGGCTGGGCTGTGCCTGCGCTGGGTTTCACTCTGGCTTCGTGTTGGAAGCGAAATGCTGAGATCTGAGGCTGATTCTGGACAACCAGAGCAATGGGTTGGGTGTTTGTAAGGGCATCTGGGAAGGTGCACAGCTTTCAGCCACAGGTTTTCTGCAGACCCCTCTTGTAAATACTTGAGTGCATGAGTAGGGGAAGCAGCAGGCCTGGGGGAGAGTGGCAAGCAGAGGGGAGCAGAGCTGCAGGTCTCTCCCTCGCGTCACTGCGCCACTCTCTGAAGGCCTTCCCTGCCTTCCAGAGAGGTTCTCACCCAAGCAGCCCTGACAGCCTTCCAGGCATCAGTCACAGGCAAGCTGCAGTAACCCTGCAAGGTCAGGCAGCGTTGGCAGGTGGGGGAGAAGTCTGTGTCTCTGTGCTGCTCCTCTGAGGAGCAGTTTGTGGCTGGCACGGAGGGGCACGCCGAGGGCAGGCTGCGCTCAGAGCTCTCCTGAAGCCCTCGCTGCCTGCCTTGACCACCACAACCTCCTCCTCCCCCAGAAACCTCCCCGGGAAGAGGGCTTTGCTGCTTGGCAGGAAGGGCTCAGGCCCTGCTCTGCCCAATCCCCAGGCACATTCTTGGGGTTGCATGTTGGCTGCCAGCTCGGCTCTGCCGGGCTGCGGAGAAGAGAAGTCGATTGTTCGGCGGCCAGGCACCGGCGGCGCCCAGCCTGGCCCTGCCAGAGCCTCCCTGCAGCCACAGCAGGCCACAGGGGATGCTTGTGGTGCAGCAGCCTGCTTGTGCTAGGAGCCCTGTGTCTCCTCTGTGGTAAACATGTCTCCTGTTACCTGTCCTCACTGAAGCTTTCCTGGCTTCCCCTATCCTTTGCTTGGCCACTTTACCCCAGGGCCTGGTGCTAGCTGGATTGATTTGTTTGTTTCATAATACCACTTCAAGCCCTGGGTTGTTTGCCAGCTTGCTGCCTCTCAGGCAGCACTGAGGAGGCAGGTCATGATGGGGTTAGCGTGGAGGGAAGCAGGGCTTCATGGTGAGCCAACCCTGCTGCCCCTGCTGCCAGTAACCCCGCTCCTCCTGGGCTGGCAGGGGAGTTTCTGGTGCTGGGCAGGCTGTCCAGATCTTGCTGCTGCTGTCTCTTTCAGGATGTTGCAGGGATCAGGCAGGAGGGAGCTCACAGCCCAGATCTACAAACGCAATCACAGAATGCCAGGGGCTGGAAGGGACCTCGGAAGCTCCTCCAGTCCAACCCCCCTGCCAGAGCAGGGTGACCTAGAGCAGAGCACACAGGAACACAGCCAGGTGGGGTTTGAGTATCTCCAGAGGGAGAGACTCCACCACATGAGGGACATGGGTTAGCACCAGACTTGGCAGAGTCAGAGCATGGTTGAACTTGATGCTCTTAAAGATCTTTTCCAGCCAAAAGGGTGCTGTAGGATCCTGTCAGCAGCAGGATGAAGAAAAAGAGGCAGTAAAGGCCCAAAGTGATTATGTTGATGATCTACAGTCATCACATGGGGTCCAGCTGAGCACAAGCACATCCAGCAGGCTGCTTTCAGGGGCACAGAGTGCAGGAGGTGGTGTCAGAAGGTTCAGTGGTGATTTGAAAGGACAGTAGGCAGCCCCTGCACAGGGCAGCAGGGGAGCTCTGGCCTGTGGGCAGACCATTTATTACCCAGGTGGAAAACAAAGGCATGCCCAGCACTGAGCCCTGTGTCTGCAGGTGCTAAGGAGTGCAGTTGCCAGAGTCAGGCTGTGGAGGTAACAACTCAGCCCCTTCCAGACCAGCCCCTGGCATTGGGAAGGTATCATCTGGAAGAGTCTGCAGCTGCTCAAACCCCTGTCCATGGAAGGGAATATTCCAAGGGACTCTCTGATGCTTCCTCTTGTATCTCTCTCTGCTCCTCCCTGCTTTTATGCCAGTCCTGAAGTACAGAGCCCTGAACAATGAACTCCTCCAGCACAGTCTGCTGAGCAGGAATGTCACAGTGTCACAGTGCATTAAAGGTTGGAAGGGACCTCCAGAGATCATCCAGTCCACCCCCCCTGCCAAAGCAGGAGCACCCAGGGTAGTCTGCACAGGAATATATCCAGGCTGGTAATGAACATGTCCAGAGAAGGAGACCTCACAACCTCTCTGGGCAGCCTGCTCAGCCTTCTCTTCTCCAGACTAAACAGCCCCAGGGCTCTCAGTCTCTTCACAGGGGAGATGATCATCCTCGTGGTCTCAGTTTGACTCTCTCCAGCAGGTCTCTGTCTCTCTTGAACTGGGGAGCCCCAAACTGGACACAGGATTGCAGCTGTGGTCTCAGCAGGGCAGAGCAGAGGGGGAGAAGGACCTCCCCAGCCCTGCTGGCCACAATTTCCTTGCTGCACCCCAGGATCCCCTTGGCTCTGTTGGGCACCAGGGCACATTGCTGTCCCATGCAGAACTTGCCGTCCAAGCCAATTCAACTGACCTCAGCTCTGGGCAGGCCCCTGAAAACATTTGCAATCAGCAAACCCCAACGTTTCTCAACCCATATCCTTGCAGCTTAGTTCTTCCTCTCCTTGTGCTGCACTGCCAGGGGGAGCCAAGCTTTGGAGGAAAGGCAAAAGAGTCTTGGCTGAGGTAGGTGCAGTCAGTTGCTGCATTTAGCTGTTGGTGGAAGGGCTTGGAAACAATCTGCTTGGAAGTAGAAGCCTTAAAGCTGAGAGCACAGGAGGAGTTAAGGCCAGATTTATGTGTGCAGCGGGGTTAGCTGGACTCACATCAAAAGCCCCTGACACTTCATCCCTTCAGCAGCACATCTGAGGTGCTGCACATTCAGTTCCCCTGACATCCTGGCTTCTAAAGTGGCTCTCTGAACCCCTTGTTTTCCATGATGCTCTCCAGATGAGGAGGTCAAGGCCCTCCCCCCAGGATGCCGATCCCGAGGCGGCTCCGTGTCCGCAGGAGGGACGTTTCTCATCCTCTCAGTGTCTGTCAGTGGGAGCTGGTGTTTCTCCTGCAGACACCACCCCACTGCCAAGAGCTCTGCTTTAACGAGGCTCTGAGGAGCTGCTTTCAAACCTGGAAGTGTTTTATGCAGAGCCAGACACTGATGTCAGTGCATTTGTACTGACATGATGCAAAGCAAGCGGCAGCAGTTCCCCTCCAGCCCTGCAGCTCTCCTGCAGATCGCTTTTCCAGGAGCAGCCTCCCCTCCTCTGCCTCAGCTGCAAGGCTCTGGGCATGTTGTGGAGACAGGAACCAGTATCCTCTATCTAAAGGGCAGCCAGCTTAGGGTCTGAGCCAGATCCTTCTGTTGTGTGGGTGTCTCATGCCAGTGAGACGAGGAGGAGAGCTGGGCCCCTTGTGCCTGCTCACAAGAACCTTGCTGGTAACTGTGCCAGGGAGCTTCTGCCTGCTGCTCCAGGGCTGTTAGAACCCTACAGTCAGAGGAGAAGGTTGGCTGAAATGAGCCCCAGGGAGCCTTCAGTCCAGCTCCCTGCTCAAAGCACAGACAGCTTCAAAATGAGGTCTGGGCCTCCTCCAGCCAGGTTTTGTGTGTTGTCAGGGGCAGGGATTCCTCTGCCTCCCTGGGCTCCTGGCCAAGGTCACTGGGATTGTCCTGGTGCTGAGAGCTTGGTAACTCAGTGTGAAACCTTGTCCAGAGTCTTTGCCCTGTTCTGTGCTGGGATGGGCTACAGACTTACAGAATTAACCAGGTTAGAAAAGACCTTGGAGATCACCAAGTCCAACCTATCACCCAGCACCATCTGATCAACTCAACCATGGCACCAAGTGCCTCAGCCAGGCTCTTCTTAGGGATGGGGACTCCACCACCTCCCTGGGCAGCACAGCCCAAGGGCCAATCTCTCTGTCTGGGAAGAATTTCTTCCTCCCCTCCAGCCTAAACCTCCCCTGGCACAGCTTGAGGCTGTGTCCTCTTGTTCTGGGGCTGCTTACCTGCCTGGGAGAAGAGCCCAACCCCCAGCTGGCTCCAACCTCCCTGCAGGGAGTTGCAGAGAGCAAGAAGGTCTCCCCTGAGCCTCCTCTTCTGCAGGCTAAGCAAGCCCAGCTCCCTCAGCCTCTCCTGCCAGGGCTGTGCTCCAGACCCCTCCCCAGCCTCCTTGCCTTTCTCTGGACACCTTCAAGTCTCTCAATGGCCTTCTGAAACTGAGGAGCCCAGAGCTGGCCACAGGACTCCAGGGGTGGCCTAAGCAGTGCTGAGCCCAGGGCACAATGACCTCCCTGCTCCTGCTGGCCACACTCTGCCTGCTGCAGGCCAGGATGCCCTTGGCCTTCTTGGCCCCCTGGGCACACTGCTGGCTCATGTTCAGGTGCTGTCCACCACTACCCCCAGGTCCCTTTCCACCTGGGTTCAGCTTGCAAAGGGACTTTATCACTAACTTAACACCTGGCCACCCACACCCACAGTGTGCTCCTGACACTCTTCCAACCTCTCCCTTGGGCTTTTCCAAGTGCAGAAAGGAAAATGCTCACTCCCACCCCGGTGTGTGCCCAGGGTGGCTGCTCTGTTAGTGGCACAGTGGCACAGCCCAGACCATGGCATGCCCTCATCCAGCTGGTGAAAGGAAGGCAGGACCATGGGTGTCAGCCAGGGACTTCTGTTGTAGCTGTAGAGCCTGGTGCAGGACACTGAAGGGAGGGAGACTTAGAAAGTAGTGCCCCTGGGTGGGTGGTGGAGTGGCTTTGGAGCTGTGTTTGCCTGGTTTGGCTTTGGTGAGTAGAAGTAGGATCAGTTTCTGAAGCAGGCTTTGAGGAGGGATCTCCTTGGCTGAGGCTGGGGTCTGGCTTGCTGTAATGGGGAAGTTCTGGTGCAGTGGGGCACAACCTCTGGACCTTTACTGTTTCAGCTCAACCAGACTATGGAAGTGAACAGAATCAAGCTAGAGATGGGCTGGAATATCTCTGGGAGGTGGAAATGGAACAGAGGAGGAAGATGCTGGACCAGTGCTGCAGCCAAGAGAGCTCCTGTGTAGACCCTCAGCATAAGAGCTGCAAAATGAAGCTTCATGATCTGAAACTCTGAAAGGTAGAAGGAGGAAACTTGTCCCAGAGAGCTCCCTGCCAAAGTGTGAGGCTGTTGGAGGTGAACAGAGGAGCAGTGAAATGATGCTGGCTGGGCCCTTGGTGCTGCACCGTCAAACCTCATACAGGAATCAGAGTGAAAGAAGATTTTGCAGCTGACAGCCAAGGAGCACTTGGGTTGGGTTGGGTTTTTTTTCCCCCCTTCTAGAAGCATTAGTAAAGAAAAGCAGGAGAGTGCTTCCTTGAAAGCCTGGTGGGTGGACTGCTGCTAGGAGCTGCTAGAAGATGGGGGCTGCTTCCTTCACAATGAATGAAAGGTGACAGATGGGGGAAGGCAAGGAGAGGCCTTCAGAGCTAGCATAATTAACTGACTCCTGAGAACACTGGGATGAGCTTTCCTCCTTAATAAGAAAGAGAAAAGAGAGGGTATTTGAGAAGAATGGGCTAAGGGAGGTTGTGGAGGTGAAGTTGGTTGCTTCCTGAGGCACCTGAAGCAAAGATCCCCCAGCAGCTTCCAGAGCAGCGAACGAGGGTGGCCTCCCTGCTCCGGGCTGTATGGGACTGGGCTACCTCCTCCTGCTGGCCCTCAGCTCTTGTTTTGGAAGAGGATCTGAAGAGCCAATCCCCCTCCAACCCAGTAATGGCTTCACACCTCCACTTCTCCCCTTCAAGCCTTTTCTCTTGGACACTGAAGGGGCTGAGCCTCCATCCTTGTGGCTGGGTAATTGTGCTTTTAATTATGCTCTGTGTCTTTGACCATCTGTTGTGCTCTTTTCAGAATCTGTTTCAGCTCTGATCTCCCCTCTGAGATGAAGGGACCACAAGTGCAGGCAGTATCCAAGGTGTGGATGAGTCATAGATTTTTCTGTTCTCCCCCCCCTGCCCCCAAATGATTCATTCCACTTGCTCTGTTCCTTGCTGGTTGCTGAGCACTGAGCTGACATTTGCATGGAACTGACAGCTTTAGGTGGAAAAATGAGGGCCCACCAAGAGGAGAGAAGGTGATGTCTGTGGGAGAGGAAGGGCTTGACCCTGTCCCAGTGCACAGGGAATGTCACTGGAGTCAGACTCCAGGTGAGAGGTTACAGCAGTTCCCAGCCTGGAGGCCACCTGGAAGGGAGACCAGCATGAAATTGATGCTGCAGCTTCACAGAAGGAATCACAGATCTGATGTGGTTGGAAAAGACCTTTAAGATCATCCAGTCCAACCATTCTCTAACTCTGCCAAGGCTGGGGATGGACCATGGCCCTCAGCACCACATCTCTGCCTCTCTGAAACACCTCCAGGGCTGGGGATTCAACCATCTCCCCCTGGGCAGCCTGTGCCAGTGCTTCTCATGTCCAACCTAAACCTCCCCTGCTGCAGCTTGTGGCCATTTCCTCTTCTCCTGGCATTTTTCAGTAGGGAAAAGAGACCAACACTCACCCCCCTCCAACTCTCAGGGAGCTGTAGAGAGCCAGAAGTCTCCCCTCAGCCTCCCCCAGACTAAACCAGCCCAGCTCCCTCAGCTGCTCCTCCCCAGCCCTGTTCTCCAAACCCTTCACCAGCTTTGTTGCCCTTCTCTGGACCAAACTCCAGCCCCTCAATGTCCTCCTTGCAGTGAGGGGCCCAAAACTGAACCCAGTGCTCCAGGTGTGGCCTCACCAGTCCCAGCAGAGGCAGACAGTGCTGCCCTGCTCCTGCTGCCCACACTGCAAGCTTTTCAGCACCCACCCCACATCCAACAGAGGCCAAGTCACAGAACCACAGAATCACCAAGGCTGGAAGAGACCTCAAAGATCCTCAGGTCCAACCTGTCACCACAGACCTCAGGATTAAACCCTGGCACCAAGTGCCACATCCAGTCCCCTCTTGAACCCCTCCAGGGATCAAGTCAAACACACTGAGCTCTGACCAGCAATTCCATTAAGCTTATTCTAGCAGGTGAGACTCTGCCCTGGCCAGGCTGCCTCTGCACAAGGTAATCCACACATGGAAGCTGCCACCATGCAGAATGGTGAATCCCCAAGCTACTGCCAGCTGCAGGATCACAACCCCAGGTCCAAGGACAGAGAGCTTTGACTGGAGCAGATCATCACATTGGGTACTTCATGCTTCTAAATGATGCTGCCTTCTAAGGCTGAAGAAAACACAGCTGGGGCATTGGGCTCCCCAACCACCCAGCCACCCTGACAGCACACCTCCAGAAAGCTATGGATGGAACAGTGTCACTGGGCAGCCAAAGCAGGCTGGGACATTGCCATGTGAAGGGTTTGGATTGGAACAACTTAATGGCCCAAGCCAGCTAAGTTCTGACCTCAGATGTGAAGTGCAAGCAGTTTGCACAGAATGGTTTAGGTTGGAAGCACCTCAAGGATCAGCCAGTTCCAAACCCCCTCCATGGGCAGGGACACCTCCCAGCAGCACAGGCTGCTCAACTTATCAATAGATGGATGAGAGGAAGCATGGCACAACTCCTTGGGGAGCAAGGCTACGGGGGAGAGGAAAGTCAAGCCAGGAAAGGGAGCTGGATGGGCTCCAGCTTGAACAGAGGAGATGAAGAGAAGCAAAATGAAAGGGTAATGAGCCAGAGAGCTTGTTAGGAAGACAGGACCACTGCAGGTTTGGGCAGGGGAATGTAGAGCAACATCTGTGAGGAGGTGACCTCCAGGGGTTGCAGCAGAGTGCTCTGCACAGAAGGAGCAGCAGCAGCCCTGGCTGCCAAGGAGAGCTCATGGAGCAAATGAGCCTGCTCACCCAGGCCCAGGAGACCTAGAGGGAAGGTCTGGCCTGTAAAAGATCTTGGAGGGTGTGAGGAAAGCACAGTGCTTGGTGGATGGAAGGAACAGGCCTCATGTCCATATTTGCTGTGTAGGACAAACACAGCTGGAAGGGAGGAATGCAGCCTGCAGGAACAGCAGCTGGCGTTGGAGGAAGACCAGGAGGTGATGACCTGCAAGTGTCCTGCTCTCCTTCTCAGGATAAGGAAGGAAAACTGGGCTGGGGTGACTGTTCCCATGGTCCTGGCACCTTTTGGCTGTGAATGGGGCATGGTTTCCCTTGACAGGCTGCCTCTTTATCATGTCAGCCCTTGCTCTGGCTCCTCCTGGTGTGCAGGGCTGTTCTGGCCTGTCCCATTGCTGCCAATGCTTCTTCCAGGCTCTGCTGCCCAGGAGCACAGGCTCCTAACAGGATGTCAGGGGTCAGAAGGGACCTCTGGAGATCACCCAGTCCAAGCCCCTGCCAGAGCAGGAGCAGAGAACCAAGCACAGGTCACACAGGAACACATCCAGCTGGGGCTGGAAAGGCTCCAGAGCAGGAGACTCCACAACCTCTCTGGGCAGCCTGCTCCAGGGCTCTGGGACCTCACAGTGCAGAAGTTCCTCCTCCTGGTGAGGTGGAACCTCCTGTGCTGGAGTTTCCATCCACTGCCCCTTGCCCTATCCCAGGGTGGGACACTGTGGGATGTGGGCAGAGTGGGTGTTCATATATGGTGCCAGACCTTCAGTACCCCCAGAAAAGTCTTATTCCATCCCAGACCCTGGAGGTCATCGCTTGACCTCTGGCAGCTGCTCCTTGTCTCGTCTTCTGAGTGTGTTTTAAAGAGCTCTTGGACTGCCTTGATGTGATTTCCTGAGGCCCATTTGACCTTCCACTTTCCCCTGGGCCTGACAATGATGCTTAGCTGTCACCCACTATCACTGCTCCCTCCATGAGCAGAGAGAAGAGCCACCTGCCCATCTCCAGCTTCCTCCTGCAGGCAAGAACTCTGGCATTTGGCCTCGTGGTTATCAGCCCAGCAGAAGTGTTTGATAGCCAGAAAGCAGGAACCACACAGAACTGAAGTCATCACATCTAATTCCCAGTGAGAGGAGAAAAATCTCCATCTCCTTCTGGTCCTGTCTGAAAGGAAGAGCAGCTCCTGGGCTGGAAGCAGAAAGTGAGGTACAGAAGCAGTTACCTGGCTGGATGGTAAGCCCAGGATCACCTGGAAGGTTAACTGCCCTGACTCTATTGGTTAGTTACTCAAGCTAAGACATCAGAGCTGATTTGGGAGCCCTGGCTGCTGCTTGGCAGGGTTTCAGTCTGGATTCTTCTCCATGTTAGAACAGAATAGAATTAACCAGGTTGGAAAAGACCTTTGAGATCATTGAGTCCAACCTAGCACCCAGCACCATCTGATCAACTCAACCACGGCACCAAGTGCCTCAGCCAGGCTCTTCCTAAACACCCTCAGGGATGGGGACTCCACCACCTCCCTGGGCAGCACATCCCCAGGGCCAATTTCTGTGTGTGGAATTCTTCCTACCAGCCAGCCTAAACCTCCCCTGGCACAGCTTGAGACTGTGTCCTCTTGTTCTGGGGCTGCTTGCCTGCCTGGCAGAAGAGCCCAACCCCCAGCTGGCTCCAAGCTCCCTGCAGGGAGTTGCAGAGAGCAAGAAGGTCTCCCCTGAGCCTCCTCTCCTGCAGGCTAAGCAAGCCCAGCTCCCTCAGCCTCTCCTGCCAGGGCTGTGCTCCAGACCCCTCCCCAGCCTCCTTGCCCTTCTCTGGACACCTTCAAGTCTCTCAATGGCCTTCTGAAACTGAGGAGCCCAGAGCTGGACACAGGACTCCAGGGGTGGCCTAAGCAGTGCTGAGCCCAGGGCACAATGACCTCCCTGCTGCTGCTGGCCACACTCTGCCTGCTGCAGGCCAGGATGCCCTTGGCCTTCTTGGCCCCCTGGGCACACTCCTGGCTCCTGTTCAGCCTACTATCAACCACTCCCCCCAGGTCCCTCTCTGCCTGGCTGCTCTCAGCCACTCTGTCCCCAGCCTGTAGCACTGCCTGGAGTTGCTGTGGCCAAAGTGCAGCTCCTGGCACTTGGCTGTGTTCAATCTCCTGCCCTTGGCCTCTGCCCATCTGTGCAGCCTGGCAAGGTCCCTCTGCAGAGCTCTGCTGCCCTCTGACAGCTCAACTCCTGCCCCCAGCTTGCTCTCATCTGCACATCTCCTGCTGCTGGACTCCATCCCCTCCTCCAGATCATCAATCAAGATATTGAGCAGGCTGGGGCCCAGCACTGCTCCATGGGGCACACCACTGGTGCCTGGCTGCCAGCTGGCTGTGGCACCATTCACCACCACTCTCTGGGCTCAGCCTCCAGCCAGTTCCTCACCCAGCTCAGAGAGCTGCTGTCCCAGCCAGGGGCTGACAGCTTGCCCAGGAGGTTGCTGTGGGGGATGGTGGCAAAGGCCTTGCTGAAGCCCAGGCAGACCACATCCTCAGCCTGCCCCACAGCCACCAGGCAGTCACCTGGGCATGGAAGGAGATCAGGTTGGTGAGGCAGGACCTGCCCTTCCTAAATCCATGTTGGCTGGGCCTGAGCCCTTGGCCATCCTGTAAGTGCTGTGTGATTGCACACAAGATGACCTGTTCTGAGCCCCTGGCCAGATGCCTTGGTTGGTCTCAACCCTTCCTGAGCCCTCCAAGTAGGATGTCTTGATGATCAGCTCGGGGCATGTTCAGCTTTAGTGGGGCTGTCACAGGCTCACAGGATGTTAGGGGTTGGAAGGGACCCCTGGAGATCCTCGAGTCCAACCCCCCTGCCAGAGGAGGAACACAGAACCCAGCACAGGTCACACAGGAACACATCCAGATGGGGCTGGAAAGGCTCCAGAGCAGGAGACTCCACAACCTCTCTGGGCAGCCTGCTCCAGGGCTCTGGGACCTCACAGTGCAGAAGTTCCTCCTCCTGGTGAGGTGGAACCTCCTGTGCTGCAGCTTACATCCATTGCCCCTTGTCCTGTAAGAGGGTGCAGCTGAGCAGAGCCTCTCCCCTCCCTCTTGTCCCCCAGCCCTCAGCTATTGATAGACATTGATCAGATCCCCTCTCAGTCTTCTCCTCTCCAGACTAAGCAGCCCCAGGGCTCTCAGCCTCCCCAGTCCTCCCCTATTAGTTAATGCAAGTTCCATGGGATCATTTAGGTTGGTGACTGCCCCTGCTTTACCAAGCCCACCACTCAGCTGCCTCCCCTAGCACCAAACCCTCCACCCCCCCCAGACTTCGTTTTCTGGGCAGAGCTCCAAGCCGCCAGATCTGAGTCCCCACCAAGGCTGTCAACTGCAGGCGGATGTGCAAAGCCTTCCTCTCTCATCCTTCTGCTCTTGCTGTTCCCTCATGCATGCAGGATGCTGCACACAAATGGCTCCCCAAGTGACTTCTGGGGGTCTCTCTCTTACTCCTGCATTCTGCGGCGGGTTCCTCCCGCAGCGCCGCACCTGCCGGGCTCGGCGCCGAGCGGCGGCCGTGTGAGCGGCCTGCCGATGAGGAGCCTGCACACGCTGCTGCTCCTGTGCTGAGGGCCACGGTGGGGAAACTGCTGTGCTTCCACCAAATCCCCTTGGTGTCAGTCTGGGGAGCCTGGCTGTTGGGTGAGAGGTGCTGAGAGCCCAATAGGCCACTAAGTAATTACCCCCCCCCGCCGTTCGTTAGTGGCGGCGCGGCGGCCTTCCGGCGCTGCCTCTCGGTGCTTAATTAGGGTGAAAGCCAAGGGGAGGCTCTGTTTCAGTGGCCATCACTTAACCTCCCCCCTGGCTTGATTCCTTGCAGGCAAATCTGGGAAGCCCAGGTTGAACATATGGCTTGTTGTGGAGCTCTGACCTTCCCAGAGCAGGGCAAATCCTTCCTGTGCCACCTCAGAGCCTGCCTGCTGCCCAGGGAAGCCTCTGTGTCATTTCTGGGGAAATAAAGCCAGGGCTGAAGTGCCAGCACTTGCTCTGCCCTCATGCTGAGCACTGGCTTTGGGGCCCTGAGTACAAGATGGACATTGAGGTGCTTGGGGCAGGTGCAGAGAAGGGGCAGGGTCTGGAGAATAGGGCTGGGGAGGAGCAGCTGAGGGAGCTGGGGGTGTTCAGCCTGGAGAAGGGAAGGCTGAGGGGAGACCTCAGTGCTCTCTACAGCTCCCTGAGAGGATGTTTCAGCAGGTTTGCTGATGACACCAAGCTGTGTGGGGCAGCAGGCAGCTGGAGGGAAGGGATCCATCCAGAGGGACCTGGACAGGCTGCAGAGCTGAGCCCAGGGCAACCTCATGAGGTTCAACAAGGCCAAGGTCCTGCAGCTGAGTCAGGGCAAGCCCAGGCAATGATATAGGCTGGGCAGGGACTGGCTGGAGAGCAGCCCTGAAGGAAAGGCCTCGGGGGTGCTAGGGGAGGAGAAGCTCAGCAGGAGCCAGCAGGGAGCACTTGCAGCCCAGAGAGCCAAGCAGAGCCTGGGCTGCAGCAAGAGAAGTGTGGCCAGCAGGGCCAGGGAGGGGATTCTGCCCCTCTGCTCCACTCTGCTGAGACCATAGCTGGAGCTCTGGGGCCAGCTCTGGAGCCTCTGTGCCAGGAAGGATCTGGAGGGGCTGGAAGGTGTCCAGAGCAGGGCCAGGAGGAGGAGCAGAGGGCTGGAGCTGCTCTGCTATGAGCACAGCCTGAGGGAGTTGGGGTTGTGCAGGCTGGAGAGGAGAAGGCTCTGAGGGGACATCCCTGTGGCCTTCCAGGATCTGCAGGGGGCACCAAGAAAGCTGGGGAGGGACTTCTGAGGGTGTCAGGGAGGGATAGGACTGGGGGGGGATGGAGCAAAACTAGAAGTGGGGAGATTGAGATTGGATGTGAGGAAGAAGTTGTTGCCCAGGAGGGTGGTGAGAGCCTGGCACAGGCTGCCCAGGGAGGTGGTGGAAGCCTCCTGCCTGGAGGTGTTTGCAGCCAGGCTGGAGGTGGCTGTGAGCAACCTGCTGTGGTGTGAGGTGTCCCTGGCCATGGCAGGGGGTTGGAGCTGGCTGAGCCTTGAGCTCCCTTCCAGCCCTGACAGCTCTGTGATTTACCTCTCTATGGAACAGGAATTCCAGGGCTCCTCCTTCCCCCCCCCTACTGCTAGGCTAGTCTCAGCTGGGCAGATCTGAGCCTGCCCATCCCCCCGTGGCCTTGGGCCTAGCCGGGTCCATGGCCAGGAGATCTCTCCCGCAGTTACCGCGTGTTGGAGAGGGAAGGAAAGAGCCCTGGAGGTTTTGGGTGCACCCTCAGGTGGGGTTGGGGTCTTTCTGGGTCTATTTTGGTCTCTTTCTTGCCACTATGTTTCTTGTTTCTGTACACACTCACTGGTCTCTATTTAAACTTTCCATCACTTTTGCAAGCTGTTTGAGTCGTCATTTCTGCGCGTGCTGGGGAGGGGATTCGTCCCAGCCCATTACATTTTGGCGCCCAACGTGGGGCCTGCTGAGGCTCCTTCCTCACCGTCCCTGCTTGGTGATGAGTTTTGCCTTCTTTCCCGGCGTGTGGTGACCGGTGCTAGAGAGACTGCGTTGGCAGGAGCAGCAGGGGTTAAGTGTGGAGCTGCTGGTGGTGGGGCAAACCCTTGTGCCTGGGGCTCAGGCTGAGATCTGCCACACTCATTACAACCTGACCCCTCCCTCTTTGTGTTTACAGAGTGCTTACAATGCCCACAGCAGACATGAACCCAGTGGTTAAAGAGTGCAAAGCAGTGTGTTATCACCCTCCAAACAGCCCTTCATGGGTTAGCTCCTCCCCTACCCAACACACTCACAGCAAGTGCCCCTATAAGGATTACATTCAAGCATATGGAGCATAGTGCAATGTAAGGCAATTTCCCATCACAGGCACTTTTAGCTACACCATTGGCTTCATAGCCTGCTTCAAGATAATTTCCTATGTTAGAAAGGTTCCCACTGCCAGTGAAAGTCAATGAATTCAAGAGATACATGCCCAGCTGCATTGGTAAAGTTTTGATCCAGTTGAGCAGCATCTCTATCATTAACCACACCACATGGTAAGTTATTAATGTGTGGATGTGGGTCCAAAAGCCCCAGCCAAACACCCATGCAAAGGCTTGGACCATCAGGCTCTTTAAAATTGCCATCTCTACTTCCAGTCCCTTTTCCAGAACAAGGATTGCTTTCCCAAGGCAAGATTAATTCCCAAGCCCCACGTTGGGTGCCAAAAATTGTAGTGGTTTGAGCCTTAGCTGGGAGTTAAAAGCCCAGATGGGGGAAAGGCTGAGAATCTCTCCCCCACTCCCCCCTCCTCCCCCCAAACAGAGAGGGGAAAAAAAAAGAGTAAGGAGGAAATCCACTAAACAATAATCTGGAGTCAGCTTGGAAGGAGAGAGGTGAAGAATTGTCTTTAAACGATATACATCTATATATATAACAATAACAGGAAAGGTTCACAAGGGCAAGGAACAAGGATGGATGGGAGGGGGACAAGAATAATACAAAACCAGCCTCTCTCTGAGGAGGTGCAGAGGCAGCAGGGAGAAGGATCAGGTCCAGCCACGTGGCTGAGGAGCAGGAGGGCAGCTGCAGCAGCTCTCATCCAGCAGAGGCAGGAGCCAAAAGGAGGCCAACAGCTACGATGTCCTGCTTGTTATACCCTAGCTGGGCAGGGAGGGGGGAGTGGAACAGACTCAGCTTCCCAGGGGAAAACGCCCTGCAGGGAGGGTAAAGTACCCCAAGCCCTCCCCCTGCTTTGGTTTTTGTTTTCTGGATGGGTGTTAACCCACCCCAGTGCAGCAGGAGACAACCACCTATGGAAATTTGCAGGACTCAGAGGTGGTTGAGCAGCAGCAGAGCTCCAGAGATGCTCTGTTGTGTTGACCTGCTGGCCAGGGCTGCCCCTTGCATGACTCTGTGAAACCAAGATTTGGGCTCCTGAGGGCATGCTTCTACAAGCCACACATAGAGCCTGTTGGGATCTGACCTCTCATCAAATGAAAAAGAACCTTTGGAGTGAGCAGTGGTAGTTCAGGAACTGCCCAGCCACTGTGGATGTGAAACCTGTGGCTGGCTGGCCTGGGAGAGGCCTTGCATGAGCAAAATGTAACTGCTGCCATTGGCTTGCCAACATCTGGGTGGGAAAAGCCCTGCTTCTGACCCTCCTTCAGCAGAAGTGGGGCTGGGGACACCTCTCTTCCCTCTGCTCATTGGTGCAGCACAGCCCCCAGGCCCTGCCCAGCCTCACTGCCTCACCTCTGCTGGCCACAGCCACCCCACACCTTTGGGTGCTGATGGGCACAGCATTCACAGAGTGAGATCCACAGAATGGGTTAGGTTGGAAGGGACCTTCGAGATCACCCAGTTCCAACCCCCTGCCATGGGCAGGGACCTCTCCCACCAGCCCAGGCTGCTCAGGGCCTCATCCAGCCTGGCCTTCAACACCTCCAGGCAGGAGGCAGCCACAGCCTCCCTGGGCAGCCTGTGCCAGAGTCTCCCCAGCCTCACTGCCAAGAATTTCTTCTTCATCTCCAGTCTCAGTCTCCTCTCTCCCAGCTCAAAGCCATTGTCCTTCATCCTGGCACTCCCAGCCCTTCTCCAAAGTCCCTCCCCAGCTCTCCTGGAGCCCCTTCAGGTACTGGAAGGCTGCTCTAAGGTCTCCCTGGAGCCTTCTCTTCTCCAGGCTGAACAGCCCCAACTCTCCCAGCCTGTCCCCATAGGGAGGTTCTGCAGCCTCTGATCATCCTGGTGGCCTCCTCTGGACCCTCTCCAACAGCTCCATGGTCGTCTTCTGCTAGGGGCACCAGAAGTGGAGGCAGTGCTGCAGGTGTGGCCTCATCAGAACCTTCTCTGGACCTGCTCTAACAGTTCAGTGTCCTTCAGATGCCCTGGGGATGTGGCAGTGCGCTGGGCAGAAGGCTCTGGTTAAATCCCTGTGCCTGTGCTGCCTCTGGAGAGCAGCTGCTCAGGCCTGACTCTGTCCCAGGTTGCACAGAGCTCTGCAGCAACAGGAATCCAGGAGCAGCCTCCTTTCTCTGGAAGGGTTGTGTGAGGACAGCATGCTGCAGAGCTGCATGTGGGACCAGGACCAGCAGCGGGTCTAAACCCCTTTGATCACCCAGTGACCACTCCAGGAGATCATTTTGAGCAAGGAAAGCAAAGGCAGGATTTCCAGTGAAGGAGAAGAACAATGAGGATCAAGAGTTAAGAGGAAATGGCCTCAAGTTGTGCCAGGAGAGGTTTAGGGTGGACACAAGGAACAATTTTTTCCCCTGAGAGGGTTGCCAAGCCCTGGAACAGGCTGCCCAAGGCAGAGGTGGAGTCCCCATCCCTGGATGGGTCTCAAAGCTGTGTGGATGTGGTGCTGTGGCTTCGTGGTGAGCTGGCAGTGCTGGGTTAACTGGGTTGGGCTGGATGGTTTTGGAGGTCTCTTCCAGCAGAGATGATTCTATGATTCCATGTATGGTGGGTGTCAGGAGGATGGGACCAGTTCAGTGGCACCCAGGGACAGGACAGACTGAAGCAATATGAGGAGGAACTTCTTTAAGAGAGCCCTGGAGCAGGCTGCCCAGAGAGGCTGTGGAGTCTCCATCTCTGGAGGCATTCCAAACCCACCTGGATGTGTTCCTGTGTGACCTACTGTAGGTGCCCCTGCCTTGGCACTGCCATGGGGCTTGGTGAGCTCCAGAGGTCCCTTCCAACCCCCACCATACCGTGAAGGGTGTTGGAAGTTGCTGTCAGAGTCAAGGGAGCTGGATCTGACTGGTGCGAGAAACGAGATCAGAGGAGGTGATGAGGGCAGAAGAGAGCTTAGGTGGTCAGGGTCATCCCAGCCCTGCCTTACTTGAGCAGCTTTGCCCAGTGCTTCTTAGTCCCCCAGGAACACTGTCCTGGCACCTCCAGGGCTGTTTCCCTGCCAAGGGCTTGGCTGGGGAGCAGCAGGCTGCTTCCTCCACCCCTCTGCCCTCCCACAGGGCTCTCTGTGCCCGTGGCTGCTGCGACCCAGCACCTGCTTCTGCTCCTGGGCAGCAGCTGCTGAATCCATTTGCTCAGCAGGTGTGTTCCTGCATTCCCTGCAAGAAGAGGCTTCTCCAAAGAGAACAGAGGGAGAGCTGGGAGGGGAGCAGAAGGAAATAGAGGGAAGCAAAGAGAGAGGAAAAAGGCAGCAAATGACTGGAAAAATGAGAGCGCGGTGAGGACTCTGAGTGTCCCTGGTTGCTCGGAGCACTCAGCAGCTCCTGTGGTGTGTCTGCTTTATTACTGACAGAGCTCTCCCTTCTGTCAGCTTGTTTCCTAATTGCTGGTCTTGTAAACTGCTTGATTTATGGCTCTGCTCATCAGCCCTGGCCCTGGGGTACTGCAGGCTTTTCCTTGCAGGCTGGGAAGCGAGCAGCGCCTTAGCAGCCTGCCTGGGGCTCAGCGCCTGGGGATGGCTGTGATGGACCTGCCAGGTCTCACTGCTGCTTTGTGACTTCTCCTTCATGGAGGGCATTCAGTGACTGCAGCTGCCTTGTGGATGCCTGGAGCCTTTGAAGTGTCCCACAAGAGAAGCCAGCAGGGAAGGGTTTCAGTGTTGGTTGGTGCAATGGGAGAGCTCAGTCTGCTTCCCCGCAGCTCGCTCTGAAGCTGACGTTGGGCCATGCACCTTGGGCTGGGACAAGCTTCCCTTCGGTGCAGCTGAGGGAGAGGGATCAAGCCAGAGAACAAACAGCCCTGCTGAGCCACAGCCATGACCTCTGCTGTGCAAGCAGCCACCAAGCCAGCCCCAGGCTGTCATCCCCACAAGGTTTGTCCTAGACCCTACAGCAGTGGCCCCAGAGTCAGTGCGACTTGAAGCTGCTCTTGAGTGACTCAGGTACCTCCAGTCCCACAGTCCTCCTGGCAGCAGAGCTCTGATCCATGTGGCTCTGTGCTTCCACCATGCTGGCCCAGGTTTATGGAGCACCCAGGCCTTGGTCTGATAAGGTTTGTCCATCTCTGCCACCCCAGAGGGTTGCATTACAGTGTTGCAGTACACTAGGTGTTGGAAGAGACCTCCAGAGACCATCCAGTCCAACCCCCTGCCAAAGCAGGACCACTTAGGGTAGTCCACACAGGAATGCATCCAGGGGAGGTTTGAATGTGTCCAGGGAAGTTAGACTCCACAACCTCCCTGGGCAGCCTGCTCCAGGGCTCTGCCACCGTGAGCTCCCTTGTTCTCCTTGACCAGTTCACAGGTCTGTGGCCAGGAAGCAATGTCACCTTGAGGCACAGCACCAGAGACACACTGCAGCTGTGAAACAAAACCTCTGTGCAGGAAGCAAAGCCCTGTGCAGCACAGAGAAGCCACTGCAGAAGCCCAGGGCTGCTCTGCAAGTGCTAGCTCAGGGCTTGCAGGGCTGGAGCAGACAGGTCCCCTCAGGACCTTGCAGCTCTCTGCCCTCCTGCCCTTCAACAACCCCTTAGAATGCTGCTGCTGTCTCCGAGCTGCTTCCTGGCTGCAGCAGGTAAAGCTGATCAGCCTGAAGGGGGGAGTTCAAGAACATGGCCTCCTGCACTCCACTGCAGTCCAGCCCCCCATCACCTGGGGCTGGGGGCAAAGGACAGACCTTGAGGAGTCAAGTGGAGCATTCATGCAAGAACTGCAGCCAGCAGGTCCTGGGAAAGCTCTGAGGGAGAGTTTTGATACACCTGCTCAGTCCTGATCCAGCCCTCCCTTGCCTGCAGGAGCTCAGCCCAGTGGGAGCTCTGCTGCACGGAGTCTTTTCTCTTCTGAGAGTCCTAGGGCAGGGAGCGCTGCTGCTGCCTGCTGTTCATCATCACAGCCATGCTGTAGGCTTTGGCTCTTGCTCTTCCTTCCCTTGATGGATCTGAAGGTGCAGACAGCTGTATCACTGTCTGGGCAGCAGGGACCTGGTGTCTCTGAGCAGCATGTGCTGGAAGCACTGCCTAGCCCAGGCCACCAACTCTTGTATCATATTCTGCAGCTTCTCACAGCTCAGCTCAGCTCTCTTCTGGTGAGACCTTACCTCAGTGCTGTGCTCAGCTCTGGAGTCCTCAAAACAGGAAGGACATGGAGCTGGTAGAGCAGGTAGAGGCTGCTGCAGTCCTGGATGCCTGACTCCTTTCACAGGGAGTTGAGCCTGGCATGGGGCATTCAAAAGGGGGCTTGTCAGAGCTGATTTTCTGTGGGTCCTGACAAAGCACAACAGGTAAGAGGGAATCCTCATCTGTTCTGCTCTGCTGAGACTCTGTTGAGACCTCACTTGCAGCACTGCCTCCAGTTCCACTGCCCCCAGCACAAGAAGGACCTGGAGCTGCTGGAGAGGGTCCAGAGGAGGCCACCAAGATGATCAGAGGGCTTCAGAACCTCTCCTATGAGGACAGGCTGAGAGAGTTGGGGCTGCTCAGCCTGGAGAAGAGAAGGCTCCAGGGAGGCCTTAGAGCAGCCTTGCAGTACCTGAAGGAGACCCACAGGAGGGCTAGGGAGGGACTGTTCAGAAGGGGCTGTGGGGATAGGATGAGGAGAAATGGTTTGAAACTGGAGCAGGGCAGATTTAGGTTGGACATCAGGAGGAGGTTCTGCACAGTGAGGCTGGTGAGGCATTGGAACAGGCTGCCCTGAGAGCTGGTGGAGGTCAGGCTTGATAGACCTCTGAGCACCCTGTCCTAGCTGGGCATGTCCCTTCTTGCTGCAGGATCCCTTCCAACCTGATGCATTCTATGGTCCAAGAGCCTGTCCAGCCCTTGGAGTGGGCTGGGCCCCCTTGTGTGTGTGTGCTTTAACCCCCAGCAGGATCCCTGCTGTGCCATTGGGTTTTATTGCACATCCAGGAGCTCTCACCCGGCTGTGTCCTGCCAAATAACTTGGCAAAGCCTACAACAGGACAGCAGGTTTGGGAGTGCAAAGCATGAAGGCAGGGCTGCAGCAGGACTGCATGGGAAGCCACAAACCATTTGGTTCCTTGTGCCATGTCATCCAGGATCCAAGGACACAAGGATGGAAGAGCCAGCAGTGTGCTCAGGTGGCCAAGAAGGCCACCAGCATCCTGGCCTGGATCAGCAATGGTGTGGCCAACAGGAACAGGGAAGAGATTGTGCCCTGTGCTCAGCACTGCTGAGGCCACACCTTGAGTCCTGGGTTCAGTTTTGGGCTCCTCACTCCCAGAAGGACCTTCAGGGGCTGGAGCAGAGCCAGAGAAGGGCAACAAAGCTGGGGAAGGGTCTGGAGAACAGGGCTGGGGAAGAGCAGCTGAGGGAGCTGGGGGGGTTGAGCCTGGAAAAAAGGAGGCTGAGGGAGACCTCATTGCCCTCTACAGCTCCCTGAGAGGAGGCTGCAGGGAGCTGGGGGTTGGGCTCTGCTCCCCAGTCTCAGGTGATAGAAAGAGAGGAAATGGCCTGGAATTGTGGCAGGGAAGGGTTAGGTTGGAGAGGAGGAGAAAAATCTTTGCTGCAAGAGTGGTCAGGGATCGGCAGAGGCTGCCCAGGAGGTGGTGGAGCCCCCAGCCCTGGAGGTGTTCAGGAAACCTGTGGCCATGGCACCTGGGGCCAGGGTTTGGTGGCCATGGTGGGGTTGGGTTGCTGCTTGGACTGGGTGACCTGAGAGGCCTTTTCCAACCCAAACCATTCTCTGATTCTAAGCTTCAAAGAACCTCTTGCTTGCATTTCACACATCCTATCACTGATGAGCTTGACTACTAATTAGCAAACTAATCTGAAGCTCTACCCCAAGCCCAGGTGGACTTTTTCACTTGGTGGTAAGAAAGCTCCAGCTGCTGTTGATACTGCTCAGAGCCATGCAGGATGTCTGTGCTGCCTCCTGAGCAGCATGGGAGGCCAGGTGGTGCAGATACAGCACAGGCAGGAGGGTCAAGGTCCAGGCCATAGCTGCATCTGGCTGATCCTGGGCTGCAGCAAGAGAAGTGTGGCCAGCAGGGCAGGGAGGGGATTCTGCCCCTCTGCTCCACTCTGCTGAGACCACAGCTGCAGCTCTGGGGCCAGCTCTGGAGCCTCTGTGCCAGGAAGGCTCTGGAGGGGCTGGAAGGTGTCCAGAGCAGGGCCAGGAGGAGGAGCAGAGGGCTGGAGCTGCTCTGCTGTGAGCACAGCCTGAGGGAGTTGGGGCTGTGCAGGCTGGAGAGGAGAAGACTCCCAGGAGACCTTCTGGTGGCCTTCCAGGATCTGAAGGGGGCTCCAAGAAAGCTGGGGAGGGACTTTTGAGGGTGTCAGGGAGGGATAGGACTGGGGGGATGGAGCAAAACTGGAAGTGGGGAGATTGAGATTGGATGTTAGGAAGAAGTTGTTGCCCAGGAGGGTGGTGAGAGCCTGGCACAGGTTGCCCAGGGAGGTGGTGGAAGCCTCCTGCCTGGAGGTGTTGAAGGCCAGGCTGGATGTCAAGTACCCAAGGCCCAGGCTAAATGCTCTTCCCCACTTCCAGGGTTCACAGAGTCATAAAAATTGAATGTTTGGGGCTGGAAAGGACCTTTAAAGATGATCTCATCCAATCCCATGTAGCCAGCAGGGACATCTGCAGCTAGAGCAGGTTGCTCAGAGCCTCAGGCAACCTGACCTGCAATGGTGCCAGGGATGGAGCATCTCCCACCTCTCTGGGCAGCCTGGGCCAGGCTCTCACCACCCTCATCAGAATGAAATTCTCCCTTCTCTCCAGCCTGCACCTCCCTCTTTCAGCTGAAGCCATCACCCCTTGTCCTGTCACAACAGGCCCTGCCTGTCCTAAGAGGTTTCATGATGCAGAGAGTCATTTCAGCCTTGAGTGCTCCTGGGGTGAGGGACTGGGGCTTGCCACAGCCCTTCTCAGCAAGCTGCAGTCTCCAGTGGCTTTATGGGGCCAGGATGCCTTTGCCCTGTGGCTCTGTGGCATCAGCTGGCAGTACAGAGGCATGAAGTGAATCCCTCTGAAGATGGCCTTGGCTGAGGTGTGTTTGACATAACTCTGGATGGGAGGAGCAGGCTGGGCTGTGGCTGTCCTCTAAATCCTCTGGGGACTGTGGATGTGAACTGGAAACACCAGTGGTGCCCCTGCTAATTCTTTACCCCAGCTCCTCCTGCCCTCCCTCCCTCCCAGCCAGGGACAGGCAGGCAGCAGCAAAGTGCTGCCACACACCTAGAGGATGGAAAGAGGCAGCTGGAGATGGACCAAGTGGGAGTCAGGAGCCAGCAGCAGTGTTCCAGGGCTGGGCTCCTGCAGTGGGACACTGGCAGAGCCTGAGGGCTGGCAGTGCTGCAGCTGAGCTGGCATCCCTTGGAGCCTCCATCCCTTCTCCCTGCCCACAGGGCTGTTTGCAAGCTCCAGAGAGGTGCTGGTGGCAACCCCCACAAACATTTGGGTGTTTTCCAGATCCCTCCTACTCCCTGGAGCAGCTCTCCACGGGAAGCCAAGGACAGACAGTGAGTGAGTGGCTGTCTGTCTGCCTCCCCCCCGCAGCTGCAGGGGCTGCCACAGACCTGCTCTGCCGCAGCACTGAGAGCAGAGCCCCTGCGGCGTGACAGAGCCTCCTGCAGCCCTGCTGCTGCTCCACTTCATCCTTCCCGGCCGCTGCTGAGCCAGGGCAGGGCTGCTGCGCTGCTCCGAGCGTCCTGCCCCCACATCCTTGGTGTCAGCTGCAGGGCTGGGCTGCCCAGACTGCCAGAGGCTCTCCACGAAGCCCTCTGCTCCCCAAAGGGAAGGGAAAGGGAAGAAGGGAGAGAGGCTGAGGGGGTGGGGAGGGAACTGAACCAGCTGGGATGGAGAGAACAATGCCATGGGATAGAGACACAGACACAAACCAACATGGAGCCCAGCCCCTGAGGGCAGTGAGGGCACCTCTGGCACCACTGCTGCTGGGGGCAGGCACTGGGCAAGGCCCAGACTGGGCTCAGCAGCAGATGGGCACTGGATTCAGCAGCTGGATTCTGGAACTGGCTTCAGGCACACAGGGATGGGGATGGAAGGCAGAAGGCACAGAGTGCTGCTGGGACAGCAGGCAGTGAAGAGGAGGCTTGAGCCTGGGCAGCCCTCAGCTTGCTCCTGAAGATGCCATCCATGAGCTGCAATCCCTTGGTGGGCAGTTGAGGCTCCCCTGTCCTGTCTGCTCCTCCCTGCAGGTGCCACCTCTGCCCTCCTGCCCCACAAGGTGAGGCACAAGCTGTGGCAGTGCCCTCGGTGTGCCCAGGAGCAAGTCTCAGGCAGAGCCTTTCTGCAGCCCAGCCCTTGGCAGTGACTCTCCCCAAGAGCTTCTCCCTGCCAGGAGCAGCCCCTGGCTGTGCCAAGCTGCCCTGAGGCTCAGCAGCTGCCTGAGGGAGCAGAGGCTGAGCTGGGCAGTGCCAGCCCCGAGCAGAAGTGGCTCTGCTCTGGCTCAGAGCAGGACACTTGGATCATTCTCACCAGGGGGCAGGGACAGCAGCTTTTGCTCTGCATGTGCTCAGCTCTCTTGCTGGTTGGACCACAGAGAGCTGATCAACTGAAGCCTGGTAAAGTGTAGGTGACCCCTAGCTCCAGCAGCCCCAGCTCCTCCCTTTAAGTGCAGTGCTTGGTCCCTAATGCCAACCAACCCAGGAGTGGTTCTGTTGCTCACACAGAAGCCAAGTTGTAGCAGACCAGGGCTGGCAAGAGCTCTGCTGCCTGCAGGATCAGATAGGGGCACATCATCTCTGTTTGCTGACAAGCCCAGGATGCAAGGAGGACACAGTGCAAGGAGTGATCTGTGAGGATTGTCTTTCTCTGCTGTCCACCCACCAGGCCCCAGCTCCTGCTGGAAGGCATCACCCTGAGCTCTGGGCTTGGCTGCATCCAAAGCAGGGAGAGCAGCAGGACAGGGAGGGGATTCTGCCCCTCTGCATTGCTTCCAGTTCTGGTGCCCCCAGCACAAGAAGTACCTGGAGCTGCTGGAGAGGATCCAGAGGAGGCCACCAAGATGATCAGAGGGCTGCAGAACCTCTCCTATGAGGACAGGCTGAGAGTTGGGGCTGTTCAGCCTGGAGAAGAGAAGGCTTCAGGGAGACCTTAGAGCTGCCTTCCAGTACCTGAAGGAGACCCACAGGAGGGCTAGGGAAGGACTTTTGACAAGGGCTGGGAGAGACAGGATGAGAGACAATGGCTTTGAGCTGGGAGAGGGGAGACTGAGACTGGGGATGAGGAAGAAATTGTTGGCAGTGAGGCTGGGGAGACTTTGGCACAGGCTGCCCAGGGAGGCTGTGGCTGCCTCCTGCCTGGGGGTGTTCAGGGCCAGGCTGGATGAGGCCTGGAGCAAGCTGGGCTGGTGGGAAGGGTCCCTGCCCATGGCAGGGGTTTGGAACCAGGTGATCTTGAAGGTCCCTTCCAACCCAAAGCATTCTCTGATTCTATGAGTAATGCAGAGCCCTGCCTGCAGCAGGTGGGGAGGAGATAATCTGCTCTCCAGCTGGCTTTGCTGCTGGGGAGGAAGGCACAGGGGAAAGGGAGTTGGTTTGCTTGTTGTTGAGGTAAAGGGTGGAAGAAAGCCTTTGCCTGCTGCTTTGAGGAAGTCATTGTTTAGTTGAGGACTTATCTGTCCTTTTGGGGAAGAGGATTGTGTGTGCTGCTGGGGACACACACACACTGTGCAGTGGCAGCTCATTTCAGTTAGCTGCTGTTCCTTTACCCTGACTTTAACCAGAGCAGAAACCTGTAAGGAGAACTTGTGTAAGAGAGGGAGGGAGAAGGGAAAGAAAAACAAAACCCCAAAGCATAGCCAGGCTGGGGCTGGGATTTGGGATCTCTGCTTCCAGCAGGGAGGTCATTGTGCCCTGGGCTCAGCACTGCTTAGGCCACCCCTGGAGTCCTGTGTCCAGCTCTGGGCTCCTCAGTTTCAGAAGGCCATTGAGAGACTTGAAGGTGTCCAGAGAAGGGCAAGGAGGCTGGGGAGGGGTCTGGAGCACAGCCCTGGCAGGAGAGGCTGAGGGAGCTGGGCTTGCTTAGCCTGCAGGAGAGGAGGCTCAGGGGAGACCTTCTTGCTCTCTGCAACTCCCTGCAGGGAGGTTGGAGCCAGCTGGGGGTTGGGCTCTTCTGCCAGGCAGGCAAGCAGCCCCAGAACAAGAGGACACAGTCTGCAGCTGTGCCAGGGGAGGTTTAGGCTTGATCTTAGAAAGAAGTTCTCCCCAGACAGAGAGATTGGCCCTTGGGATGTGCTGCCCAGGGAGGTGGTGGGGTCACCATCCCTGGAGGTGCTTAAGAAGAGGCTGGATGAGGCACTTAGTGCCTTGGTCTGGTTGATTGGTCAGGGTTGGGTGATTGGTTGGACTTGATGCTCTTGGAGCTCTCTTCCAGCCTGGCTGGCTCTGTTTAGCCACTTGAGAAAAGCTTTCAGCACAGCAGCAGGGGATGTGCCTCGCTGTGTTCCCTCTCTTCCCAGCCTCTCCATTTGCTTTAGGGAATGGAGGAGGGGAGGCCCTGTGCTCTGTGGTGGGACTGGTGGCAGCAAGGAGATGAGCTGAGTGCACAGCAGCCCCTTTTTCTCTGGAGAAGAGGCCTGTGCTAGCAGCACTTTGGCTGTGAGGGCTGCACCTCTCCCTCTTTTACAGCAGCCCCTGACCATTTTCCTCTTGCAGATGTTCTGCCCCTGAGGCTGAGGTGCATCAAATGCTTCCCAAAGTGGGGAGCAGGGCAGGCTGCTGGGCACAGGGCTGTGTCATGGCACTGGCTGCTGCTGCTGTCAGGGCTTTTAGGCAGGTGCTTGGATGACTTCAGTGAGAATTAGGCATTAAGCAGGAGCCGAGTCCAAGGCATCAGACCTCTCCCTCCCCTCCCTTCACATCCAGCCCTTTTTATCTCCAGTCTGCTCTCCCACAGCCGCAGGGGAGGATTGCTCTGCCTGCTGTCCCCAGGCTGCAGCTGCCCACGGGGTTGGGGCTCTGTCAGGGCCTTTTCAGCTCTGCCTCTGCCTTCTTAACACTTCTTCCCCCCGGGCTGGCAGGGGACAGCCACGACAACAGCCGTAGAGCAGGGACAGGCAGCTGGGCTTTGGTGGGTTCTGGGGCAGGGCAGGGCTGGCTTTTGTGCAGGCCATAAGGAAATGAGCCCTCCTGATACAAAGAGAGTTAAACCAGGCTCCATTAAAGCACCCCTGGCCGGCCAGAGCTCTCCAGACCATAATTTCAGGCTGGCAGCACTTGCTAGCAGCCTGTTGCCCCTCGGAGCTTAGCTGGGTGCCTTCTGTCTCTTCTATTCTCTCCGAGGGCACCTCCCTGCTGTTGGGGTCTGAGTGAGCTGGGGGTCACTCCCACTTAAGCCTCTTTTTCTTTCTCTCCCCTTCCCCTTTCCAGCTCCTTAAGCCACAAAGGTGCTGAGGGGATTTATTCCTCAGGCTGCTAACAAGGCAGCTCAGCCAGACGCTGCCACGGCTTGCTGAGGGCTCCATGGACTTTTATTGCCTCTCAGTCCTTGGGTTCCCAACCTCCCTTTGGCTTGTAAATTGCCCACAAAATGCAGACACAGCTCCTATTCTGTGACCCCCCTTTGATGATCCTTATTTATATCTCTGGCTTTGTCTTGCCTTTTATTACAGGGAGGCAGCAATTAATTATTATCCCATCAGCTTCTCTTTAGCCTGACAGTACAATGCCGCTCGCCGTGGCCAACCTTGCCCTGCCTCTGTCTGCAGCTATTCTGGAGGAGAACAAAGGCTCTGGCAGCTTGAGAAAAGGGCTGTGCTGCTGAAGGGCAGCTTGGGAGCGCTCAGCAGCACCAGCAGAGCACGGCTGGGATGTGGCTGAAGCCACCAGACCTCCCCACCAAAGGGTGCTGCAGGCTGTCTGCCTTGGAGCAGCGGCGCGGTGGTGGTTAGAGCAAGGGGCAGGGCTCTTGTGTTTGCCTCCCCACGTCTCTGACCAACTAGATCTTGATTTTGCATGGCTTGAGACAGGCTGAGGGATCTGGGGCTGTTCAGTCTGGAGAGGAGAAATCTCCCAGGAGACCTAATTGTGGCCTTGCAGGATCTGAAGGGAGCTCCAAGAAAGCTGGGGAGGGACTTTGGAGGGTGTTAGGGAGGGATAGGACTTCGGGGGATGGAGCAAAACTAGAAGTGGGGAGACTGAGACTGGCTGTGAGGAAGAAGTTGTTCCCCATGAGGGTGGTGAGAGACTGGCACAGGTTGCCCAGGGAGGTGGTGGCAGCCTCCTGCCTGGAGGTGTTTGCAGCCAGGCTGGAGGTGGCTGTGAGCAACCTGCTGTGGTGTGAGGTGTCCCTGCCCATGGCAGGGGGTTGGAACTGGCTGATCCTTGAGGCCCCTTCCAACCCTGACAGTTCTGTGATTTACCTCTCTGTGGGCCAGGAATTGCACCTGCAAGGTCTGTAGAACAGTTCCTGCTGGTCCAGCATGGGCAGAGCCTCAGTGGGGGAAGGCAGGAGCTGCACAGGCCGAGGAGAGAGCTGAGCAGCAGACTGCAATGGTCATCAGCCCAGGGAGCGCTGCCCTGGGGAGCTGCTGAATCACAGGACAGGTTGGATTGGAAGGGATCTTAAAGATCATCTAGTCCCAACCTCTCTGCCATGGGCAGGGACACCTCCCACTAGCCCAGGCTGCTGAAGGAACCGAAAGTGTCTGTGCAAGAGACAGCTTAGAGGACCCCTGGTGATGCCCTGGCAGAGAGGGAGGGAGAGGCAGAGACAGGGCAAGAAAGGACTTCACCTACAAGGCACGTGCCATGGTGCTGCTGGGTCAGTGGTTGGACTCAGTGATCTTAGAGGTCTTTTCCAACCAAAACAATTCTATGATTCTGTGTTCAGTGTAGGGGCTGGGAAAGTGTTAAGAGTAGTATGGTGTGAGCAGGTTCCCTGGGGCTTGAGGGGGAGAGGCTCCAGTGCTGGAGCTCCTCAGGAGTGCTTTGGTCTGGTCTGAAAGCCTGTGTCAGAAAGAGCTGCTTCCAGGAGCAGCCCTGGAGAGACAATAGTGCCTGAGGACCTCGAGAATGAGGCTGAGAGTTGGGGCTCTTCAGCCTGGAGAAGAGAAGGCTCCAGGGAGACCTTAGAGCAGCCTTCCAGTACCTGAAGAGGGCCTACAAGAAAACTGGGGAGGGACTTTTGACAAGGAGAGGGAATGGATTGAAGCTTGAGGAGGGAAGATTGAGACTGAAGAGGAAGAAACTCTTTCCAGTGAGAATGGGGAGACACTGGAACAGGTTGACCAAGGAGCTTATGGATGCCCTCTCTCTGGAGGTGTTGAAGGCCCGGCTGGATGAGGCCTTGAGCAGCCTGGGCTGGTGGGAGGTGTCCCTGTCCGTGGCAGATGGGCTGGAACTGGATGGTCCTTGAGGTCCCTTCCAACCCAACCCATTGCATGAAGTGTGAGTTAGGGCAGTGCTTGGTGTTGGTTCAGGACTGATTTCCTGCCCAGTCTTTCTCTCTGGGCTCTCTCTCTGCAGGCAATGTCAGTTTTCTCTGCTGGCCATTCTGTCACTGGAGAGGCAGCAGAGCTGGTTTCAACCTTTCCTTTTCCCCCACATCCTGCAGAAGGCTCCCAGGCTGGCATCACCCTGGTGCTGAGCAGTGCTTGTGAGGAGATCAGGATGCTCTGACAAGCCCCAGTGCCAGGTGAGTGCAGGCTGCTGCAAACCAAGGGTTTGCTCACTTCACTCCTGCCTCTTCCTCTCCTTGTCTCCTTTGTTCCTTTACACCTGTCCTGGGCAGCCTTTGGAAGTGCTGCTCTCAGTCTGACCTGCCCAGAACAGCTGCTGCTGCTGGAGCAGAGCCTCTGGGCCCAAGCCTGATGGTGCTTGGGAGTATGGTTAAGGGGTGAACTTTGTAGAGTAGGGTCATGGGTTGGACTTGGTGATCCTGAGAGTCTTTTCCAACCTGAATGGTTCTGTGATCCTGTGGAAATGTCCATGTAGTTCTTCTGCCCCAGCATCCTGTCCTCTCTGACCAGCAGAGCTCGCTCCATGCTCCAGAGGAAGCTGCAGGTCTGGGCTGGAATGCCATCAGTCCAGAGCAGTGGCAGAATCATAGTCACAGAACTGTCAGGGTTGGATCATCAGCTCTCTCCTCGGTCTGTGCAGCTCCTGCCTTCCCCCACTGAGGCTCTGCCCATGCAGGGACTGTTCTACACAGCTTGCAGGGAGGTCATTGTGCCCCTGTACTCTGCATTGGTTAGGCCACACCTTGAGTCCTGTGTCCAGTTCTGGGCCCCTCAGTTTAGGAAGGACATTGAGACACTTGAAGGTGTCCAGAGAAGGGCAACAAGGCTGGGGAGAGGCCTTGAGCACAGCCCTGTGAGGAGAGGCTGAGGGAGCTGGGGTTGTTTAGCCTGGAGAAGAGAAGGATCAGAGGTGACCTCATTGCCCTCTACAACTACCTGAAAGGTGGTTGTAGACAGGAGGGGGTTGGTCTCTTCTCCCAGGCAAGCAGCCCCAGAACAAGAGGACACAGTCTCAAGCTGTGCCAGGGGAGGTTTAGGCTCGAGGTGAGGAGAAAGTTCTTCACCGAGCAAGTCGTTCGTCATTGGGATGTGCTGCCCAGGGAGGTGGTGGAGTCACTGTCCCTGGAGGTGTTCAAGAGGAGATTGGATGTGGCACTTGGTGCCATGGGCTAGTTGTGAGGTCTGTTGGAACAGGTTGGACTTGATGATCCTTGGGGTCTCTTCCAACCTTAGTTACTGTGATACTGTGATACTGTGTAATTCCTGTTCCATAGAGAGGTAAACCACAGAGCTGTCAGGGCTGGAAGGGAGCTCAAGGATCAGCCAGCTCCAACCCCTGCCATGGGCAGGGACACCTCACACCACAGCAGGTTGCTCACAGCCACCTCCAGCCTGGCTGCAAACACCTCCAGGCAGGAGGCTTCCACCACCTCCCTGGGCAACCTGTGCCAGGCTCTCACCACCCTCCTGGGGAACAACTTCTTCCTCACAGCCAATCTCAATCTCCCCACTTCTAGTCCTGCTCCATCCCCCCCAGTCCTATCCCTCCCTGACACCCTCCAAAGTCCCTCCCCAGCTTTCTTGGAGCCCCCTTCAGATCCTGGAAGGCCACAATTAGGTCTCCTTGGAGCTTTCTCTCCTCCAGACTGAACAGCCCCCAATCCCTCTGTGCAGACTCCCTCAGTCTGTGGCTCACTCCTGCCTCACTCCTGGCCTCCCCAGTGCTCCCTGCCCCACACAACTACCAGCCATGAGCTGGTGGAAGCTGTTCAGGCCAAGTGACCTTAGCTGTGGGGAATGAAGGGCTTCTCTGGCAGAGGTGGACAGGCAGCTGGAGCTGGCTCTGCCATTGCTTCTGCCGGCATGGAAGGCCGAGCTGCTGAGCTGGCTGTTCTGCTGGCTCAGGGTCTGGGCTCTGTAGGTTCACCCCACTGCCTGAGCCTTTGAGAGAGCAGATTCAGTGGCTTTGGTGTCCTCAGAGTCAGCTGGGGTGGTCTTGCAGCACTGCCTTGCGTGCTGAGAACTTAGATCTGCTCTGCATTGCCTCAGATCTCTCCTGGGGCTTAGGAGATGAAGCTAAGATGAAGTGTGTGGCCAAGCTGGCCCCCAGCAGCCTGGCCTGGGTGAGGAGCTGTGTGGCCAGCAGGACCAGGGAAATGATCTTCCCCCTGTACTCAGCACTGCTGAGGCCACACATCAAGTACTGGGTTACATTTTGGGTCACTCACTACAGGAGGGACATTGAGCTGCTGAAGTGTCTCCAGAGAAGGACAACGAAGCTGGTCTGGAGAGCAGGGCTGGTGAGGAGCAGCTGAGGGACCTGGGGGTGTTTGGGCTGAAAAAGAGGAGGTTGAGGGGAGACCTCATTGCCTTCTACAGCTCCCTGAAAGGAGGTTGTGGAGAGATTGGTGCTGGTCTCTTCTCCCAGGTAACAAGTGATAGGACAAGAGGAAATGGCCTCAAGTTGCACCAGGGGAGGTTTAGTTTGGACATGAGGAGGAACTTCTTCCCTGAAAGGGCTCTCAAAGCCTGGCACAGGCTGCCCAAGGCAGGGGTGCTTGAATCCCTGGAGGTGTTTCAAAGAGGCAGGGATGTGGTGCTGAGGGCCATGGGTGAGCAGCAGCCTTGGCAGAGGTAGGCAGTGGTTGAACTGGATGATCTGAAAGGGCTTGTCCAAGCCAAACAGTTCTGAGATTCTCTGGTCCTAACTCCACGTCTGACTTCAGGCCTCCTGCTGCAAAACCCAGCTTAGGTGGTCAGCTGAGCTCAGCTCCCACCTCCTCCCCAGCTGCATCCCAGCTGCATTTCTGCTGAATCTGTGATTACTGGGGGAAAATTGCAGCTAAATGCAGTCAGCTCTGAAGCATGAGCTGTGAGGGCTGGCCTCAGACATGTAATTACCTGTCTGCAAAAAGCACTGGAAACGTGCTGAGGGAAGGCAGAGGGGAGAGCAAGGAGGGAAAGGCTCTCATTGCTCCCACCCTGAGTTTGTTCTCCCCCCTTTCCCAGCAGTGCATTGCTGTGCTTTAATCCAGCTAGGAATCTGCTCCAGAGCTCAGCCTGCCTGGCTGAGCTTCCTTGTGGCTGCTGCCATCACACCAGGACAAGTGTAGGAGCAGTGAGAGTGGTGTCCCTCAGGAGTCTGTCCTGGGATCTGTGCTGTTTAACATTGTTGTCAGAGGCATGGTCAGATTGAGGCACCAGCAGCAGTGTGCAGATGACACCAAGCTGAGTGGTGCTGTCTGTATGCCAGAGGGACAGGAAGGCATCCAGGGGGACCTGGACAAGCTGGAGAGGTGGTGCCCAGGGGAACCTCATGAGGTTCAACAAGAGCAAGTGCAGGGTTCTGCACCTGGGTTGGAACAATCCTCACTGTCAATACTGCCTGGGGGAGGAGGTGACAGAAAGCAGCCCTGAGGCAAAGGACTTGGGGGTGCTGGTGGGGGAGAAGCTGGGCAGGAGCAGGCAGGGTGAGCCTGCAGCACAGAAGGCAAATCACAGCCTGGGCTGCATCCAAAGCTGTGTTGCCAGCAGAGCCAGAGAGGTGATTCTGCCTCTGTGCTCTGCTCTGGGGAGACCTCACCTGGAGTACTGCATCCAGCTCTGTGATTCTGCAAATGAGCAAACCCCTAGGAGCTTGAAAAAATTCTTTTCCCTGGGAAGTTAAATGCATTGGAGGAGAAGAAGATCATCTGTTTTCCCATGGCAAGCAGTGGGGAAGCCAGAGGGTTCCTGAGCAGTGGCAAAGTCTTGGTGTCCCATGCACGCTTGGTGAGTGGACCTTAGGTCTACCTTTTAACTGTGGCCAGTTCAGAACTGCTTGACTCACCTTGCCCTCCATCAGCAGGCTGCTGCTGAATTGGAAATGTAACTGAATGATTGATTGATTGATTGATTGATTGGGTAACAAACCCAGCAGCCTGTCTCTGGAGAGTGCCTTGCTGAGCATCCTTCTACACAAGAATGCTGCCCTAGATGGGAAGGAAGCAGTGGTAAGCTCCCAAGTCATCTGCCCTGCAGTCTGTAAACCTCCTGGGAAAGGTCCAACAGCACAATGAAAGAGAGTTGTCTCTCCTTACAACTGAGAGGACAAGAGGAAATGGCATCAAGTTAGGCCAGGGCAGGATTAGGTTGGACATTGGATGTTAGGAAGAAGTTGTTCCCCAGGAGGGTGGTGAGAGCCTGGCACAGGCTGCCCGGGGAGGTGGTGGAAGCCTCCTGCCTGGAGGTGTTTGCAGCCAGGCTGGAGGTGGCTGTGAGCAACCTGCTGTGGTGTGAGGTGTCCCTGCCCATGGCAGGGGGTTGGGACTGGCTGAGCCTTGAGCTCCCTTCCACCCCTGACAGTTCTGTGATTCTATGATTAGGAAAAGCTTCTGCACCAAAAAAGTTACCAAAGAGGCTGCCCAGGGAAGTGGTTGAAGTGACAACCCTGAATGCATTTAGAAGCCATCTAGATACAGTGCTCAAGGTTATGGTGGCTCTAGTGGAGGTAGGTAGTGGTTGGACTTGATGACCTCGAAGGTCTTTCCCCACCACAGTGATTCTGTGAAGAAGAGCTGGGAAGTGGCTTTTGTCACCTTTGCCCAACAGACCTTGGCAAATAACTGAGTTGGTCTCTTCTCTGAAGAGTTCAGGATTAAACACTCCCCTCAGGCAGGAGGGGAAGCTGGCTTCGAGGAGGCTGACATGCCTAAAGGTGGCACAAGAGGACAGCAGCAGAGCTGGAGTTACACCCCAGGTCCTCCATGCAGCAGAGGTAGCATCCCTGCGTCAGCAAGCAGCCCTGCTGGGCTCTGGCTGCTCCTCAGGCTCTGGCAGCTGCATTCCTCCGTGGGCAAACCCTCTCTGGAGGGACACTGTTGTCTACAAAGACATCCCAGAGGGTACAGAAACTGTGAGAATAATTGAGGAGGCCTCCTGAGCTTCTCTTCAGTGTGGAAGAGGAAGTGCCTGGCGGAGGAAGGTAGCCTTGGGCTGGGGCACAGCAGTCAAGAAAAGGAAGAGGGCTTCAGCTCTCTGAGCTTCAGCTCTTGCAAGGAAATCTTTCCTACCAAAAGCCTCAAGCAAGCAAATTGCCCCAAAGCCCTGGTGAAAGATCTCTCAGCATGGCTGTGATGTCCATCTAGGCTACAGGCCCCAAACAGACAGTGAAGGACAAGAAATGGAGAAAGTTTCACCTTGAGAGAAAGTTCTCAGCTGCCCTGAGGGAGGACCAGCAGGTCTGGCTGCATGGGCTCTGAAAGCAGATTCATTGCACCTGACTCTCCTGCCAGGCAGGGTTAGGACAGGAAAGAGTGGATTTGAGTTGTGGCTTTGGGTTGTGGTGGGAAGGATTGAGGTTACAAGTCAGAAATTGCTCCTGCAGCGAGGACAGCCTGGCTGTGCAAGAGCTTTGGGCTCCTGGAGGGTGGGGGTTAGCACTTGTGTGAGATGTGGACAGTGGTGATGCTGTCTGGGGTTGGACTTTAACAGACTTTGCTGTTCATAGATTCAGAGAATGCTTTGGCTTGGAAGAGACCTCAAAGCTCATCCAGTTCCAACCCCCTGCCATGGGCAGGGACACCTCCCACCAGCCCAGGCTGCTCAAAGCCTCATCCAGCCTGGCCTTCAACACCTCCAGGCAGGAGGCAGCCACAGCCTCCCTGGGCAGCCTGTGCCAGTGTCTCACCACCTCCACTGTCAAGAAGTTCTTGCTCATCTCCAGTCTCAATCTGCCCTCCTCAAGCTTCAATCCATTCCCTCTCCTCCTATCACCACAAGCCCTTGTCAAAAGTCCCTCCCCAGCTCTCCTGGAGCCCCTTCAGGTACTGGAAGGCTGCTCTAAGGTCTGCCTGGAGCCTTCTCTTCTGCAGGCTGAGCAGCCCCAACCCTCTCAGCCTGCCCCCGCAGGGGAGGTTCTGCAGCCCTCTGATCATCTTTGTGGCCTCCTCTGGACCCTCCTCAGCAGCTCCAGGTCCTACTTGTGCTGGGGGCACCAGAACTGGAGGCAGTGCTGCAGGTGGGGTCTCAGCAGAGCAGAAGAAAGGAGGAGGATTCCCTCCTAGCTGTTGGCTTTGTCAGGGCTCTGCCAAAACCCTGTGTTGAGTGCCTCATGCCAGGCCCAATTCCCTGTGAAAGGAGTCAGGCTTCCAGGACTGCAGCAGCCCTCTCTGAAGAGAGAATTCCTGTTTAGCTCCACTTGTACCCTCTGGCTCTCCTTTAGTCTGGCCACATTCCCAAAGTAACCCAGAAAGGTCTTGTGTGCTCCCAGCAAGCAGGGGTGCCAGGGGGACATTGTTCTGGTGACATCTGCATTTACAGCCCATTTGCAGCTGGCTCTTTCTGGGAGGGGGGCAGTATAAATTCCCTGTGGCAGGAGTGGTTCAGCAGGGATGTGCTGCAGGTAAATCATGTCAGGCTGATGTGATCACTTTGTGCTCATGAAATACCTGCCAGCCCAGAGAGCAGAAATCTGCCTGCTTGTCCAGGAGGGCTCTCAGAGAATGTTGTCTGATGGCTTCTTAGCACAAACTCCCTAAATGTAGGTTAAGATAATCTATTATTGAGGGGGGTGGGGGTGAAATGCTGGCAAGAGGGCAGAGCCATGGCTGGGAGCTACAGGGTGAGTGGCAGTGAGGAGGTGACAGGAGCAGCTCCTCTGCTGGGGCCCTTTCATGTTCTTATGAAAGATTTACGCAGCGCTGCTCCGCCTGGGATCATTAAATCTACAGATGACACAGAGCTGAAGGGCTCAGGAAGGACCAACTGCTCTGGCTCTGCACAGGGACTGCTGGCTTGGTTCTCTCATCTTGATAAACAGCGTCAGGAGGCTGGGCCTGGTAGTTACAGCACCTTTAACGGAGGCAGGAACAGCTCAGTGGGGATGGAGAGGGCTGGAGCCGCGGGAGTGGGTGTCAGCAGCAGCAGGACAGAGTTTGCCTTTGGTTTGTGGGGGAGGGTTAGGCTGGAGGGGTTTAGATGAAACTTCTTCCCTGAAAGGGTTCTCAAGGACTGGCCCAAGCTGCCCAGGGAGGTGCCTGAATCCCCATCCCTGGAGGTGTTTCAAAGACACAGAGATGTGGTGCTGAGGGCCATGGGTGAGGAGCAGCTGAGGGACCTGGGGGTGTTTGGGCTGAAAAAGAGGAGGCTGAGGGGAGACCTCATTGCCTTCTACAGCTCCCTGAAAGGAGGTTGTGGAGAGATTGGTGCTGGTCTCTTCTCCCAGGTAACAAGTGATAGGACAAGAGGAAATGGCCTCAAGTTGCACCAGGGGAGGTTTAGTTTGGACATGAGGAGGAACTTCTTCCCTGAAAGGGTTCTCAAGGACTGGCCCAAGCTGCCCAGGGAGGTGCCTGAATCCCCATCCCTGGAGGTGTTTCAAAGACACAGAGTTGTGGTGCTGAGGGCCATGGGTTAGCAGCGGTCTTGGTAGAGTTGGAGAATGGTTGGAATGAGAATGGGGCTGTTTAGTCTGGAGAGGAGAAGGCTGAGAGGAGATCTGATCAATGTCTATCAATAGCTGAGGGCTGGGGATCATGAAGGAAGGGACAGGGACAGCCTCTGCTCACTGTGCCCTAGGAGTGAGGACTGGAGAGGCTGAGAGCCCTGGGGCTGTTTAGTCTGGAGAAGACTGATCCAGGGGATCTGATCAATGTCTATCAATGTCTGAGGGCTGGGGGTCAAGAGGGAGGGGACAGTTGCACCCTCTTACAGGACAAGGGGCAATGGATAGAAACTCCAGCACAGGAGGTTCCACCTCACCAGGAGGAGGAACTTCTGCACTGTGAGGTCCCAGAGCCCTGGAGCAGGCTGCCCAGAGAGGTTGTGGAGTCTCCTGCTCTGGAGCCTTTCCAGCCCCATCTGGATGTGTTCCCTTGTGACCTGTGCTGGGTTCTGTGCTCCTGCTCTGGCAGGGGGTTGGACTGGAAGATCTCTGGAGGTCCCTTCCAACCCCTACCATCCTGTGAGCCTGTGTGACTGGATGATCTGAAAGGCCTTTTCCAACCCACCGAGCTCCATGGCTCTGTGTAATGCCCATGCAGAAGGTGTAACTCATTCTCACTGCCAGTTCATCATCAACCATAGTGGGAGAATATGATGACACCTTTTGTTGAGTGAAATTAGCCCTGACCCCCAGCCAGCTACCTTTAATTTGGGTTGGGCAGGAGCTGTGATTGCATGAGGCTCATTAGAAACCCCAGCAGCCTGTTTGCAGGGCAGGCAAATGAAAGCTTCCCTCTCCCTCTGCAAGATTACTCACCACACCACAGCTCCACACTAAGTGGGAGAGCAACTCTTGAGCCAGCAGGGCTTGCACAAGCTGCCACCTGAGCAGCTGAGGTAACCCACCCCAGGTGATCTCACAGGGAGTTTGGTCCTGCACACCACAGCTAAGGGGGAAAGAAAACCAAACCACCAAACAACAAGTTGCAGGAAATTAATGCTGCAGTAGCTTATCAGATGCAAAAATAATTATTAAGCCCTAATGATCTTGCTGGCTTCTTGCTGGGAATTCACCTGACCTTCTGTTTCCTGCACTGCCTCTGCCATGAGAACACGTGGCCCCCAGCTGAGCTTCGGCCCCAGCTGGCTTAATCCACAGCCTGCCACTGAGTTAGAGGAGGCTAAAGCTTGCTGGGCCAAGCCAGGCTTCCAGGGAAAAGACTTCTCTTGTCCTGCTCTGAGCCAGAGCAGAGCCACTTCTGCTCGGGGCTGGCACTGCCCAGCTCAGCCTCTGCTCACCCAGGCACCTGCTGAACCTCAGGGCAGCTTGGCACAGCCAGGGGCTGCTCCTGGCAGGGAGAAGCTCTTGGGGAGAGTCACTGCCAAGGGCTGGGCTGCAGAAAGGCTCTGCCTGAGACTTGCTCCTGGGCACACCGAGGGCACTGCCACAGCTTGTGTCACACCTTGTGGGGCAGGAGGGCAGAGGTGGCACCTGCAGGGAGGAGCAGACAGGACAGGGGAGCCTCAACTGCCCACCAAGGGATTGCAGCCCATGGATGGCATCTTCAGGAGCAAGCTGAGGGCTGCCCAGGCTCAAGCCTCCTCTTCACTGCCTGCTGTCCCAGCAGCACTCTGTGCCTTCTGCCTTCCATCCCCATCCCTGTGTGCCTGAAGCCAGTTCCAGAATCCAGCTGCTGAATCCAGTGCCCATCTGCTGCTGAGTCCAGTCTGGGCCTTGCCCAGTGCCTGCCCCAGCAGCAGTGGTGCCAGAGGTGCCCTCACTGCCCTCAGGGGCTGGGCTCCATATTTGTTTGTGTTTCTGTGTCTCTATTCCATCAGACTGTTCTTTCCACCCCAGCTGGTTCAGTTCCCTCCCCACCCCATCAGTCTCTCTCCCTTCTTCCCTTTCTCTTCCCTTTGGGAAGAGCAGCCCAGCCCTGACCCTTCAACACCTCTGAAGACTATGCTGGAAGACAACAGGGTGAGCTGTGAGCTCCAAGCCATGCCTCTTTCCATCTCCTGCTAGAGAACACCCACAGAGTGGAATGGGGAAAACCTTCTTCAGGTAACTCCTGAAGAGTTGCTCCAGAAGAGCTGTGTGCTGCCAAGGAGTGTCCAGGAAGCATCCTGGGGGCTGGCAGGGAGATAAGCAGATGCAGAGAGAGGCTTCTGAATGGTTATACTTGCATTGGGCAGCAGCAAGGTGCAGTAGGAGCAGCTCTGGTGAGCAGTGTTTGGTGATGGTCTGCTAGAAGTGTTGTGGGGGAGGTAGTTGGGATAGGTCTGATCTGGCCCTGGGGCTTGGATGATTCAACAGCAGCTGAGCTTGCCTTGTCACTTGGCTTTTTCTGGGACAAATCCCATCCTGCAGCAGGGACCTAAACACAGAGAGGCACCTGGGAGGGGCTGTCCTGCTCCAAGGTAGAACAAGCACCAATACAGCTGCAGAAGAGCCTGCGGGAGGGTGCTCAAAGCAGCCTCTCGTTCTTGGGAACAGCTAATGACAGCACAGGGGGCGATGGGTGGAAGATGAGGCATAGGAAGTTCCATGGAAACAGGAGGAAGAATAATTTCCCTGTGAGGGTGACAGAACACTGGAGCAGGCTGCCCAGGGGCATTGTGGAGTCTCCTTCTCTGGAGATATTCAAGCCTCACCTGGATGTGTTCCTGTGTGACCTGCTCCGGGTGACCCTGCTCTGGCAGGGGGGGTGGACTGGATGCTCTCCAGAGATCCCTTCCAACCTCTAACATTCTGTGTTTCTGCAAGGAAAGTTGATCTGAAGACAGCCAGCCTGCTTTGTTGGCTTTATGACATGTTCACTCTGAAGTGCTTTTGTCCCAGGGAAGCAATCCTCTGCCACCAGGAAGCTTCTTGTTTCAGGGCTGGTGTTGCTGTTGCCCCTGAGGGAAGGGATGGCACCGTCTGGACAGATTTTGGATCCACCAAGGGAACTCCTGTCTGGGACTTTGACTCAAGATTCAGTCTGCAAGTGGGAAAGTTGCCTGGTTCCCACTGGAGGTGTTGGATTTAGGAGCCAAGAGATGATGTGCTGCATCCAAGAAGAGCTGGGAGAGGTGTAGCTCACCCCTCAGCCATGGCAGGAGCTGGCAGGAAGGCGCAGAGGTCAGGTTAGCTTTAGCAGCTGATCCTCTGCAATGCATTCATTTATTTATTTTTCCTCTAGAAAATACACTCCTTGTGTCACCCTGCCCAAGGCAAAGTGTTCCCTGCATATGCAAACAGAAGATGGATTTTCACTTCTGAGAGTCCAGCCAGCAAAAACCAAGGGAGGGATGGAAAGAAGTCCCTTCCGCGCCAGCCTGCTGGCTGCTGCCTCTTTATTGGCGCTCAGATGCCAGCTCGGGGTCGGAAGAAGAAAAGCAGTGCACTGTTTTATGGAGTGACTTTGGGAGGGGGGCCCTGAAGGAGGGCTGTAAGAGGGGCTGGAGAGATCAGGCAGGGACCAGGAGGAGAACAAAAGGCGGCAGTGTGAGAGAGCCGGGAGCCGGAGCTGGCTGGAGCGGCGCCTCCCGCCGCTCGCCGCGGCCGGGCTGGCAGCGCCGCGCAGGGGGAAGCGCGGGCGAGGAGCTAATCTCCCCCAACAGAAGGACAGACTTAGCTTGAGAAGATGAGCATGCTGAGCTGGTTTCTGCTCTGTTACACCCTGAAACCTCACTGATAGCTGCGCAGCTCCCCAGCTGTAAGGAGGAGCAGACAGGGGTTCTTTATGCATTTTCTCCAGAGCCAGACGGGTGAGGATTTGCTGAGGACTGGAGAAACCGATACTGAGATGTTTAGCTCGGCAGGAGGGAATCTGTGTTTGCTTAATTCGGGAGGAGACGGCCGTGTGGCTTACAGCGTGTAAGGCTTAGGCAGTGGGAGAATCCCCCCGAGCACACGGCAGAGCCGGAGGCGGCGAGGAAAAGCCTTTCAGGCTGCCTCAGCCTTTCCACGGCACGTCCCAGATCCCTGCCTCCTTCCTTCCAAAGCAGGGACAGGCCTGCTCCGAAAACGGCCTGGCCGAGAGCTGGGCTCCACTCTGGTGATCTCAGGATTACCAGGGCCACGTTTAGTCCAAGCACCTCTGCTATTACCCCCGGGAGGCGTGAGTTAAAGGACAGCTTCTGAGAAGCAGCTTAGCTCATGACTTCACCTCTCTCTCTGGCAGGCTTTTGCAGCACTGAACAGCCTTCACTGCTTTAGCTGCTAACTTTTATTTTAAGGTTAACTTTCCAATTGCCAGCTTCTGTAGCTGGCTTGGGAGAAAGCATGGTGGTACCAGAAAGCCCTCTGCCAGTTCCCTTCCCCCATTTCAGTGCCTGTCTCATCCAGGTCCTTGATAATCTGACAGGCTCGGGGCTCCTTTGGGAGCATGTTGGGCAGCTTCTGTTTCCCAGCTCCAGGGTCATTTTTGGGGTCATCTCTCACTTCTGGATTTTCTCTTTCTCCATGAGGGCAGAACACAGCCTGGACATGATTTCCCTGCAGAGCTGTGCACAAGGAGGAGCTCTTCCTGCTGGGGTCTGTCCAGCTCTGGGCCCCTCAGATGTTGAGTTGCTGGAAGGTGTCCAGAGAAGGGCAACAAAGCTGGGGAGAGGTCTGGAGAACAGCCCTGGGAGGAGAGGCTGAGGGAGCTGGGCTTGCTTAGCTTGCAGAAGAGGAGGCTCAGGGGAGACCTTCTTGCTCTCTCCAGCTCCCTGCAGGGAGGTTGTAGCCAGGTGGGGGTTGGTCTCTTCTCCCAGGCAAGCAGCCCCAGAACAAGAGGACACAGTCCCAAGCTGTGCCAGGCTGGATGTTAGGAAGAAATTCTTCCCAGAAAGAGAGATTGGCCTTTGGGATGTGCTGCCCAGGGAGGTGGTGGAGTCACCATCACTGGAAGTGTTTAGGAAGAGCCTGGATGAGGCACTTGGTGCCATGGTTGAGTTATCAGATGGTGCTGGGTGATAGGTTGGACTGGATGATCTCCACGGTCTTTTCCAACCTGGTCTATTCTATTCTATTCTATTCTATTCTATTCTATTCTATTCTATTCTATTCTATTCTATTCTATTCTATTCTATTCTATTCTATTCTATCCTGTTCTGTCCTGTTCTGTTCTGTCCTGTCCTGTGACTGCTCCTCCTGAACACTAAGGGATGACAGCTTTAGGGCTCTGCCAGGTCTCTGCCAGGTCCTCTAAATCCATTTCAAAGCAACTCCCTCCCAAGGCAGCATCCTCTAAGTGCAAGCTGTCTTTCTGCTTTCAGATGTTTCACCTTGCATTTGACTTTTCACATCATGTTTCTCTGGAGCTTGGCCAGCTGTCAGTTATCCCTAAGTGTTGTGCATCCAGAGTCCAGTCCTACTTGTTGTGCCCCTGCCTCTGATGCTCTTGGCGTCTGCAGACTTCACCACCACAAGGATTTATGTCATGTTCTGTAGATCACTGATAACAGCACTGAACACAGCAGTGATGGAAGCTTCACTCCCCTTGTCTCCCAGGTGCTTTTACCCAGTAACATTGCTGCATGCTTGCTGGATTGTGGCTGTTGGAATCAGAGAAAGAAAGAATTGTTTGGATTGGAAAAGCCCTCTCAGGTCATGGAGTCCAACCACCGCCCCAACACCACCATTAACCCTTGTCCCCGCGTGCCATGGCCACACAGTTCTGGAACACCTCCAGAGGTGGTGACTCCACCACAGAACCACAGAATGTTAGGGGCTGGAAGGGACCTCAAAAGCTCATCCAGTCCACCCCCCCCACCCCACCAGAGCAGGATCACCTGGAGCAAATCACACAGGAACACATCCAGGTGGGTTTGGAATATCTCCAGTGGAGGACACTCCACCACCTGCCTGGGCAGCCTGTTCCAATCCCTGACCGCTCCTGCAGCAAAGAAATTTTTCCTCCTCTCCAACCTAAACCTCCCCTGGCACAATTTCAGGCCATTTCCTCTCATTCTGCCACCTGATACAAAGGAGAAGAGTCCAATCCCCACCTCACTGCAGCCTCCTGTCAGGGAGCTGTAGAGAGCACTAAGGTCTCCCTTCAGCCTTCCCTTCTCCACACTGAACACCCCCAGCTCCTCCTCCCCAGCCTTGTTCTCCAGATCCTTCCCCAGCTTTGTCGCCCTTTGGACCTGCTCCAGCCTCTCAATGTCCTTCTGGGAGTGAGTGGCCCAAAACTGAACCCAGCACTTGAGGTATGGCCTCAGCAGCGCTGAGTGCAGGGGGAAGATCTTTTCCCTGCTCCTGTTGGCCACACGATTCCTCACACAGGCCAGGATGCTGCTGACCTTCATGGCCACCTGAGCACACTGCTGGCTCCTGTTCAGATGGCTGTCTTCCAGCACCCCCATGCAGTAAATATGCCTTTGAAGAACTGCCAGTTTCCAGGAATGCTTTCCAGCTTAGATGGCTATTCCCAGTCTGTCACAGCAGCCGCTCGAGGCTGAGCCTTGGGAGAAGAGGAATGCTGGCGGCAGGGCTGTGTGCGTCACGGGCTGGTGCCAGGTTGTTTGCACAAGTGGAACCAGAGCATGCCCTGTGGTTTCTAGGGGACTTGCTGGGTTTTAGATCAGTGATTAATTCTTTGGCCTTCAGAGGTTCAGCAGAAACTTTCCCCATGCAGATTGCAGCAGTGCCTGGGCTGAAGGCACCACTGTCCCAGAAGAACTCCTGGGCCTGGCGTCATGACTTATCTAGGGGCAGCTTCTGGGTTGCAGCTCACCACAACAATGCAGCTTTGCTTCGTGCCATCCTGTGGGCAGGAAGCAGGGCAGTGCCCTTGCAGCAGTGCCCACCTTGTTCATACACAGGTTTTTGATGGTTCTTTTCAGCTACCAGCCTGGATCTCAGCAGGGAGCAGGGCTGCTCCCATTGCCATGGAGTGAGCTGGATCTGCAAGGTTATCCAGGGCCAGCTGAGTTGTCCACAGGTAAAGTGCCGTTGTTTGCAGCACAGCAGTGCTGGACCTGTTCTGCAGTGCTCAGGCTGGCATGGAAAACTGAGGGAGTTCTACACCCTGTAAGTGCTGTGAATGGGGAATCAGAATCATTAAGGTTGGGAAAGACCTCCAAGATGATTGAGTCCAACTGTAACCCAACCACCATGACCACTAAGCTGAAGCACCACATCTACAGCCTTCTTGAACACCCCCAGGGATGGGGGCACCACCTCCTCCCTGGGCAGCCTGTTCCACTCCTTGACCACCCTTTCAGTAAAGAGAGTTTTCCTGATATCCAACCTAAAACTCCCCTGGCACAGCTTAAGCCTTGGGAAGGCAGCAGTGTGGCAGAAAAGTACCTTTGCCCTCCCTCAGGTTTTGGGGGTTGTTCAGCACCTTGCATGGATGCATCCCAGGAGCTCATTTAGATCCCAGGTTATGAGAGTTGCAAACCCAGGAACTTGTTTGTGAGTATCCCCTTCACCCTCTAACGCTAGACTCAGAGCTGCTGTCACCTGGCCCTGGGAGGGGTTGGCATGGTAGGAGCTGCCCCTTCTGCAGAGCTTCCTAAGAGGAGCAGGGTCGGTGTGGGAGGTTAAGGGCCAGAGACAGCTCCTCTGCCAGCAGCTGTGCAGCAAATCTCTTTGTACAGAAATGACCTCAACATCTCAGAAGTACTCAGAGTGCCTCAGCCAAACGGCCCCAGGCTGGTACAGCAGAGCAGGAAGGAGAGCACTGATATTCAGAACTTGGTCTTGAGCTACGTAAGAGCTGCAATCAGGGACATGTGTGGGGAGAGAGGAACGAGGCAGCAGGGCAGCAGCCAGGAGCTCTCCTTTGCAGAGCTAAAGGCAGAATAGTTGTCATTAAAAGAAGGTGACTTGGCCTTCAGGGAGACCTCTGAGCCGCTCTGCTTTGCAGACCCCTGGCCTTGAGTCCTGAACTCACAGTGGGGATGGCTCAGTGCAGTGGGCTCTGAAGGAGGGTTATGGCTGGGGGGCTCTGGCACTGCCAGCAGGAAAAGGTCATGCAGAGTGAGTAAGAGAGGCCCTTTGGCAGGAAGTGAGGAATACTTCTGCCTGTGCACAGACAGCATCCAGCTGCTGAATGTCAGGTTGTTGCTCATGGCATAGAGGCAAGAGGAAGAAAGAAGAGAAGGCAGCTGAAGGTAGCTGCCTCTACGTTGGGCTCAGTGTGACCTGGCAGTGCTTTGGGCAGCCTATCCCTCACCCCTGCCTGCTTCCCATTCTGATTTTTATTGTCAGGAATAAGGATTTCCTTGGCTTTATTCATCTCCTCTCAGATGACAAACCAACAACTGGGAATACAGCAAGTCCCGCAAGGTGCTGACCTAGTGAGACCCAGTGGAGGAGCAGGCGCTGAGGAAGGTCTCCATCCTTCCTCCCATCCCTGATGGCCCTTTTCATTATCTTCCCAGCCAAAGTCGAGTGTTGTAGCCCCACCTCACCCTTCCTACCTGCCTGGATTTCAGGGCACCAGGGGTGTGGGAGCTCCTCTGGTTGGAGGACAGGCACAGGAGGAGCTTAGCAAGAAGCAGAGTGACCTGCTCCTGGATCCATAGAACTGGCGGTGAGAGGCTGCATCTCTTCCCAGGGCTGAGGCAGGCCACTGCAGGGGGAGGAGGCTGGACAGCTGGATCAGAAAGGAGCTGTGGACCATGTGCAGTGCTGGCCAGTGAAAAAGGGACTCACTGAGCAGGGCAGAGGAGCTGAGCTCTCCCTCCTCCCATGTGCCTTTGGCTTTGCACAGGACTCAGAAGTTCTGCACACAAAGGCATCACTTCAGGAGATCCTTCCTGAAGGGTTGGTGGTGGTGTCCTGCAGGTTAGAGGGTTTTGAGATCTAGCAGAAGACTGACTAGGGAGGAACCCATTTTCAGTTGCTGTGGTGCTTGTTGCCTCCTAATAAAGCTCAAGTGATAGGAGCCAGAGGCAAGTTCTGTTTTCCTGGGAGATCAGCCCACATGCAGCTGCTCCAGCAGGTCCAGCAGGTTCCCGTTCAGATCCCACAGTGGATCTCTTGAGCCCCCTTTTCCCACAGGTCCCACCCTGACTTCTCCCTCAGGTGTGGGTGGCTTGGTTTGTTGTGGATTGTGGTACCTGTCTTTCCACAGCTTGGCTTTTCTTTGCTCCTTGTCTCCTGGATTCAAGCTCCAGCCAGTCGGTCAGGGCAGTCGCTCTCTCTTCTCTGCTAGAGTCTTCTCTGCACCTTTTGGGTTCGGTTTTTTTGCTGGCCAACTCCATGGGAAAATCCCTCCTGTTCCTGTGGTCCTCTTATCCCTCCAGTTGTTCTCCTCTCCCAGCCTGGCTGCTGCCCAGCTCTGTTATGCACTCTCCTGCCCACACACCTTCCTCAGGCTCCCTATACCAGCTCTTCCCAACCTCTACCCCAAGGCAGCATCTAACTAAAGATGCTTGGTGGCTTCAACTGCTTTTGTCACCTAGTGCCTGAGGGCCCTTTGCACTTTGGTGCCTACAGAGAGAGCAAAGCAGGTTCCCCTTCCTCCTGCCTAGAAGTGGAACGTTAGAAGGAGAAGGCAGCGAAGGCAGATGGGTTACAGCTTTTCCCTCCTGGTGCCAGAGCCCAGCTGAGCTCTTGCTCTTGGCACTGGAGTCATTTCCCAAGGGAAGCAGTAGATTCCCCTACATTGGTCAGTGTTAATACTCAGCTTGACAGGGTGCTGGGCCAGCTGATCTGATGAACCTAGAGAGGTTGGACTTGATGGTCCTTGGGGTCATTCCATGATTCTTCTCCCTGAAGTAGTGAGATCCTTGTAGCTCTCAGTGGTGCCAGCTGCCTGCAGCCTGGTCCCAGCCTGCCCATCTTCTCAAATGCCCTGTCAGGTCCCCAGAGCTGGATATCTCTGGTTGTCCTCAGCTCCAGGTCTGCAGCAGGAGATACAGATCATGCAGAGAAAGGGCCCCGGCTGAGCTGCCTAATCAGATGCCCACTCATGTGAGCAAATGCCACCAGTGGGAGCTGAGGCACCATAATCCAGCCCATAATGGTCCTTTAAAGACATTTCAGCAGCTCAATTAAGTTTCCACTTGTGTGTTTTCTTTCCCCCCCTTTGCTTTCATGGTCATTTAAAACAAATAAAGTGGGCAGATCAGGACTGTGTGATAACCACCATTTAATTCCCTTCCCACGGCTCTGCAGATCGTTCGGTGATTCAGCGGCAGCAGGGGGAACTTTAGGGGGAGGGGAGGTGGGAGCTGCCCGCAGGGAGGCCAGCTCACAAAGCCTCTGGCTCCTATCACTTGAGCTTTATTAGGAAGCAAACAAGCACCACAGCAACTGAAAATGGGTTCCTCCCTAGTCAGTCTTCTGCTAGATCTCAAAACCCTCTAACCTGCAGGACACCACCACCAACCCTTCAGGAAGGATCTCCTGAAGTGATGCCTTTGTGTGCAGAACTTCTGAGTCCTATGCAAAGCCAAAGGCACATGGGAGGAGGGAGAGCTCAGCTCCTCTGCCCTGCTCAGTGAGTCCCTTTTTCACTGGCCAGCACTGCACATGGTCCACAGCTCCTTTCTGATCCAGCTGTCCAGCCTCCTCCCCCTGCAGTGGCCTACCTCAGCCCTGGGAAGAGATGCAGCCTCTCACCGCCAGTTCTATGGATCCAGGAGCAGGTCACTCTGCTTCTTGCTAAGCTCCTCCTGTGCCTGTCCTCCAACCAGAGGAGCTCCCACACCCCTGGTGCCCTGAAATCCAGGCAGGTAGGAAGGGTGAGGTGGGGCTACAACACTCGACTTTGGCTGGGAAGATAATGAAAAGGGCCATCAGGGATGGGAGGAAGGATGGAGACCTTCCTCAGCGCCTGCTCCTCCACTGGGTCTCACTAGGTCAGCACCTTGCGGGACTTGCTGTATTCCCAGTTGTTGGTTTGTCATCTGAGAGGAGATGAATAAAGCCAAGGAAATCCTTATTCCTGACAATAAAAATCAGAATGGGAAGCAGGCAGGGGTGAGGGATAGGCTGCCCAAAGCACTGCCAGGTCACACTGAGCCCAACGTAGAGGCAGCTACCTTCAGCTGCCTCGTCCCCGGAGAGCCGAGCCCGGGCTCTGTCCCTGCTCGCCGCCCGGCCGCGGCCGACGCAGCGCCGCAGCCCGGGGGCGGCCCCGGCTCCCGCCGCGACCCTCACTGCCCCCCTTTAGTTCTCGCATGGTGAAGAGTGGCCGAAGAGCAATGCTCAGGATCCATTTCACGCTTCCGTGCAAACACAACACGAGATGAAGAATTCCTACCCTCAGACAAGGAGCTGGGGATGGATTTTCTCAGAGTAAGACAAAGCAGCCAGATCGCTGCCTGCCAATTTCCCTTCAATGCCCACCCCCCCAACCCCCCGACGTCCCCAGCAGCTTCCAAGCAGCCTTTGGAACAGAACTAGATGAGATTATTTTTCTTTCTAAAGAAAAAAAAAAAACCCAAACCACCACAAATCCTTTTGGATTCTTTCTCCCCATGTTTTCTCCCAAGCTTTCTCTGGGTAGGTGACTTTCCCACTCTCCCCGTTTGATCTGCTGGAGCTGCAGAGGTGGAGAAGGAGAACACCGTGGGTTTTATGTGCCGGGGAACAATTAACAGTGGTGCTGTGTTCTGCTGGCACAGCCTGTAAAATGCACCCCAGGAGGGGGGAAAAGAACAACTAAGCAGGCTGTTAAGCAGCCCAGAGCTTTCGCTGTCCTGTAGGAAAACATAATGTGGGGGTTTGCTTATTCATCAGCTTGCAGTAAATAACAGGAGCTCACCTTCAGCTCTCCTTCGGCTGCTGCTGCTGCTGCTTCTCCCCAGCCTCGGTGCTAGCAAAGAAGGGGAATATTTACTGGAGTTTGGGTGACAAATGGAGGGTGAGGGGGGCAGAAATAAGCTGGAAGAGGGGAGATTTAGACTGGATATTAGGAAGAAATTCTTTTCAGCAAGGGTGGTGAGACACTGGAACAGGTTGCCCAGGGAGGTTGTGGATGCCTCTTTCCCTGGAGGTGTTCCAGGCCGAGTTGGATGGGGCTCTGAGCAACCTGGGCTGGTGGGAAGTGTCCCTGCCCATGGCAGGGGGTTGGAACTGGGTGGCCTTCAAGGTCTTTTGCAACCTAAACCATTCTATGAGTCTATAGTTTAGAGCTGGTCACATTTCAGCTTTTGTTTTCCATCCTAAGAGCTCTCTTTGCAGCTTTGGCTTTGGCTTTCCCCAGTGTCAGCAGCCTCTCCTGGAGCACAGTTGTGACAGGCTGACACTGAACATCAGTCCTGAACCCTTTGCCTGGACCTGTCAAGCCTGGATCCCAGGCAGGCATTGTGCATGAGGGTGGGTTGGGCTGGGGAGGACACCTCAGTCACGCTGCACATTTATGTCCCCAGCTCCCCCAGCAGCACTGCCAGCAGTTGTTCTTACCCCTGGTGCAGAGCACCCAGGTGTGTTGCCATCCCGCTGGCCCTGCCAGGAGGAGGTGTTGGCTCACCCAGCACTGGGGAGGAATTTGGTGGCTCCAAGTTCCCTTCAGCAAAGATGAAGGTGGTGGTGGGTCCCCAGAGGGGCCTCCTCTGTGCTTCTCCCTGCCCTGAAGAGGTGGGATCCATATCTGGAGGAGTGACTATCTGTGCTGTTAGCCCCTGGAGCCCCTGGCCTCTTCACTGGGGTTGGACCCAAGCATGACCACCTGACAGCTCCAGGAGTCTCCAGCATGTGCCTTGCCATCAAGGGTTCACAGCACCCCTTCTCCCCATCCAGACAAGGGATGAGCTTGTCTGGGTGAGTTTGTTGTCGTGCTCCTCATCCAGACAAGGGATGAAGCTTGTCGTGGAGCTCACTCAGGCTGAGTGTGAGCCTGGAGGCACAGAGGTGACAGAACTTTTTCTCCTCAACCAGCTGCACTCCAGTCATCCTCCCTTGTATAACATTCCAGTGGGGGAGAGACAAGCTGGAGGCAGCTGCCTGCTTTGGCAGTCCCAACAAGCCATGAGTGGCAGCATGTTGACCATGGACAGCAGATGGCTCAGCCCTGTGCTTTACCTGACACCTTCACAGAAACACAGAATCAGCCAGGTTGGAAGAGACCTCCATCAAGTCCAACCAATCACCCAACCCTAACTAATCAACCAGACCATGGCACTAAGTGCCTAATCCAGGCACTTCTTAGTAACCTCCAGGGATGGTGACCCCACCACCTCCCTGGGCAGCACATCCCAATGCGTCTATGAAGAACTTCCTTCTGAGATCAATCCTAAACTTCCCCCTGCAGAGCTTGAGGCTGTGTCCTCTTGTTCTGTGCCTGAAGTTGCCTGGATTACAATGATTCAGGAGACACTTTGAGGCTGTCAGGGAGGGGCATCCATCACTGCTGTGGATATGCAGCAGATTGTAAATGCTGGGGGCCAAACGCTGTGGCCCTTTTAATGCCGACAGGGTGGAGTGCACATTGCTGCCTTTATATTTATAATCATTATTAAAGTAACAGCAGCAGCTGCCTTCCCATTGGCTAGAAATGGCCAGGAACAGACCAAGGGGGCGAAAAAGTGATTCATGGTTGCAATTAAGGCTTGAGCTTGCACCTCTGATTAATTAGCCTGGTGATCGTGCTATGCCCTGTTGAGATGGAGACAAGGGCTGAAGGGCAGGAAAGCTGGGGAGGGGTCTGGGGAACAGGGCTGGTGAGAAGCAGCTGAGGGACCTGGGGGTGTTTGGTCTGGAGAAGAGGAGGCTGAGAGGAGACCTCATTGCTCTTTACAACTCTCTGAAAGGAGGTTGGAACCAGGGTGGGGGTTTGTCTCTTCTCCCCAGTATCAGGTGATAGAATGAGAGGAAGTGGCCTGAAATTGTGCCAGGGGAGGGTTATTGGAGGGGAGGAAAAATTTTGGTGCTGCAAGAGTGGTCATGGATTGGAAGAGGCTGCCCAGGGAGGTGGTGGAGTCCCCATCCCTGGAGGCGTTCAAGAAAGGTGTGGCCATGGCACTTGGGGATGTGGTTTGATGGCCATGGTGCTCTCAGGCAGATAGTTGGATTTGATCTCAGAGGGCTTTTGCAGCCTAACCCATGCTGTGATTCTATGACTCCATGACTGTTAAGGTGGTTGGAGTGCTCTTCAGGGCTCCCTCCCTGCACCTCTTCTGCCTGTTCCGTGAGAGGCAGTGGCATGAGCTCGCTCTGCAATAGCAGCCCCTAGGGCAGGTGGTGCAGGGTATTTATATCACAGCCCTGAGCAGAGAACTTCAAGCTGAAATACCCATCCAGGTCTCTAAATACACATTGGAAATGTCAGGGATGCTGAGGAGAATGCTGGCGCCGCAGGAGAGAGCTGTCAGCCAGATTGATACCAGCCTAAACACACAGGTGACTTCTCAGCTCCTGCGGGGAGGGAAGCCTAAAGCGCTCTGACCGAAGTTCTTCATCTGGTGCAGGGCAGAGGAACCACTCCCCTCTGGTGAGACCCCACCTGGAAAACCTGTCCAGTGCTGGAGCCCCTAGTGCAAGAAGGATCAGGACGTGCTGGAATGTGTCCAGAGAAGGGCCACGAGGGTTGGAGAGGCTCTGCTCTGGAGACAGACTGAGAGAGTTGGGGTTGTTCAGTCTGGCTCTGAGGAGACCTCATTGTGGCCTTCCAGGATCTCAAGGGGGCTGCGAGAAGGCTGGGGAGGGACTTTGGAGGGTGTCAGGGAGGGATAGGACTGGGGGGGATAGAACAAAACTAGAAGTGGGGAGATTGAGATTGGCTGTGAGGAAGAAGTTGTTCCCCAGGAGGGTGGTGAGAGCCTGGCACAGGCTGCCCAGGGAGGTGGTGGAAGCCTCCTGCCTGGAGGTGTTTGCAGCCAGGCTGGAGGTGGCTGTGAGCAACCTGCTGTGGTGTGAGGTGTCCCTGCCCATGGCAGGGGGTTTAGAACTGGCTGAGCCTTGGGGTCCCTTCCAGCCCTGACAATTCTGTGATTCTATGATTAGGAAAAGCTTCTGCACCAAAAAAGTTACCAAAGAGGCTGCCCAGGGATGTGGCTGAAGTGACAACCCTGGATGCATTTAGAAGCCATCTAGATATAGTGCTCAAGGTGATGGTGTAGTGGTGGCTCTAGTGGAGCTAGATAGTGGTTGGACTTGATGATCTTGAAGGTCTTTTCCCACCCAAGTGATTCTGTGAAGAAGAGTTGGGAAGTGGCTTTCGACACCTTTGCCCAAGAGACCTTGGCAAATAAGTGAGTTGGTCTCTTCTCTGAAGAGCTCAGACAGTGCTGTGGTTCTGAGAGGAACACGTGCTACAGATCTGCACACCTATGGCTGGCTGCTGCAGATCCCTGAGCTCTGATTAAAGCTGTTCTGGCTCTGCTTCAGTGCTGCCAGTGGGATGGGTGAGCACCAGGGTTCAGGTGTGATGGCCACGGGGCCCAGGGCAGGAATTGGCAGGCTTTGAGCTGGAGCCAGTGCATTGTTCTCCCATGATGATGTGTCTCCACCGTCCACAGCCTGGCACACTGCCCATGATGTTGGTGCAAGAACATCACCTTGAAGTTTGCCCCTCAGAGGCACCAGCAAGTGTGACTGAGAAGGGAGTGTTGAGGGATGAAGGCTGGTCAGAGCTTAATGGGGAGAAGAAGGATGAGAGACGTTCCACCGAGATCTGCTCAGGGAAAAGCTCCCTGTGGAAAGGGTTTTTGCACCTTCCCTGGAGCAACACAGCAGCAGCAGGGCTGCAGCTTCTCCCTCTGAAATGACCTTTAGCTGACTTCCAGCTCACAAGGTATTTCTGCCTTCTCCTCCCATCCTCCTTTTCCTCCAAGTGCACCCTTGGGTGAGGAACAGTTCTGCTCTTTTTTGAATAGGTGACTTTGATGTGGGAGACGGCAGAGGAGCAACTCCCAAGAGCCTCGCCAGTTCCCGTGGCGCACAGACTGCTCTGAAGCAGCAACCTTTTAAGGTGAGCCCAGTTGGCAGAGTTTCTCCTGCAGGTTTTATCCATCACTCCTCCTCCTGCTGCCTCATTAACTCGCCCTTCTGCATATTTGTGCCTCTCACCACCCCAATTCATCTCCCCCCAGTTGCAGCAGCTATTGACTGCTGTGTGTGGATGGGGTTTAACCAGCGCCCCCCTTCTCTGGCTTGCCCCCGAATCGCTGCCGGGGCCGGTGCTGGCTGTTCACACGTCAGGCTGAGAGCCCAGGCAAAGTTGTGTCTTGGCTGACTTCCTTGTTAGGAGCTGCAACCCCAACGTCTTTGTCAATAAAGCAGTTTAATCTCAGGGGGCAAGGCTGCCGGGGAGAGGCGAATAAATACATCAGTATGTAAATAGATCCCCGGGAGGAGGCTGAACTGGGACTCTGCAAAACTGATAAAGCATCTTAGGAGACGTCTTGTCACTACAGCTCTTGCATATTCTGATGAAGCAGACAGCAGTGCTGGATCTCAGCCCTGGGTTGTGGGAGGGGAGGGATGGGAGAAGGGTGGGCACGAACGCCCTGAGACTGAGATTCTTGTCTGGATTGATTTGACTTAAATATCTTCCAGGGCTGGTCTAATTGCTAGTTTAGTCTCAGGCTTTGATTTTCTTCCTGCTTTCACATCTTTGCTGCTGAGTCTTTCCTGCATTTCAAGCAGGCTGGTTGGAGGCAGCAGCCAGACCACGCTGAACCTCTGCTCGACCACAAGAGATGATCCTTGGCCTTACTGAACCCTTCCACAGAGCATCTGCAGCAAAGCAGGGAGGAGTTAAAGGCAGCAAGGCTGGGACCTTTGCTGGGGTGTGTGTGTGTGTCTATAGCACTGGGGGCTGTTTGAGAACCCTTTCAGTGAGGAATTTTCTTCTAGTGCCCAACCTAACCCCCACCTGGGCTAACTTCAGGCTATTTCTTCTTGTCCTGTTACTTATCAGTAGGGAGAAGAGACCAACCCCACCTCACCGCAGCCTCCTTTCAGGGAACTGTAGATAGCAATGAGGTCTCCCTCAGCTTCCTCTTCTCCACACCAAACACCCCCAGCTCCCTCAGCTGCTCCTCCCCAACCCTGTTCTCCAGACCCTTCCCCAGCTTCTCTGGGTGCACTCCAGCCCCTCGATATCCTTCTTGGAGTGAGGAGCCCAAAACTGAACCCAGGACTCAAGGTGTGTGTGGCAGTTCAGGCTGGCTGCCTCCTGCTGCTGCCACACCAGTTACACCTCCGGTGCCCCGAGGGCCCTGCCCAGCAGCTGGACACAGGGAGCAGTGTATTTCATACCCATAATATCCTGCTCCCTATAATTCTATCTGCAAAGTCCTTCTCTTCCTCTTTCTTCCCTCTCTGCTCCCATGGGAGTTGCTCCATATTGGGTAACACTGGGGGAGTATCTCAAGTCCTCTTAGGCCTGGCTGGGCCTAATGCCAGGAGGAAAAGGGAGGAAGCAGTCTCAGACCTGGCCAGCCTGAGACCAGCCTAGCAGTAGGGGGGGGGGGGGTAGGTGGGAAAGAGCCCTGGGGGTCTTGGGTATACCCTCAGGTGGGGAGAAGGGAAGTGTTGGGAGGCCTTTGGGTGTGCTGTAGGGGAGGACACAGTCTCAAGCTGTGCCAGGGGAGGTTTAGGCTGGATGTTAGGAAGAAATTCTTCACAGACAGAGATTGGCCACTGGGCCGTGCTGCCCAGGGAGGTGGTGGAGTCCCCATCCCTGGAGGTGTTGAGGAAGAGCCTGGCTGAGGCCCTTGGTGCCATGGTTTAGTTGATTAGATGGTGTTGGGTGAGAGGTTGGACTGGATGATCTTGAAGGTCTTTTCCATCCTGGTCTATTCTACTCTATTCTACTCTATTCTATTCTATTCTATTCTATTCTATTCTATTCTATTCTATTCTATTCTCTGGGTTTCTTTTGTCACTGTGCTTGTAGCTTTCTGTAAAACATTTACTGCGTTGCCATTTGAACTTTCCACCACTCCTGCACTCCATTTCTGTGAGTGTCATTCTTTTGCCCCTCTCAGGGGGCAAGAGAGGATCTGCCTGGCCTCAAACTGGGACAGTGTGGCCTCACCAGTCCTGAATACAGGGGGGCAGTCCCTGCCCTGGTCCTGCTGGCCACACTAATGCTGATACAGCTAAGATACTGAGGTTTGGTTCACAATCAGAAGCAGCTCTGCCTGTCAGAGGAAGCCTGTCCCTCACCAGCTTGGGCACTCTGGTGCTTCTCTGCCCATTTCAGGGCAAGGAGAGGAGGAGAAACCTCCCCTGGTGCTGCCTGGGGCTTCGCCTCCCTGTGTGCAGGCTGAGCTCCAGCCCTTGTTTTGCAGCGTGCCGCGTGGAGTTTTATCACCTTCAGCAACAAAATCTGTCACCTTCAAGCTGCTTCATTGTAATCTGGGGACTTCTGCTCTGCCTGCTGTAACCCAGCTCTGGCCTCCTGCCACACAGCTCCAGGTCCTGCCCACACCATCGCTGGCATCCACGACCAGGCCCCGCACCGCAGTGGCCACTGTTAAGTGCAGGGCCCACGCCTGAGCTTGTTTTCTCACCAGGACTGGAGTGTTAATTGATCTGCCTTACAGAATCATAGCATGGTCTGGATTGGAAAGGACCTCCAAAAGCCATGTAGTCCCACCCCCTCCTCAGTCAGCAGGGACATCCCCAACTAGATCAGGCTGCCCAGAGCCTTGTCGAGCCTCCACCACCTCCCTGGGCAACCTGCTCCAGTGTTCCACCACCATCATGGTGCAGAACTTGTTCCTTACATCCAATCTCAATCTGCTCTTTTCTAGTCTGAAGCCATTGTCCCTGGTCCTGTCCCTGCAGGCCTTGAAAACAGTCTCTCTCCATCCTTCTTGTAGTCCCCTTCAGGTACTGGCAGGCTGCTATTAGGTCTCCCTGGAGCCTCCTCCTCTCCAGGCTGAACACCCCCAGCTCCCTCAGCCTATTCTCATAGCAGAGCTGCTCCAACCCCCTGATCATTTTTGTGGCCTCCTCTGGGCCCTCTCCATCAGGTCCAGGCCCTTCCTCTATTGAGGGCTCCAGACCTGTACCCAGTGCTGCAGGTGAGGTCTCCCCAGAGCAGAGCCCAGTGGCAGAATCTCCTCTCTGGCTCTGCTGGCAGTGCTGCTGTGGATGCAGCCCAGGCTGTGATTTGCCTTCTGTGCTGCAAGCTCACCCTGCCTGCTCCTGTCCAGCTTCTCCCCCACCAGCAGCCCCAAGTCCTTTGCCTCAGGGCTGCTTTCTGCCACCTCCTCCCCCAGCCTGTACTGACAGTGAGGATTGTTCCAACCCAGGTGCAGAACCCTGCACTTGCTCTTGTTGAATCTCAGGAGGTTCCCCTGGGCACCACCTCTCCAGCTTGTCCAGGTCTTTCTGGATGATGTCTGGCTCTTCACCTTCCCTCTGTCTTGTGTGTCTCACTCCCCTGCTTCTGATGGCTGCTTCACCTCCCCACCTTAGCCTCCTCATCCAGTTTGGAGACAGAAGCTCATCGGCTGTGCCCTACATAGAATAGAATTCACCAGGTTGGAAAAGACCTTGGAGATCATCCAGTCCAACCTATCACCCAGCACCATCTGATCAACTCAACCATGGCACCAAGTGCCTCATCCAGGCTCTTAAACACCTCCAGTGATGGTGACTCCACCACCTCCCTGGGCAGCACATCCCAATGGCTAATCTCTCTTTCTGGGAAGAATTTCTTCCTTGCATCCAGCCTGAATCTCTCCTGGCACAGCTTGAGACTGTGTCCTCTTGTTCTGGTGCTGCTTGCCTGGGAGAAGAGACCAACCCCCACCTGGCTACAACCTCCCTTCAGGTAGTTGTAGACAGCAAGAAGGTCTCCCCTGAGCCTCCTCTTCTGCAGGCTAAGCAAGCCCAGCTCCCTCAGCCTCTCCTGCCAGGGCTGTGCTCCAGACCCCTCCCCAGCTTTGTTGCCCTTCTCTGGACACCTTTCAGCAACTCAACATCTTTCCTGAACTGAGGAGCCCAGAACTGGACACTGGACACTGGACAGGCAGCACTCAGGAGGTACAAACCCCATGACAGCTGCAGGATGCATCACTTCTGAAACATACCTCCCAGGCAGCCTGAGTGCTGGCTGCTCTTTGGTAGCCAACCTGAGGGACTGCATCTCTTCAGCAGATGTGGCTTGGATGTCACAGCTCCTGAGGTGTGTTGTTGTGGGAGGCTTTTTGCTGGACATGCTGACAGGGATGCAGTAAGAGTGGCCAGAAGGTCAAGGGAGGTTCTCCTCTGCATCTACTCTATGCTGGTGAGGCCTCACCTGCGGTCCTGTGTCCAGTTTTGGGCATCCCAGCTCAAGAAGGACAAAGACTACGGGAGAGGATCCAGTGCAGGGCCACGAAGGTGCTGAGGGGACTGGAACATCTCTGAGGAGAGGCTGAGGGAGCCGAGGCTGGTGAGCCTGGGGAAGAGGAGGCTGAGGGGGGATCTCATGAATATTTACAGATATCTAAGGGGTGGGTGTCAGGAAAATGAGGCCAGGCTCTTCTCAGTGGTGGCCAGTGAGAGGACAAGAGGTAATGGGCAGAAACGTGAACATAGGAAGTTCCAGCTACACATGAGGAGGAACTTCTTTGAGGCTGGGGGAGCACTGGAGCAGGCTGCCCAGAGAGGTTGTGGAGTCTCAGTCTCTGGAGACTTTCAGGGCCAGTTGGACATGTTCCTGTGTGACCTGCCCTAGGTGATCCTGCTCTGGCAGGGGGGTTGGACAGGAGGTGCCTTCCAACCCCTACCATGCTGTGGCTCTGTGACAGTTCAGGAGCCTTGAGACAAACTGCCCTGATGAATCTGCTTCTCTTGCACGCTGAAATCGGACTCCTTTTTGCTTGCTGCTTTCCTGCAGCTCCTGCTGCAGAGGTGGTGATGTTTTGGGGGGTGGGTGGGTTCATCTGACAGGCAGATGCATGCATTTGCATACTCATTGGTGTGGGTTAATTAAAAGCTTGCCCTCAGATTCGCTCCTCTGCTGACGATCCCTGCACAGCAAAAACCGTCGTAGCTTTCTGGAAGGGGCTGCTTTGGTGCAGGAATCCCAGCTTGTGGTGGAAGTCATTTCATCAGATCTTTGGGGCTTAGGTTTTCTGTGAATAATCAATATTTGTAACAAAAGATTTAAGCAAGGAAAAGACATTCAGGGAAGTTCCTCCATGGGAGGAAATCGATGCCATCTGTTATTAAATAGAAAGAGGTTCAGGTCTTGAGTTTCCTCATGGCACAGCTTCTAGCAGCCCTTCAGAAGCCTGAAGCAGAGAGGTTTGAGTCATTATGATTGGATGACTGCCTGGTGGATGTGGGGCAGGCTGGGGATGTGGTCTACCTGGGCCTCAGCAAGGCACCGACCCCCACAGCAAACTCCTGGGCAAGCTGTCAGCCCCTGGCTGGGACAGCAGCTCTCTGAGCTGGGTGAGGAACTGGCTGGAGGCTGAGCCCAGAGAGTGGTGGTGAATGGTGCCACAGCCAGCTGGCAGCCAGGCACCAGTGGTGTGCCCCAGGGAGCAGTGCTGGGCCCCAGCCTGCTCAATATCTTGATTGATGATCTGGAGGAGGGGATGGAGTCCATCAGCAGTAAATTTGCTGATGACAGCAAGCTGGGGGCAGGAGTTGAGCTGTCAGAGGGCAGCAGAGCTCTGCAGAGAGACCTTGCCAGGCTGCACAGATGGGCAGAGGCCAAGGGCAGGAGATTGAACACAGCCAAGTGCCAGGGGCTGCACTTTGGCCACAGCAACCCCAGGCAGTGCTGCAGGCTGGGGACAGAGTGGCTGGAGAGCAGTCAGGTGGAGAGGGACCTGGGGGTACTGGTCGATGGTAGGCTGAATATGAGCCACCAGTGTGCCCAGGGGGCCAAGAAGGCCAATGGCATCCTGGCCTGCATCAGGAAGAGTGTGGCCAGCAGGAGCAGGGAGGTCATTCTGCCCCTGTACACTGCACTGGTTAGGCTGCACCTTGAGTCCTGTGTCCAGTTCTGGGCCCCTCAGTTTAGGAAGGAGGTTGACTTGCTGGAAGGTGTCCAGAGAAGGGCAACAAAGTTGGTGAGGGGCTTGGAGCACAGCCCTGTGAGGAGAGATTGAGGGAGCTGGGGTTGCTTAGCCTGGAGAAGAGGAGGCTCAGGGGTGACCTTATCACTCTCTACAACTACCTGAAAGGAGGCTGTAGACAGGCAGAGGTTGGTCTCTTCTCCCAGGCAGCCAGCACCAGAACAAGAGGACACAGTCTCAGGCTGCGCCAGGGGAGGTTTAGGTTGGATGTGAGGAAGAAGTGCTACACAGAGAGAGTGATTGCCCATTGGAATGGGCTGCCTGGGGAGGTGGTGGAGTCACCATCACTGGAGGTGTTCAGGAGGAGACTTGATGGGGTGCTTGGTGCCATGGGTTAGTTGTTTAGGTGGTGTTGGATTGGTTGATGGGTTGGATGTGATGATCTTGAAGGTCTCTTCCAACCTGGTTTATTCTATTCTATTCTATTCAACTAAATGTTGTCTTTCCTCTGCTGCCTTCATTGCTGGCAGCCTACTGGAAGGTGCCTGTGCCCAGCAGCCCCGAGCTCTTTCCTGAGGCATGGAAATAGTTCACAAAGAGGTGACGGTAAATCAGAGGGGTTGGGGGCAGCAAAGGGGAAAGCAGCTTTTCTTGGTGGCATTTTTATACATCTGGCCTCCTGAGCAGCTAAGCAGGGAGTGGTGACTTTGAGAGGGCTCCCTGGAGGTGAAGTAGTTGATGGTGAGTGCAGCACTTGCCTCAAGTCTCTCTCTAACCAGTGGTCTCCACCCTGACCCATGAGAAGTGTCCCCTCTCTCTCAGCTCTTCCTCTGCATTTGCTCATGCTCTTGGATGCTGTAAGAACTAGTAGTGCTCTCCAGGATGTAGAACACCACCACTACTCACAGATTTCCAGCACCACCAGCAAGGACCTGGGGGGAAAAAAATCCCATTTACTCTATGTCCCTTCAACTGCTGGATTGGCCATGAGCAGCAGGATTTGCAGGGCAGTGCTGCAAAGCAGGGCTTCGGCAGCCAGGCAGGCTTGGAAGAGAGCAATGCTTTGCTCGTGTTTTCATTCCCCATGGCCAAGTTCCAGTGTCCAAGATGGGGTTACCAGAAGTGAGATGCAGTTGAGTTTGGCCCCTGTTGACCTTCAGCAGCTACTGTTCCAGCCCTGGGTCCCTGGAGGGCTCTGGGATGTGTCAGTCTGAGATCGCTGCCCTGAGCTGAGGTGGCCAACAAACGCAGCCAGCTGCGGAGCTTTTGTGACAAGGGGATGGAAACCTTCCTCCAGCACATACAGGCATGTTCTGCAGGACAAAAACAAGCAGTGTAGAGAACATCCTTCTCTTTTTCCTCTGTACTCTGTCTTCCATCCCCCCCACCCCCCTTTTTCCTTTGGCTTGAGGAAAGCAGGGAGAGGCAAGAAAGGATTGACGCTGCATCCCACCGAGGGCTTTCCTGAGATGCCTGCTGGGAGCACTCGCTGCCTGTTTCTCTTTAGGTAGCAGCTCTTTGGCTTGCCTCACTGCCTTGCAAGTCACACTGAGGTGCCTGGAGAAGGATTTGCTGATTGCTTATGAAATCCATTCTCCCTTGAGGATCTGCTCTTCCCGTCTCGATAAAACTTGTAATTCTTGCTTTCTAATAACACCGAGGGCCTGTGCTGGGGCTTTGTGATTGATCTTCATCTGGGCTTGCAGGAGCCCAGGAGCCTCATTTCGTTGTTGACAGAACATCAGGACGAGGGCCTTGTAGCCTTCCCCCCTTTTTAGTCACCTATAAATGAAAGAGAAAGTGTAGTGGATGTGGGAGGCTTGGCTGAGACACCTGAAGGCTGTGTGGCCATTCAGCGAGACTTGGACAGACTGAGAGCTGGGCACAGAGGAACCCAAGGAGGTTCAACATGGTAAGTGGAGAGTCCTGCATCTAGGAAGGAAGAATAAACTGCAGCAGTACAGGTTAGGAGGTGATCTGCTGGAGAGCAGCCCCAAGGAGAAGGACCTGGGAGTCCTGGTGGACAACAAGTTCTGCATGGGACAGCAATGTGCCCTGGTGGCCCAGAGGGCCGGTGGGGTCCTGGGCTGCATTCAGAGGAGTGTGGCCAGCAGAGCCAGGGAGGTTCTCCTTCCCCTCTACTCTGCCCTGCTGAGACCTCATCTGGAATAATGCATCCAGTTCTGGGCTCCCCAGCTCAGGAGGGACAGGGATCTGCTGGAGAGAGTCCTAGGGAGGGCTACCAGGATGCTGAAGGGACTGCAGCACTGCCTGGGGAGGAGAGGCTGAGAGCCCTGGGGCTGTTAAGTCTGGAGAGGAGAAGACTGAGAGGGGATCTGATCAATGTCTATCAATAGCTGAGGGCTGGGGGTTAAGAGGTAGGGCACAGGCTCTGCTCAGCTGCACTCTGGGATAGGACAAGGGGCAATGGATACAAACTCCAGCACAGGAGGTTCCACCTCAGCATGAGGAAGAACTTCACTGTGAGGTCCCAGAGCCCTGGAGCAGGCTGCCCAGAGAGGTTGTGGAGTCTCCTTCTCTGGAGCCTTTCCAGCCCTGTCTGGATGTGTTCCTGTGTGACCTGTGCTTGATTCTCTGGCCCTGCTCTGGCAGAGGGGTTGGACTGGAAGATCTCCAGAGGTCCCTTCCAACCCCTACCATCCTGTGAGCCTGTGATCTGTCCAGCTCTGTCAGCCTGGCTCACTTGTCCTTTCTCACTGTGTTGCTGAGCCTCTGCTGCTGGTTGCCATCCAGCACAGCATGTGGGGCACGTGGTTAAAGGCCATGGGGGCCTTATTTTTGGGATGGTTCTCTTATCTTGATTTTATTCTTGGCTCTCTACACCGATGTCTGGGATGTTTGGAAGTAGCTGCTGGAACTTGGCGTGGGAGCAGATTGCTTAAATATTACCTCACAGAGTCAATGTAAATTTAGAGCAGATAGGACTTGGACCCCAGATGCCTTTTTTAACCTCTTACTGTCTATTTCCCCATTTCTGTTCCCTCTTCTCTTTCTGAGGACCTGTTGCTGGCAGGTTTGGCACAGACATTAGAGCTGCTTGAGATGGGCCTGAGAGCTGCCTTCCAATACCTGAAACCAATACCTGAAAGGGAACCTACAGAGAGGCTGCAGAGGGATTTTTCCTGAGGGTGTCTAGAGCCAGGCCAAGGGGGAATGGTTTGAAGCTGAGGGAGAGTAGGGTTAGACTGGAGCTGAGGAAGAAGTTCTTCAGTTGAGGGTGGTGAGGCTCTAGAACAGGTTGCCCAGGGAGGTTGTAGATGCCTCCTCCCTGGATGCATCCAAGGCCAGATTGGATCAGGCATCCCAGGTGTCCCTGCCCATGGCAGGGAGCTTGGAGTAGATGATCTCTGAGGTCCCTTCCAACCTGAGCCTTTCTCTGGTGACATAACTCCTGGTTTATGCTTAGACTGATGTCACCAGATGGTACCCAAACAGTTTCTACATGGCTAATAGGAAGGTCTTGCAGAGGGACCTCGACCGACTGGACAGATGGGCAGAGGCCAATGGCATGGCATTTAACAAGTCCAAGTGCCAGGGGCTGCACTTTGGCCACAGCAACCCCAGGCAGAGCTACAGGCTGGGGTCAGAGTGGCTGAGAGCTGCCAAACAGAGAGGGACCTGGGGGTGCTGATTGACACCCGCCTAAACATGAGCCAGCAGTGTGCCCAGGGGGCCAAGAGGGCCAAGGGCATCCTGGCCTGTATTAGGAACAGTGTGGCCAGCAGGAGCAGGGAGGTCATTGTGCCCCTGGACTCTGCATTGGTTAGGCCACACCTTGAGTCCTGTGTCCAGTTCTGGGCCCCTCAGTTTCAGAAGGACATTGAGAGACTTGAAGGTGTCCAGAGAAGGGCAAGGAGGCTGGGGAGGGGTCTGGAGCACAGCCCTGTGAGGAGAGGCTGAGGGAGCTGGGGTTGCTTAGCCTGGAGAAGAGAAGGATCAGGGGAGACCTCATAGCCCTCTACAACTACCTGAAAGGTGGTTGTAGACAGGAGGGGGTTGGTCTCTTCTCCCATGCAACCAGCACCAGAACAAGAGGACACAGTCTCAAGCTGTGCCAGGGGAGGTTTAGACTCGAGGTGAGGAGAAAGTTCTTCACCGAGCGAGTCGTTCGTCATTGGGATGTGCTGCCCAGGGAGGTGGTGGAGTCCCCATCCCTGGAGGTGTTCAAGGGGGGATTGGATGTGGCACTTGGTGCCATGGTCTGGTCATGAGGTCTGTGGAGACAGGTTGGACTTGATGATCCTTGGGGTCTCTTCCAACCTTAGTTATACTGTGAGACTGTGATACTGTAAATACACACACAGAGGTACCCACCACTGGTGAAGGCTTTCTCAGTAGAAGACATCCCAGAGGAAAGATGCCCTCAGTGCTGGCCTGACAGAAAATACACAAAATACTACACCCAGACTGGCAGGGAACAGCATTCACCTCAGAGTGAAAATGGTTCCCTTTGGAAATCCACCTTGTTTCCTCGGGAGGAAGGACCTGTGCTGGAGGGAGGGCGGTGGGGGAGCCTGGGAGCACGCCCTGCTGCCTGTGCTGTTAGGCACACTCTAACCACAGCTTGGGTGATTTCTTCAATACATATTTATTTTTCCTCCCTGCTTTTGTGCTTTGAAATAGCTGCTTGTGTTCTCAATGAAGAACAGCTGAGAGATCAGGAGAATGGCTCAAGAATTCCGAGGGCTGTAAGCTATTTGGATTTAAAATAGTGCCTGGGAGAGAGCTTTTCTACACTGCCTTGCTGAACAACCCTCCCTCTGTCACCATCTGAGGCTGCTGTCCTTTGTTCCTCATGATGTCGCCTTCCCTCTAACTCTCCAGAGTCTTCAAGGGGAGGAAAAGGAGGGCGAAGGAGGCTCCTTTTGCTTTTCTTGTTTAAATTCCCCCCAGTCCCTCCTTCAGAAAAAAAAAATCAACCCACCACCATCCCAGCCCTTCTGAGCCATCTGCCTTTGGTTTAGTTGTGCTTGGCTCTGTTTGCTCACCATTCACTCCCATTTGCAGGGCACCATTAAGCGCTCCGGGAGAGCTGTGCGGCGGCAGCTCAGCGCCCCTGGCGCTGGGTACAGCACTTGGTGCATCAGAGCCTGCTTCTCCGACTGCACACAGCCTTCTCTGACAGCCCTGGGGCTGTTCAGTCTGGACTGAAAGGGGATCTGATCAATGTGTATCAATAGCTGAGGGGTGGGTGTCAGGTGGAGGGGGCCAAGATCTTTTTGGTGGTGCGCACTAATAAGACAAGAAACAACAGGTTCAAGCTTCAACATAGAAGGTTTCACCTCAACATGAGGAGAAATTTCTTTACAGTGAGGGTGATGGAGCACTGGGACAGGCTGCCCAGAGAGGCTGTGGAGTCTCCTCTGGACACATTCAAAACCAGCCTGGATGCATTCCTGTGTGGACTACCCTAAGTGATCCTGCTTTGGCAGGGGGTTGGACTGGGTGATCTCTTGAGGTCCCTTCCAACCTCGACAGGCTGGGCAGATGGGCAGAGTCCAAGGGCAGGAGATTGAACACAGCCAAGTGCCAGGTTCTGCACATTGGCCGCAACAACCCCATGCAGAGCTACAGGCTGGGGTCAGAGTGGCTGAGAGCAGTCAGGCAGAGAGGGACCTGGGGGTGCTGGTTGATGTTAGGCTGAACATGAGCCTGCAGTGTGCCCAGGCAGCCAGGAGGGCCAAGGGCATCCTGGCCTGCAGCAGGAACAGTGTGGCCAGCAGGAGCAGGGAGGTCATTCTGCCCCTGTACACTGCACTGGTTAGGCTGCACCTTGAGTCCTGTGTCCAGCTCTGGGCTCCTCAGTTTAGGAAGGAGGTTGACTTGCTGGAAGGTGTCCAGAGAAGGGCAACAAGGTTGGTGAGGGGCTTGGAGCACAGCCCTGTGAGGAGAGATTGAGGGAGCTGGGGTTGCTTAGTCTGGAGAGGAGGAGACTCAGGGGTGACCTTATTGCTCTCTACAACTACCTGAAGGGAGGTTGTAGTGAGGCGGAGGTTGGTCTCTTCTCCCAGGCAACCAGTACCAGAACAAGAGGACACAGTCTCAGGCTGTGCCAGGGGAGGTTTAGGCTGGAGGTTAGGAGGAAGTTTTACACAGAGAGAGTGATTGCCCATTGGGATGGGCTGCCTTGGGAGGTGGTGGGGTCGCTGTCACTGGGGGTGTTCAGGGCGAGGCTTGACAGGATGCTTGGTGCCATGGGTTAGTTGGTTAGGTGGTGTTGGATGATAGGTTGGACACCATGATCTCGAAGGTCTTTTCCAAGCTGGTCTGGTCTATTCTATTCTATTCTATTCTATTCTAATGTACTGATACTGGCCCATGGAATCTTCCCATCCCTCTCCCAGGATCAGCCAAGGCAAAGCTGGGGCTGGTGTGCTGGGGGCGTGTGGCTCTGGCAGGGAAGCAGAACCAGCTGGGCACCCTGTTGCTCGCCCCTGCTGCTGGCCCTGGGCAAAAGCAGGCAGGTGGTGGGGGGTGGCCGCCCCACCATGCGGTGAGGCCTCAGATGCCTCCCTTGGCAGCCGCTGCTGAGCAGGCAGGTGGTGGGGGAGGGTCTCACCACGCTTGGGTTCCTGCTTGGTCCCCCTGCAGACGCAGAGAGGGGGCGGGAGGGGAGCGCAGGGCTGTCCCCAGCGCAGGCTGCCAGCTCGTGCTTTGCCTTGGCTTGGCAGCAGAGCAAGGAGAGGCCTTCAGCGAAGGGATGGCTGTCCCAGACATAAGGATAGACTGAGAGAGCTGGGGCTGTTCAGTCTGGAGAAGAGAAGGCTCCCAGGAGACCTAATTGTGGCCTTCCAGGATCTGAAGGGGGCTCCAAGAAAGCTGGGGAGGGACTTCTGAGGATGTCAGGGAGGGACAGGACTGGGGGGGATGGAGCAAAACCAGAAGTGGGGAGATTCAGATTGGCTGTGAGGAAGAAGTTGTTGGCCAGGAGGGTGGTGAGAGCCTGGCACAGGCTGCCCAGGGAGGTGGTGGAAGCCTCCTGCCTGGAGGTGTTTGCAGCCAGGCTGGAGGTGGCTGTGAGCAACCTGCTGTGGTGTGAGGTGTCCCTGCCCATGGCAGGGGGTTGGGGCTGGCTGAGCCTTGAGCTCCCTTCCAATTCTGTCATTCTGTAGATGAGGCCTTGAGCAACCTGCTCCAGTGGAAGGTGTTCCCCAGCCATAGCTGGGGGCTCAGAAGTAGATGATCTTGAAGGTCCTTTCCAACCCAAACCACCCCATGAATCTATGAACCTGTGGTACAACTGCAGGGGACAGAGCCTCACAGCCCCATGAGGGGGGGTGGAACTGGATGATCTTTGAGGCCCCTTCCAGCCCTCACAATTCGGTGATGCTATGAGGAGCTGCAGGCAGAAGCCGTGTGCCGTTCCTAGGAGCAGCTCACCCTTTGTGCCCTGCCAAGGAGGCTGTGGCCGCAGGCCGTGTGGGCAGGGCGGTGGCAGCGCCCCGGGGGCCATTTCTCTCCGCACAGCCCCGGTGGTGCTGCTGCTTTTGCTGACCTAAGCCGGCTGTGGCCTTTCCAGAGGCTTCTGACGTTTCTCACAGAGTAATCTATTAATGTTGCAGACAAGGATTCTGCTGATTTCAGTTTGGCTTCCGTTTCCCCTTGGATCCCACTCCCCTCCTCTCTTTGGGGAGGGAATGCCTCAAGCCAAGAAAAGAGAGGGGGGAAAAAAATAACCCCAGCCCCGGAGCTAACTGAAACCAGGCCCAAAGGGAAGCTCTTCCCAGCCAGCTTTGCCTCTCGCTGGCTGGCTCCTGCTCTGTGCTTGGGGTGGTGCCAGACTGCAGTGCCTCCCTGCTTTTGATTCCTGTTTATCCCCGGCAGCATGATTGTCTATAATTACAGATAATCTCCCCCTTGTTTACTCTTCTTCCTCCAGGTCTGAAGGCCAGCTCGATGGCAGCTCCCCGCTCAGCCTGCCAAGGCTCTCCGGCTCCACGCCGCTCCTCGGCCTCCTCCAGCACCTTCTTTCCTCCCCCTAACGCCCCCCCAAGGAACGCAGCCCTTCTGCTTTCCTCCCAGCCCCTGCGCCTGCCCCCTCCCCCTCGCTGGCACCGGGGTTATTTATACAGAATGTGGAAACAATTTGCAGGAGAAGGGAACAATGTGAGCTGGAGTGGAGGGAAGGCAGGCGAGCTCACTGCGCAGGCTGAGGGCCCCAGGAGTGAAACACCGCTTGGCTCTTTGAGGGGTGGGGGGAAGAGGGAGCCGGTTCCTTCCCTTCCCCTCGCACAGTGCCTCCCTGAAGCCTTCCCAGAGTCAGACCCAAAGCAGAGCAGCCAGATCCGACTGCGTGTTTTGGAGGAGGTTCAGGTTGGCTCCCTCCCCGCGTCCCAGCTGGACGAGCCAGGGGCTGTGTACTTAAACCTCTCCCAGGCTTTGCTCTTGGATGGTTTCTGCTGCTGGATGAGCGTTCAGGAGCAGCCTGTGTGCTTGAGAGGGCCTCATCCAGGACCAGAGAGCCTGCAGCCCTGCTGAGGGCACTGCTGCCCGCCTGGGGGCCATACGCAGCTCCTCTGAGGGACTGAAAAACAGATTTAGAGAATCACAGAGCCAGAGAGGGGTTTGGGTTGAAAGGGACCTTAAAGATCATCCAGTTCCAATCCCCCTGCCGTGGGCAGGGACACGTCCCACGAGACCAAGCTGTTCAAGGCCTCGTCCAGCCTGGCCTGGAACACCTCCAGGGCTGGGGCTTCCACACGGTCTCTGAGCAACTTGTCCCAGTGTCTCACCACCCCTGTGGGGAAAAATGTCTTCCTAATGCCTTTGTGAAAGGTCCCTCTCCAGCTCTCCTGTCTTGCCCTTCAAACACTGGAAGGCTGCTCTAAGGTCTCCCTGGAGCCTTCTCTTCTCCAGGCTGAACAGCCCCAGCTCTCCCAGCCTGTCTTCATAGGAGAGGTTCTTCAGCCCTCAGATCATCTCCGTGGCCTCCTCTGGACCCACTCTAACAGTCTGATATCCTTCTGGTGTCGGGGGCTTTGGACCCAGCACTACAGGTGGGGTCTCAGCAGAGCAGAGCAGAGCAGAGCAGAGGGGCAGAATCTCTTCCCTTGACCTGCTGCCCACTCTGCTGTGGATGCAGCTCAGGACTTGGTTGGCTTCTGGTCTGCAAGTGCACACTGCTGGATCCTGTTGAGCTTCTCATCACCCAGCACTCTCAAGCCCTTCTCCCCAAGAGGTTCATTCCTTGGGACTGAACGAGATGGGAACTTCTGCAAAGTCTAATTTTAGTCTTTCTTCCCTCACCCACTTGACATTACATTTGCAGAAGATCCCAGCACCTTGCTGGCACCAATGTGAGTGTCTCTGTAAATCAAGCACTGTTCTTTAGTGCCTACCACAGAGCTGAGCTCTGCAGGAGTTTGGGACCGTGTCGGGTGTAAGCCATGGGAAGCTGGAGCAGCATTTGATTCAGTACCATTGAGCACATCTGAGGTCTTCAGATCTTGCTTCACCAAGTCTTCAGTTACTGTTAAGTGCTCAAAAAGAAGTATCTCAAGCCCACACATCTTTTAGAGTCGGGGTGCTGGCCTTGCAGAGCCAAGGAAATGTTCCCCACAGGTTGTAGGGCTGAGCAAAGTAGCTGCCTTGGCAAGGCCCTCCCTTCCCAGGAGCTTGCAGCCTCCTTTCTCAACAGCCTCAAGACTTGGGCTGTGACCTGTGCCAGTTGTGCTGAGCTGGTAGGGCAGGGCCAGGAAGCTGCCAACTGGGACGTGGTGTTCCCCTCCAAACTGGGCAAATCACCAGCCATGAGCTGAAGGTAAGCTGTGATCTGATGGCACAGAGGGAGAGTTAGAAGGAATCTGTAGTGGGCTGATCCTCCCTGAGATGATGCCTCCTCTCCATCTTCCAGTACCTGCTACTCCTTCTCAGTCTTTGTCCATATACCAGGTCTGACCTTCCAGGGTCCCTCTGTCCTGCCAAGTGTCTGTGTGTGCCTGTGTGTGCTGTGTGCACAGCTTCAAGACCAGCCCAAAGGCTGTTCCCTTTCAATAGCTTTTGGCTGAATTAGCAGCTTGAGATGTAATGCACAGGGAGAGCTGGAGCACAGATCCTTAAGCCACCAGTGTTTTCTGGTCAGGGGCAGTTCAGCTCTTCTCTTTAGGCTCTTATCTTCACTCTCAGAATGGCCTGGGCCCAGCCAGGCAGCTGTGCTGTGGCCTGGGAGCCTGCAGCTGGGAGCCAAGAGTGGCAGTGGCAGCACACCCATCCCCATGGGCTGAAGCAGAGCCCAGACATAGCAGAGCAGCTCTTTGCACCAGCTAAGCCATGCAGGGCAGCTGTGGCTCTCCAAGGAGTTCACTGCATCTCCAGCAGTGTCTGTGAGCAGTTTGCTCCTCAGCCCCAGTGCCCCCTGTCTGAGGCAGCCTGCCCAGGCCTGTTGGGCAGTGGCTGGCAGCATGCTGGGCTATCCATAGGGCTTAACTGCATGAGACTCTGGAGAACCCTCTCGGGTCCCTGCTGCAGCCATGCTTGCAGGCTCTGACTGTAAGAACAGCAGCTCTGGTGTTGAGAGCAGCTCACTGGAGGCCTTAGGGGCAGACAGACATTTCCAATCTGTTTCTGACTCCCAAGGGTCTCCCCTTATTCCTGGAAACATGTGGCCTTGAGTTAACTTACATGGAGAGCTCTGGACTGAACCAGCAGCAGTACAGGTTTGGGCAAAGCAGAGTCTTGTAGCTCTACCTAGAGAGACTTTAAAGTGCAGAGCCCAGAGGGACTGGTGTCATTTCATGGAAGCAGCCATTGGAGCTCTTGTGCTTCCCCCTTTCTGGTTCTAAACCTTCACAGTCTCCTAAGAATATGGGAAAAACTCACCTGGGAATGGTTGTGCTGCTGAAACCAGCGTTGGCTTCTTAGAATGTCCTCTTTCATCTTGTTCTGTTTAAAGAAAAAAAGGATTCCTTTTAGGTCTCTTTAGATGAGAACAGATTTGTATTCTTCTCTTGATGCTGCTTGCTTCCCACCTGAAACCCTCAGCTGCTCTCTGCAGTTCCCAACACAACCGTGAGCAATATCCTGAGCATAGCTTCTAACTTCAGGTGAAGAAAAGCAACAGAAGCAGATGGGCTTGTAAACAGCAGAGATCTGGCTGTCCCAGAGAGGTCCTTGTGGAGTGGAAAGGAGAGAATGGTTAGTAAACACTGAGCAGCTCTCATGTTCTGGGCTGAGATAATCTGGGGAGGGAAGGAGAGCCTAGGAACAGCAAATGACTTGAGGCTGCTCTCTACAGCTCCCTGAAAGAAGGCTGCAGTGAGGTGGGGATTGGTGTTTTCTCCCTAGTCAAGAGGATATGGCCTGAAACTGTGCCAGGGGAGGTTTAGGTAGGAAAAATTTCTTTGCTGCAAGAGTGGTCAGGGATTGGAACAGGCTGCTCAGGGAGTCCCCATCCCTGGAGGTGTTCAAGAAAGGTGTGGCTGTGGTCCTTGGGGCCACGGCATGATGGCCACGGTGGTGTTGGGTTGATGGTTGGACTCAGTGATCTTAGAGAGCTTTTCCAACCCAAACAACTCTAGGATTCTCTGATTCCCTCAGATTCTGGCCCAGGCAGCTCTTTGCAGCAGCAGCTGTTCATGTCACAACTTGTGGCAAACTGGAGGGGGTGGGAGTGCAGTTTCCAGTGTCAGGAAAGTTGTAGGTGAGGAAACCCAGGTTGCCAGCAGCCCTTTTGCACTGCATTTTGGACTTGGTTTCTAAAGGTGTATCCTGCTGGGTCTTCTGTCATTCTTCCCCCCAATTACAACTTCAGACTCCCCAGCAATTTCACTGATAACAAAACTCCCACAAGTTACCTGAGAGTCTGGGTGCAGGAGAAACCAACCCAAAGTAGAGTCCCCACTGGTGGAAGACACCTCAGCAGCCTGCTGGCCAGGCAGCACATGAGCTGCCCCTGCCCAGTCTGTGCTGCCCTGTGTCCAGCCAAGCAGATGCAGGATGTTGAAGTGAGCAGAAATGCTACAGGGAAGGGCAGAAGGGGGAAGATGATCTGGAGGATCTAATTCCCTAATAACCCAGCTTGGGTACTTCAGCTTCTCAGGGATCCACTTGTGGCTGCACATGTTCCATTAGCAGAGTGATGGTGAAGAAAACCAGGATGCCTCAGCCTCGGGTGTGAAGTGTGGGGAGCTTCTCTGGCTGCCCTGCTGCCTCTGCTCCCATAGCTGCAGCAAGGGAAAGGGGAAGGGAAGCCCAGTGCTGACATAACCTGTCAGGGCCTTTAGACCCAGTGCTGACAAACCTCTGAGCACATCTAACTGCCCCCGAGGAGCAGCATCTGAGCTGTTTCCTGAAGGGACACAGATCCCTGACTGTACACATTCTGTGGTTTCTTGTCCTCTCCTCACCTTCTGCATAACAGAGGCTAAGAGTGAAGCAAACAGGCAGTGGTCTTTCCCTGCTAGAGGGGAGGTCTTCCCCCTCCTTACTTTTCTTTCATGCTTGGGCAGGACTCTTTTTCCTGCCATTTTTAGCTGCCCTTTGCTTAACAGCGAACCCAGGGGGATTTGGCTGCTTAGCTTTAGAGCCAGGAAATGAATATAGCAGGGCAGGAAAAGACAGAGAACAGAGTAAGGAGGCTCAATTCCAGACTTTACTGAGCCCAGAGAGATTTCTCTAAGCCACATGGTATCAGGTGTAGAAGAAATGAAAGATGATCACCAATGTGGAAGAATGGAGCAGCACAAAACTCCCACAGCCTGGTCAGTCTCCAGAATGGTTGGAGAGGCTTAAAGAGGGATTTAATCTGTACCTGCTGGTGAAGAGCAGCCCCTCCACCTTGCTCCTGGGGAGAGGAGGTCCTGATTCATGCCATGTGTTTTCTCTCCTTGGACAGGGAGACTACTGCAGATCCTGTGGCATGTCAGAGTCACTGAGAAAAGAATCCTGAGATGTGCCAGAGTTACTGAGAAGAGAGACCTATGAAAGTTGGTCCCAGGCTGAGATTTTGGAGAGGTTTGTGCTTGATTTAGGGGTGAAGAGTTGGTGTTTGTGTTTTCCTTGGGGAGAGCTTACTGAGTCTCTGAGCCTCGAAGCACAATTACAATCTGAAGCAGACATCTGGGGACAAGCAAATGCACAAAGCAGCAGAGTCCTGGGTGAAGCCTCTGAAATGGGCAATGCTTTCATACTGCTGGGGACTCAAAATCATGAGGAGGAGGAGAGAATACTTCCTCCATTCCTGAGCAAGGAGGAAACTGCCACCCAGCTAATTGTTTTTTTAATCCTGAGAATGTCTCAGGTAGACCACTGGAGCCACTGGAGCCACTGCAGGTTAAGCTGATCCCTTTAACCTTGATGCTTGCAGAGCAAGTGGGCTCCCTTCACCCTGGCATGGGGAATTCTGGTATTCCTAGGGAGATCTGCAGCTCCAAGTAGTAACCTCAGAGGTTAATCGAAGTCTGAAAAGGTAGGTGGGCTGGAGGGAGGTTTAATTATGTGTTTAGACCAGTGTTGCTTTAAAGCATTTATTTTGCCTGGGAAAGGCAGCTGTGGTATCAGGAGTGACACATTCACACAGCTTAGGGACACAAAATCAGGGGGGACTGGTGAGGGGCTGCTATGGCAGATGGAAACGAGCTCTGAAGGAAGAGAAACTCCTGTGTCTTTGGGGGCCAAAGTGACTGGACTCAAAAGCAGTGAGGCCAGCAGGAGGGAAGTGATTCTGCCCCTCTGCTCTGCTGAGACCCCACCTGCAGCACTGCCTCCAGTTCTGGTGTCCCCAGCACAAGAAGGACCTGGAACTGCTGGAGCAGGTCCAGAGGAGGCCACAAAGATTATGAGAGGGCTGAAGAACTTCCCCTGTGGGCACAGGCTGGGAGAGCTGGGGCTGTTCAGCCTGGAGAAGAGAAGGCTCTAGGGAGACCTTAGAGCAGCCTGCCAGTACCTGAAGGGGCTACAAGAAAGCTGGGGAGGGACTTCTGACAATGACTGGGAGTGACAGGACAAGGGACAATGGCTTGAGCTGGAAGAGGGGAGATTGAGACTGGAGATGAGGAAGAAATTCTTTCCAGTGAGGGTGGGGAGACTCTGGCACAGAAGTTGTGAAGGCTCCAACCCTGGAGGTGTTCAAGGCCAGGTCGGATGAGGCCTTCAGCAACCTGGGCTGGTGGGAGGTGTCCCTGCCCTTGGCAGGGGGGCTTGGGACTGCATGATCTTTGAGGTCCCTTCCCATCCAAACCATTCTATGACGCTGTGCAGGGCCTTGCTCCCCTGAGCATGGGGGCTCAGCAGCGTTGTGACAGCTGTGCTGTCAGGTGGAAGCCCTCCCAAACACAGCTATACAGTTTGGAACTGATTTTAGCCAAATGTATCTTTTCTGCTTTATGTGCCATAATGTTCTTCCAGCTTTCCAGAGCAGAGTAACTCTCCCACTTGTTCCCCTTTGCCTCCTAAGTCAGTTCCTCTATTTCCCACCATTATTTGTCATGTAGTCACTCCCAGCATCTGGGTAATGGCCCTCAGAGGTCTCATTGCCTCCTGAGCTTACTGCCAGCTTTCTCACTAAGAACTACTCATTCTTGCTTATAGAGAAAACTGAAAGCCCAGGGAAGTGTGCTGTGACACCCATTCAGGTGTCATTACTCATGAAGATGATCAGAGGGCTGGAGAACCTCCCCTATGGGGACAGGCTGAGAGAGTTGGGGCTGTTCAGCCTGGAGAAGAGAAGGCTCCAGGGAGACCTTAGAGCAGCCTTCCAGTACCTGGAGGGGCTCCAGGAGAGTTGGGGAGAGACTTTTGACAAGGGCTTGTAGTGACAGGACAAGGGACAATGGCTTTGAGCTGGAAAAGGGGAGGTTTAGACTGGAGATTAGGAGGAAATTCTTTCCAGTGAGGGTAGGGAGACACTGGCACAGGTTGCCCAGGGAGGTTGTGGATGTCCTCTCCATGGAGGTGTTCATGGCCAGGTTGGATGTGAACTTGAGCAACCTGGGCTGATGGGAGTTGTCCCTGCCCATGGCAGGGGGGGTGGAACTGGATGGTCTTTAAGGTCCTCTCCAACCCAACCCATTCTATGATTTTCTAAGACCCTGGAATTCTTTCCAAGCTCCAGGTGCATTTACAGTTGCTGAGCAGCACTTCCTGCTGAGCAGGAAGCCCACGGACAAAACTGGTGTGAGCACAGCAAGTGCTGTGGCCTGGTCTGGGGCCCCGAGTTCTGGGTTTGGTTTGGACACTCATTCACTGGGGAGCTTGGGGAGATCATTTCCCTTCTCTGTGCACCTGTTTGCACTCCCCACCTCTAACTGCCTCTCTCTTTAGGAGCTCTTCAGGCCGCAGCGTGTACATACAGCACCTGGGCACAAGAGAGCCATGTCCTGGGTTGGGGCCTTACCTACAGAGAATACATACATAGGATAAACCAGGTTGGAAGAGACCTTCAAGATCATGGCGTCCAACCCAGCAACCAATCCAACACCACCTACACAACTAACCCATGGCACCACGGTGTGTTACTCCAACACTTAGGTGTTGGAGTAACACAAAAAGAAGGCAAGGTGTGCCCAGACAGCAAGGCAAGCTTGCCAGGCAAGCTGCCCTACAAGCGTGTCTGAAAGCCACGGTGCTGGGAGCTGTCTCTGTTCTCTCAGCAGCCAGCAGAGCATTAACCAGCTCCAGTCCCAAGGGTGAGGTGAACTGGCACGTTCCCAGTTCCAGGGTGAAGTCACGAAGCTCCCTGCAGTGCCTGACAGCATTCTGCGTGCCATGCAGCTCTGGACCTGCCTGGAGCCGAGCCATCTCCCTGCAGGTGAGGAGCTCCTGACGTCAGCCCCGCAGCTCGGAGCCCTTCCAGCTCGCTCCCAGCCCACGCTGCGCACGCTTGGGCCTGCTCCAATTCCCCAGCAGAGAAAGGAGCAAAAAAAAACCCAAACATTTTCTCCTCTCCTCCCTTGTCTGAAGAGGTTCATTCATTCATACCAGGGAGGGGGTGGAAGCTTCAGCCCCGGAGGTTTTGAAGGCCAGGCTGGATGTGGCTGTGAGCAACCTGCTCTAGTCCCTGCCCATGGCAGGAGGGGTTGGACCTGGCTGATCCTTGAGGTCCCTTCCAACCCTGACACTTCCCTGCTTTCTCTTTGGCTTTTGCATGGCACCTTCCTCCCGTTGCCTGTTCATTCCCTGCACTCCATCCCATCTTTTGCCTTCCTCCCTGGGTCTGATAGAGCATCTCGCCGGTCCTGCTCCACGCTCAGAGAAGGGGTATTAGATGGATTCCCCATAGAGCAGAAATTGAATGGAGAGAAGTGGCTGATTTCCCAGGAATAATTTATCTGATTAAAAAACCCCAACTCCCCCAGCCGCCCCTCCCCTGCTGCTCCGACACCCCCTCCAGGAAGGACGCCGGCACGGGGCTGGGCTTTGACCTGCATTGTTCAAACGGCTGGAAGGGAGATTCGGATGGGAAAGTAACTGTCATAAAACAGCTCCCCGGGGAGCTTCCCCCGAGCCTGGGCTCCCAAGTCGGGAGCGGGGGCTGTTGTGGGGAGGAGGCGCAGAGAGTAAATAATTCTGAGTCAAGTGGCTCCCCGCAAGGCAGCAGGCAGGCAGGCAGGCAGCAGGCAGGCAGGCAGGCAGGCAGGCAGGCAGGCAGGCGCAGATGCGCTCGCTCACGGACCCCCGCCCCGCGCACCTGCGCGCCCCCGCCCCGCATCCCCGCCCCGCGCACCCCCGCGCCCCACACACCTGCGCATCCCCGCCCCGCGCACCTGCGCGCCCCCGCCCCGCATCCCCGCCCCGCGCACCTGCGCGCCCCCGCCCCGCATCCCCGCCCCGCGCACCCCCGCGCCCCACACACCTGCGCATCCCCGCCCCGCGCACCTGCGCGCACCCGCCCCGCACACCTGCCCCGCACACCTGCCCCGCACCCGCCACACACACCCCCCCTGCACACACACCCCGCTCACCTGCGCACCCCCGCCCCGCACCCGTGCCCCTCACCCGCCCTGCGCCCCCACCCCGCACACACGGTTCCTGCCACAGCCAACAGCCTCCAAAGCACAACAAGTTGGGCCTGCTCCTCTCCCTCTCCCCTCTCCCCTCTCCCCCTCCCCCTCCCCTCTTCCCCTCCCCTCTCCCCTCCCGCCTCTCCCCTCCCCCTCTCCCCTCTCCCTCCCCCTCCCCCTCTCCCCCTCCCCTCTCCCCCTCCCCTCTCCCCCTCCCCTCTTCCCCTCCCCTCTTCCCCTCCCCTCTCCCCCCTCCCCTCTCCCCTCCCCCTCTCCCCTCTCCCTCCCCCTCCCCCCCTCCCCCTCCTTTTCCCCTCTCCTTCCCCTCTCCTTCCCCTCTCCTTCCCCTCTTCTCTCCTTCTCCTCTCCCTTTTTAGGGCTGGTTCCACATAACAGAAGTCCGCTTCACCAAGTGCCCCTCTCTTGGTTTCTTACCTGCACAGGTTTGCTTCTGAGATCAGGCGGGTAACTGTCTGCTGCCGCCGCAGCCAGCACTGCCTTAGGCACACAACTGTTGTAACTGGGGAAGGGCACAGGCCCCCGGCACCCCTCTCGATCGCAGCGGAGCAGCGCAGGTGGCCCGAGCCCGGCTGCGCCTCGCTGTTCCTTTGCAGGGGTTTTACACCGCGGGCCGCGGTGATTTACAGCAGCAGCCTGCCGCTGAACCGCAAGGGCAGGGCTGCTACCGCCGGCTGGGCTGCCGGAGCGGCTGGGAAGCGTTTCGTTGGCCGTGGCACGGCCCCAGCACCGGGGGCTGTTAGCTGCTGTGTGTTGCTCTCCCTGCCCGCAGCCTCTGCTGACTTCTGGGCGAGCGGGTGAAAGGCGAGCAGGCCCATTCTGAGCGGTTCAACCTCGCGGCAAGCAGGAGCTGCTCCCCGGGGCTCAGGTTTCCCTGCTTTCTGACAGCAGCACTGGTCAGAGGAAGCCTCTCTCCGCTCCTTCTGGAGGATTTGCACTGCCCTCATTTTCTCCAGATGTTTTACCTAATAAATCAAGGAGTCTCATCAGAGGATTCGAATCCAACAAGCTGTTACCATGACTTCAAAGGCGAAGGCTGGAATGGAAAGAAGCAGTGCAGACATTTTATGCCACTCTGAAGCCACTGATCCCGAAAAGATGATCTGGGTCCAGGACTGTTTTTTTGTTCTTCCTGTGGCTCCCAAAACTCCACCGTGATGAGATGAAACGGTGCTGTGCTCCTTCAGCCAGCCTCTGCTTCCAAGGATGGAGCTGCAGCACTCACAGGCTGTGTGCTTGGCAGTCACCAAGGATGGGGCTGGTCCTGAGAGGAGGTGAACCCTGCCAGCCCCCATCCAGGGTCACTTTAACTCAGGTTTGGACTCACTCTGTCTCCTCAGATCAGTCCAGGGCTGTGTGTTTTATCTCAGTGCTGCTTTCAGCCATTTCTCATGTGAAGGAGCCAGACCTCTTCATATTCTTCAGATCATAGAATCATAGAATCAATAAGGTTGGAAAATACCTCAGAGGTCATCAAGTCCAATCTATCACCTAGTGCCTAACACCTCCTGACAACTAAACCATGGCTTCAAGTGCCACATCCAATCCTCTTTTGAACACCTCCAGGGACAGTGACTCCACCACCTCACCACCAAGGGCCAATTACTCTTTCTGGGAAGAACTTTCTCCACACCTTGAGCCTCAACCTCCCCTGGTGCAGCTTGAGACTGTGTCCTCTTGTTCTGGTGCTGCTTGCCTGGGAGAAGAGACCAACCCCCACCAGGCTACAACCTCCCTTCAGCCTCTCCTGCCAGGGCTGTGCTCCAGACCCCTCCCCAGCCTCCTTGCCCTTCTGTGGACACCTTCAAGTCTCTCAATGGCCTTCTGAAACTGAGGAGCCCAGAACTGGGCACAGGACTCAAGGTGTGGCCTAAGCAGTGCTGAGCCCAGATGTTTAGGAGAAAAAGAAGAAAAGAAAGTAAGCCCAAACGGGTTGACAGAGCTGCACAATGTGGCTGTGATTATTCAGAGTGGTTTGTTCCTCGCTCAAGAATGTAACTTCTGGGTGTGTTTTCCTGGATCTGGTGACCCCTCTCTTTTTGCAGTGTCTACGTGGTGCCATTTTCTTTCACTGTTGTGTTTCTAAAGATAAACTCTCTGGGGTTCTGAGAAACTCTGCTGTTTGTGTTTCACAGAGTTACTGAGGCTGGAAAAGAACTCTGAGATCATCAAGTCCAGCCTATGGCCTAACTACTAATTACTTGATAGCCCAGTGTACTGCAGGGTAAGGTGCTGGAGACAAGCAGCTGAAGAAAGAGAAGATGCTCCTGTGGGTGGGAGACCATCAGACTATGTTTTGGTTCCCTGCTTCCCCAAAGACCATTGGTGTGGCTCCAGCTGCTCTAGGTGCTTCCCATCAGAGATGCCTAACTTAGGCTGTGCTCTGCAGCAGCTTCTGCTGGCAGCAGTGCTAAGCTAAGCTGCTCTTCTTCACCCTCCACCTTGTCTTCCCTCACCATGCAGGTAGCTGTGGGGCTGCATGCCAACCGCCTTCCCCCTTGGCTTTGTCTCAACACTCTGCTAACAGCTGTATGAGCAGGTGAGGAACAGGCTGCTGATGACAGAAGGAAGAAGGTGGTGTGGCTGTGGGGAGCCCCTTCAGCTGTGAAGAGGGGTGTCCAGGTTGAGTGCTGAGTTTCAAGAGAGGATTTGGACTGTCTGCTCCACAGGGCTGCCCTGCACTGCCTCTCTGCAAAGCTGTGAAGAGGGGAGGCTGGGACAACCTCCTGAGGGTCCCCACAGCAGGTGAGGGGAGCAGAGGCTTTGGTTTGTGCTGTCTGAGGATTCTGGTACGTGGATAAGTTGTCACTGGGGGGCTGTTGAGGGAGGGTTAAGCTAACCCTGCCTCAGACTGCAGATTAAAAGCATGTGGAGAGAGCTCTGACTGCAAACAGATCAGTGGTAAACTGCTGGTGGGGCAGATCTCTAGGGGAAGTGGGGACTTGGGAGTGCTGCAGAAATACTGTGCAACCCCCAGCAAGCATTGCAGTGCTGTAGAACAGGCTTGGGGTGTGAATGTATTCCAGTTAGACCAGATCCCCTCTGTCCCAGGCAGCAGGGAGCAAGAGAACATTTGGTCCTGCAGCATGTTTTACCAGCTCTTACGAGACCACCGTGGTTGCCCCGCCGGGTGGATGTTCCAGGGAAGGGGACAGACATCCTGCTGCCTTCTGGTGGAGAAGGAAGCACCAGGTGTGTGTCTTCTGTGCTGGAATGCCATGTTCAGACTGAGAAATAACCTCACTGAGTTATTAATAATAAAATAGCAGTTACCAGACACATTTTGTTCCTGCCACAGGCTTCAGAGAGATTGCTGTTCATCCTCCCTCCCCCAGGACGCCGAGGCCCAGCACCCCAAACTGTCTTGAGCGCCTGGGGATTGGTGACATCTCGAATGACACGTGTTGGATCATCACAACAGACTGGGAGCAGCACAGCTTGGGTTTGGGAGCCAAAAATAGGTACTAGCATTGCTGAGCTGCAGCCTCCCTTCTCCTTCCCCACCCAGCCCTGCCTGCTTGGCACACGCAGCACATAATCACAGCGCTCGCAGCGTGCCGAAGGAGAGCCACGCTCCTGAGGGCAGCAGTGTGTGGAGTGCTGGACATGCTTTGGAGGCAGAGCACAGTATGACCTGGATCCTAAATTAGTGAGCATCACTCAGGGGGGCTTGCAGCTTTTCTTTCCGTGGGCAGTGGGCACAGAAAGAAGCAAAGCTCCTCTGCTGCGCTGCCCTGTGGAAAAGCATCATAGAATGGTTTGGGTTGGAAGGGACCTCCAAAGGTCATCCAGTCCAACCCCCCTGCAGTCAGCAGGGACATCTTCCACCAGATGAGGTTGCTCAGAGCCTTGTTGAGCCTGACCTTGTATATGTCCAAGGATGGGGCCTCAACTAATGCTCTCGGCAACCTGTTGCAGCATTCCAGCAGCCTCATAGTTGTTCCTCACGTGCAATCTAAATCTGCTCTTCACTAGTTTCAGCCCAGTGCCCCTCCTCCTAGTGCTGCAGGCCTTTGCAAACAGCCCCTCTGCACCTCTCCATCAGAGGTGTTCAGGTGCAAGAGGAAGCTTGAATTCCTTTCCCTGCTCAGAGATGTCCAGTTAAAGGACTGAGGGATGAATACAGCATATTCCTCTGGCTTTTTCCTCTCTTTTAGCTCTGTGAATCCCAGTCATGACTTCACCTGCTTTGTTTCCTTTCTCTCACATCTGCTTGCTGCAGTAAGCATTTGTCTGCTTCTGCCAACCCCCAGAAGCTCCATTTCATGAACCTCCTGATTATTCGGGGAAGGTGAGGTTTGCTTAATGCTCTTTGAAGGTGTCTGCTCCTCTGGTGGTGACTGACTGGGATGGGTTCCATTCCAGCATGCCCGTTCTGCTGTTCTCAAGGCCACACAAAGGAGGAGGAATTGTGTGAGGCCCATATGAATCAGGGCTGGTTAGAGGCATGTCAAACACAACCGCACCGTGGGGCGTTAATAGTCGGCAGGCAAGGAGTCAAAAGCAAGTCAGGACCAACCAACACAAGCCACAGAGCTAATCTGTCTGGTTCCTGATGCTCCCCAAAAGTGCAGAGTCTGCACACTCCTGTTCTATTCCAGGCTGCTGGACTGATCCATATCACACTTTCAAAGTGCTGCAGTAATTGGCTGAGCAGGTTTGGTGCAGCAGCTTTGGTTTTCAATTCCTCCTGTCGGGAAAGATGTAGAAATGAAGCTATGTAAGCACAGCCCCGCTCCAGGTCTCCTCCTCCTTGCTAACACCAAGCTGACACCACTGGATTTGTGCTCAGCTAAAGTGAGCAGGCCACTGGACACACAGCAAGGGACCTGTTGGATTCAGCTTCCATTGAATAGCTCATTGTGGTGTGGAGGAAGAAAGCTCCCAGTCCTTCTGCATACTAATAAGAGTTTCCTCCTTTTCCAGCAGCTCTCTGTGGGCAGAGTGGAGGGCTGCCAAGAAAATGTAACCAGACTGAGAACCAGAAAGACTCACTTCGTGCACACTTGAAGCACAAGCTCTCAGGCAGTGCTTCCTGGGGGATGAGCCGCAGGGATTCTGCATGCAGTGTCCTTTCTCCAGCAGTGTTCTCCTTCAGCGCGGCTGCTGCCCTGTGTTGCATCTCATCGTCGGGTTCTTGCAGGTCCTGGTGACCTCTCCCAGAGTGTGGTCATTGATGTGTAGGCTTGAATCACAGAATGTTAAAGGTTGTAAGGGACCTCCAGAGATCATCCAGTCCAAACCCTCTGCCAAAAGCAGGATCAGCCAGGGTAGTCCACACAGGGATGCATCCAGGTGGGGTTTGAATGTGTCCAGAGCAGGAGACTCCACAACCTCTCTAGGCAGCCTGCTCCAGGGCTCCAGCACCCTCACAACAAAGAAGTTTCTCCTCACGTTGAGGTGAAACCTTCTATGTTCCAGCTTGTATCTGTTGTTCCTTGTCTTATCACTCCACACCACCATAGAGCTTGGCCCCCTCCACTTGACCCCCACCCCTCAGCTATTGATAGACATTGATCAGATCCCCTCTCAGCCTTCTCCAGGCTAAGCAGCCCCAGGGCTCTCAGTCTCTCTTCACAGAGGAGATGCTCAAGTCCCCTAATCATCCTTGTGGCTCTCTGTTGGATTCTCTCCAGCAGGTCCCTTTGTTCCTTGTCTTATTATTGCACACTGAGGCTCTGACTCCACTGAGTTTCCTGAGTGCTGGAATAAGAAGTGGTTTGGGATCTCGGTGGAGAAGGTGCCAGTGCACATGGTTTCCCCCTTCCTCAGTCCCATAGGTGTGGAGATCTCCATTGGTGTGGAGATTTCCACTCTCTCTTTGCATCACCTGCTCTGGTATTTAAGACTCAGGGCTGCCTGATGGACCGTGGCTCTTGAAGGCAGGTCCTGTGGACACAGTTTTCTCTCCCAGAGTGATTGGAATGAAGCTGGAGGTGGGGAGATTCAGGCTGGAGGTGAAGAGGAAGTTCTTCCCCATGAGAGTGGTGAAGCCCTGGAATGGGTTGTCCAGGGAGGTGGTTGGGGCCCTGTCCCTGGAGGTGTTTAAGCCCAGGCTGGATGAGGCTCTGGCCAGCCTGATCTAGTGTGGGGTGTCCCTGCCCATGGCAGGAGGGTTGGAACTGGCTGATCCTTGTGGTCCCTTCCAACCCTGACTGATCCTATGATTGCCCAAGCTCTGCAGCCTTCCAAAAAGCTGTGAGTGCAGAAGAGAAACCAAACCTCCTGAAAGGCAGCCAAAGTGAAGCTGTGAGAGGTCTGACAGGGGCCACAAACCTCCCTTTTCACAGAGAGAATTGCAGAGGGTTTTGGGGACTGGCTGAGCTTGTGAGGCAGGCTGGGCTGGGTGCAGTGGGCAGGGTGCTCACACGTGCAGGCACATGTGCCTGCCAGCACACCCCGCTGTGGTTTCTCTGTTCAGTTATGTCTCAATAGCCCCACTAATATCTCATGTACTCACCTTGGCTGCTGGTAATTACAAGCAGTGAAAGTGCTGACTCTGATGTCCTTCTGGGCTTGGGACACTCTGCCCATTACTTCTCCAAGCCCAAGAACTTTCTTGGCTTCTCTGATAAGATCTTCAAGCACAGCACTGACATAAAGGCTTCTGTGTAGATGGATGACCTCACACTTCCCCAGTGCTATTTGTTTCCCAGGACTTCTGGGGCACTAGAAGCTCTTTGAGTGAGAGGAACTTCTTTACTTGGAGGAACTTCATGCTGCAACAGGCTGCCCAGAGAGGTGGCACATTCTCCATCTCTGGAGACTTTCAAGGCATGTTCCTATGTGGTCTGCTTTAGGTGACCCTGCTCTGGCAGAGGGGTTGGACTTGATGATCTTCAGAGGTCCCTTCCAACCTCGACCATTCTGTGGTTCCTACCTATTCCTAGCACTAAGGACATCAGCAGTCCTAAATATCTGAGGGCTGGGGGGCAAGAGGGAGGGGACAGGCTCTGCTCAGCTGCACCCTGGGATAGGCCAAGGGGCAATGGATAGACACTCCAGCACAGGAGGTTCCACCTCAACATGAGGAGGAACTTCTTCACTGTGAGGTCACAGAGCCCTGGAGCAGGCTGCCCAGAGAGGTTGTGGAGTCTCCTGCTCTGGAGCCTTTCCAGCCCACCTGGCTGTGTTCCTGTGTGACCTGTGCTGAGTTCTCTGCTCCTGCTCTGGCAGGGGGTTGGAATTGATGATTTTCGAAGGTCCCTTCCAGCCCCTACCATCCTGTGAGCCTGAGATCCTATGAAGAAGCAGGGAAGGAGAGTCCAGGCCAGGGCAGACTGGCGTAGTGGTGGGGCTGAGAGAGCTTCTTGGAAGCCAGGAAATGAAAAGGACAAGGAATAGTCCTGGCAGGGAAGATGAGCTGGGTGAACTCCAGGAAGGGAACAACAGAGGGTGCTGCAGGTCACAGATGAGCTGACAGCTTTGGAGTGGGTGGCACATGCTGCAGTGAGGCTGCTGGGAGGTGTTGGGTTCTGTTGTGGTGCTGCCTGGAAAGACTGAGGTGCAGCTGGGTAAAGCCAGACACTGATGAAGGGAGTGGAACATCTCTCTGATGAGGAAAGGCTGAGAGCCCTGGGGCTGTTTAGCCTGGAGAAGAGCAGCCTGAGCAGAGATCTCATTCATCTTTAACTGAGGGGTGGGTGTCAAGAAGGGGCCAGTCTCTTCTCTATTGAACCCTGTGGTAGGCCAAGGGCAATGGACACAAACTGGAACATGGAAAGTTGTGCCTCAACATAAAGAAAAACTTCTTTACTGTGAGGGTGACAGAGCCCTGGAGCAGGCTGCCCAGAGAGGTTGTGGAGTCTCCTTCTCTGGACACAGTCAAAACCCATCTGGCTGTGTTCCTGTGTGACCTGTGCTGGGTTCTCTGCTCCTGCTCTGGCAGGGGGGTTGGACTGCAAGATCTTTTGAGACCCCTTCCAAGCCCTACCATTCTGTGGTTCTGTGAAGCATGCACATGGCACTTCAGGACATGTTTAATGGCCATGGTGGTCTTGGGTTGATAATCTCAGAGGTTTTTCCCAGCTGAAGCAATTCATTGTGTTCCTGTGTGACCTGCCCTAGGTGGTCCTGCTCTGGCAGGGGCATTGCACTTGATCATCTTCAGAGGTCTCTTCCAACTCCTACCATTCTCTGAGTCTCTGGCTGTCCAGTGTGATTGATGTCTCCCTGTAAACCCAAGTCAAGCAGAGTCCTCCAGGGTGAAAGGGCTGTGTTTAGGACGTGGGGGCCCTCCCCCAGTTTGTCTGTGGGAGCACCACAGGGCAGAGGAGAGGCAGCATGCACACAGGTGCCCTCCAGCTTGAGGTACTGAGCTGGATCATAGAATCAGAGAATCAATCAGGTTGGAAAAGACCTCAGAGATCATCAAGTCCAATCTATCACCTAATACCCAACACCTCCTGACAACCAAACCATGGCTCCAAGGGCCACATCCAATTCCCTCTTGAACACCTCCAGGGATGGGGACTCCACCACCTCCCTGGGCAGCACAGCCCAAGGGCCAGTGACTCTTTCTGAGGAGAAAGATGTTGCCTTTGTGGATGCTTGCCAATGAGGACATACCCTGTGTGTCCCCAGTGCCTCTAACTTGCCTTGATAGCTTTTGATGAGGACCTTCTGTGGGGCTTTTCATGCTGGAGGCAGCTCAAAGCGCTTCGCTAAGCACAGTAATGAGTCAGATCTGGGGAGCAGAGCGATTGTGGAGGCAAATACAGGACCTATTATGTGCTCTGCAATAACTCACACAGCCTCCCATGCTGGAAACTGGTTTATTTATTGAAGGGAGGAATGTTGGCCAGATCTCATGGTTGCTCTCTGGAAGATTTTAATGATCTTTAGCTCCATGTAGAACGGCAGCTCAGAGAGCTTGGAGCTGGAGGAATGAGACTTGGAGCTGTGCAGCACCAGGGCAGCTGTGCCTCCTGAGGTGAGGGGTCCAAGATCAGCTGCAGCCCAGGAGCTTGGGATTTACCTTCCTCAAGCATATTACAGCTCTCTGAATCCTCACAGGATGGCTCTGTTATTTGGTGTCCTCATTTAGCTTACTTTCAGTGATTAAAGCAAAGCTTTTTTGTTTGTGCTGGACCTTCCACTCATAGGTCTTGAAGAGGCATTCCTGAGTTCAGCACCCTCTGTTGTTCCCTTCCTGGAGTTCACCCAGCTCATCTTCCCTGCCAGGACTATTCCTTGTCCTTTTCATTTCCTGGCTTCCAAGAAGCTCTCTCAGCCCCACCACTAAGCCAGTCTGCCCTGGCCTGGACTCTCCTTCCCTGCTTCTTCATAGGATCTCAGGCTCACAGGATGGTAGAGGGTGGGAAGGGACCTTCAAAAATCATCAACTCCAACCCCCCTGCCAGAGCAGGAGCAGAGAACCCAGCCCAGGGCACACAGGAACACAGCCAGATGGGGCTGGAAAGGCTCCAGAGAAGGAGACTCCACAACCTCTCTGGGCAGCCTGCTCCAGGGCTCTGGGACCTCACAGTGCAGAAGTTCCTCCTCCTGGTGAGGTGGAACCTCCTGTGCTGGAGTTTCTATCCATTGCCCCTTGGCCTATCCCAGGGTGCAGCTGAGCAGAGCCTGTGCCCTCCCTGCTGACCCCCAGCCCTCAGATATTTATAAACATTTATACAATCTCAGTCTTCTGCAGACTGAACAGCCCCAGGGCTCTCAGCCTCTCCTCCCCAGGCAGTGCTGCAGTCCCTTCAGCATCCTGGTAGCCCTCCCCTGGACTCTCTCCAGCAGATCCTTGTGGAAGGACTGAGGTTCTCCACATGAACCAAGGGAGGTTTAAGGCTAGCTAAAAGTGGAGGGAAATTTGCACTGATTTCAGGCACCTTAATCCAAAGTCAAGATCCTAACAACCCTGCTCTCAGCATTCCCTGCTGCAGGAGCTGCCTGTGCATGGCAGGCTCTCAGTCTTCACTGTTGAACTTCTTTCTGTGCCTCCTCAAAGGCACGTGGGGATATGTTTACCCAGACAGACCTTTGCTGCTGACCTGCTGCCCAGGCTGACTGGCAGTCCCACTTAAACTATGTGGGTCAAAACAAAGTGGGCTGGCAGAGGAGGGCAGCAGCTGCTTCCTCTGGCCTGTCCATCTGTGCTGGTAGGTAGCCTGGGCAGGCTGGTCCTCAAATTCCTCTCTTTTTACCCTTTCTGCAGAAGGCCAGATGTCCCCTGAGTTTGTGTGTGTATATGCTCATGGTTGGGACACCCTTCCCACTGTTAGACAGGCTTGGTGGAAAGAACACTGTCTACTTCTGCTCCTCAAGAGAAGGGCAATGAAGCTGCTGAAGGGTCTGGAGAATAGGTCTGGAGTGGCTGAGGGACCTGGGCTTGTTTAGCCTGGACAACAGGAGGCTGGGAGGAGACCTCATCGCTCTGTACAACTCCCTGAGAGGAGGTTGGAGCCAGTTGAGTGAGTGTTGGTCTCTTCTCCCTAGCAAGAAGTAATAGGACAAGAGGAAATGGCCTCAAGTTTCACCAAGGAAGGTTTGGGTTGGACATTAGAAGAAACTTCTTCACTGAAAGGGTTCTCAAGGACTGGCACAGGCTGCCCGGGGAGGTGGTTGAATTCCCATCCCTGGAGGTGTTTCAAAGAGGCAGAGATGTGGTGCTGAGGGCCATGGGTTAGGACCAGCCTTGGCAGACATGGAGATGGTTGGACTGGGTGATGTGAAAGGGCTTCTCCCACCACCAGGATGCCATGATTCTGTGATTCTGCAGTGGTATTTGCAAGGGGAGCCAGCATTCTCCTCTTGCTGTAAGATGGTTCTCTGATTCCAGAAGCCTGATTAAGAAAGTGAGTGGGGTCAAGCAGGAGGCTGTTGCCCCTCTAGGTGTTCTCTTAGCCTACTCACCTTCAGAGCCTCAGGGCTTACATACTGACTTGGCCTGGGCTGTTTAGTGCTTTCACCTTACTGAACTGTTTGCCCTCATGGCAGAGGCCCTGCCCTTCGGTGTCTCCTTTGCACAGCAAGGAGGTAATTAGCAGAAAGAAGTTTCTTTGGCATCTGTGATGCCCGGGAAACGCCCTGTGGTCAGGGATAGCCTGGAAACTCCTCCTTAAGCTCCTACGAGGCCACTTAGACCATGCCTCCGGGGAACAAAGAGAATTTGCATGGCTTTTCAACACCTCCTGCCTGCCCAGTGATTTGTGCTGTTCGCTCCGAGTAACGCTCATTACCTCCCTGGAGTTCAGGGCTGGAGGGTTTCAAACTGCACTGCAAACAGGGCAGCCCTGCTGGCATGAATGGAGCTGGGCAACTGGAAGTGCAAACAGGCTGAGTGCTTAGAGAGCTTGCCCCAGGGAGACAGAAAGGTGTCACTTCAGGCTCCTCTGGAAAGGGACAGGAGAGAGCAAAACGGCAGGCAACCAGAAACAACCAGAAGACGCAGTCTCACGCTGTGCAGGGGGAAGTTTAGGCTTCATCTTAGAAAGAAAAGGAAGTTATCCACGGAGAGAGAGACTGGCAGTTGGGATGTGCTGCCCAGGGAGGTGCTGGGGTCAGCATCCATGGAGGTGTTTAAGAAGAGCCTGGATGAGGCACTTGGTGCCATGCCAGAACCCAGTGCGTGGCTGAGGAGAGAGGAGGCAGGTGGCGGAGCTCAGCACCGGGAGCTTGCCTTCGGCTTTGCTTTCCCTGCTTCGCAGGCGGCAAGGGGCTGCTGGCTCAGGAGCTCCTGCAGAGGGGAGGAGGGGCAGCGGGCTGGGGCTGCCTACGTGCCTGAGCACAGTGATGCAACAGGGGCAGGGCTGGCCGTGGAAACCGCCACAACCAAACAGAGCCCGGAGCGTGGCTGGGAGAGAGCAGGCAGCGGCCGGCAGCTCAGCTCAGCCCAGCTCAGCTCGGCTCAGCCCAGCTCAGCTCGGCTCAGCTCAGCTCAGCCCAGCCCAGCTCGGCTCAGCCCAGCTCAGCTCAGCCCAGCCCAGCTCAGCTCAGCTCAGCTCAGCTCAGCTCAGCTCAGCCCAGCTCAGCTCAGCTCAGCTCAGCCCAGCTCAGCCCAGCTCGGCTCAGCCCAGCTCAGCTCGGCTCAGCCCAGCTCAGCTCAGCCCAGCTCAGCTCAGCTCAGCCCAGCTCAGCTCAGCTCAGCTCAGCCCAGCTCAGCCCGGCTCAGCCCAGCTCAGCTCAGCCCAGCTCAGCTCAGCTCAGCCCAGCTCAGCTCAGCCCAGCTCAGCCCAGCTCAGCTCAGCTCAGCTCAGCTCAGCTCAGCTCAGCCCAGCTCAGCTCAGCTCAGCTCGGCTCAGCCCAGCTCAGCTCAGCTCAGCTCAGCTCAGCTCAGCCCAGCCCAGCTCAGCCCAGCCCAGCTCAGCTCAGCTCAGCCCAGCTCAGCTCAGCCCAGCTCAGCTCAGCTCAGCTCAGCTCAGCCCAGCTCAGCTCAGCCCAGCCCAGCTCAGCTCAGCTCAGCCCAGCTCAGCTCAGCCCAGCTCAGCTCAGCTCAGCTCGGCTCAGCCCAGCTCAGCTCAGCTCAGCTCAGCTCAGCCCAGCTCAGCTCAGCCCAGCTCAGCTCAGCTCAGCTCAGCCCAGCCCAGCTCAGCTCAGCCCAGCTCAGCTCAGCCCAGCTCAGCTCAGCTCAGCTCAGCCCAGCCCAGCTCAGCTCAGCCCAGCCCAGCTCAGCTCAGCTCAGCCCAGCTCAGCTCAGCCCAGCTCAGCCCAGCTCAGCTCAGCCCAGCCCAGCCCAGCTCAGCTCAGCCTGCTCACCGAGAGGGGAGAAGAACAACCCGCCAGGGGGAGAGGGTGGCTCCTGAAAGCTGCTTACTGCTGGAGCAAAGGCCAGTGGGAGAACAGTGGGCACCCAAGCAGAGAGCACTCACAAGCATGCAGATGGTCAGGCAGGTGGCTGCAGTGGGTGCTGGAGCCTGGCACTCGATCTGGAGGGTGGAAGGAACAACTCCTGTGTCAGGTGTGAGCAGCTCAGGGCTCTGAGGAGCCTGGTGGCTGAGCTAAAGGAGAGGAGGAAAGGCTAAGAGCTGGAAGAGACTGCGACAGGAAAATTGACTATTTCCATAACCTAACCTCTCCCAAACCAGAACAGGAGGAAACTCTGAGTGGAACAGGGAGTGTGAGACCCTCCCAGCAGCAAGCCTCTCAGCCTCCCTGCAGTGACCCACATGAGCAGGGCCAAGGGGAACAGGGCTGTGCCCGAGGGAAGAAATGCAAACGGAGCAAGCCTGCTACTTGGAGCAGCACCCTGCCTGCAGGGCACCTACAGAACAGGGCTGAGGCTCTGCAGGAGGAGCAGGTCAGAGCTGAGGGTGAGGACTCCAGAGGGTCAGAAGCTGCACCAGGGACAGCTATGAGGCTCTGCAGGAGCAGGTCAGAGCTGAGGGTGAGGACTCCAGAGGGTCAGAAGCTGCACCAGGGACAGCTATGAGGCTCTGCAGGAGCAGGTCAGAGCTGAGGGTGAGGACTCCAGAGGGTCAGAAGCTGCACCAGGGACAGCTATGAGGCTCTGCAGGAGCAGGTCAGAGCTGAGGGTGAGGACTCCAGAGGGTCAGAAGCTGCACCAGGGACAGCTATGAGGCTCTGCAGGAGGAGCAGGTCAGAGCTGAGGGTGAGGACTCCAGAGGGTCAGAAGCTGCACCAGGGACAGCTATGAGGCTCTGCAGGAGGAGCAGGTCAGAGCTGAGGGTGAGGACTCCAGAGGGTCAGAAGCTGCACCAGGGACAGCTATGAGGCTCTGCAGGAGCAGGTCAGAGCTGAGGGTGAGGACTCCAGAGGGTCAGAAGCTGCACCAGGGACAGCTATGAGGCTCTGCAGGAGCAGGTCAGAGGTGAGGATGAGGACTCCAGAGGGTCAGAAGCTGCACCAGGGACAGCTATGAGGCTCTGCAGGAGCAGGTCAGAGGTGAGGATGAGGACTCCAGAGGGTCAGAAGCTGCACCAGGGACAGCTATGAGGCTCTGCAGGAGCAGGTCAGAGCTGAGGGTGAGGACTCCAGAAGGTCAGAAGCTGCACCAGGAACAGCTATGAGGCTCTGCAGGAGGAGCAGGTCAGAGCTGAGGATGAGGACTCCAGAGGGTCAGAAGCTGCACCAGGGACAGCTATGAGGCTCTGCAGGAAGAGCAGGTCAGAGCTGAGGATGAGGACTCCAGAGGGTCAGAAGCTGCACCAGGGACAGGCTGCCTCAGCTCAGCCATCACAACTAATCTGGAAAGGAAGCCTCGTCAGGTCCTCGTTGTAGCAGACCCCCTGTGAGGGGAGCAGAGGGCCCAGTATGCAGCCCAGGCCCATTTCCTAGGGAGGTCTGCTGCCTCCCTGGTGCCCAAGCAAAGGACATTGTAGGTAGCATTCCCAACCTCGTGACTCCAGCTCACCAGAGGCAGAGGGATGGAGAGCTGGTGAGGGCTCTCAGCTTGCTGCCCTGAGGCAAGCCACGAATGATGCACCAGGACACTGTGGAAACCAAGGGGAATTGGCACAAGAGGAGGACAGGGCCAGCCCAGCTGAAGTGCCTCTGTGCCAATGCACACAGCCTGGGCAGCAAACAGGATGAGCTGAGGGCACTGTGCTGCTGGGATGCCATGACAGAGTGGCTGTTACTGACACTTGGTGGGATGATTCCCATGGCTGGAATGCAGGGATAGATGGGCATAAGCTCTTTGGGAAGGATAGGCAGGGAAGGAGAGGAGGAGGTGTTGCCCTCTGTGTCAATAACCAGCTGGAATCAGTGGAGCTCCACCTGGGGAGGGATGATGAGCTGCTTGAGAGTATGGTTAAAATGAAAGGCAAGACAGGGGAAGGAGATATTACTGTGGGGGTCTCCTACAGGCCACCTGAGCAGCAGAACCAAGCAGATGAGGCCCTCCACAGGCAAATAGCAGCAGCTTCCAGGTCACAAGCCCTGGTCCTCATGGGGGATTTCAACCACCCTGACATCTGCTGGAGGGACAACACAGCAAGGCTCCAGCAATCCAGGATGTTCCTGGGCTGCATTGAAGACAACTTCCTCCTCCACATGGTAGAGGAACCAACAAGAAAAGGTGCTGTGCTGGGCCTTGTTCTCACCAACAGGGAAGGGCTGGTAACCAATGTGAGGCTCAGAGCCAGCCTGGGCTGCAGTGACCATGAAGCAGTTGCATTGAATCTCCTCAGGGCAGTCAGGAGGAAGTATTCTCAGCTCACGACCCCAGACGTCAGGCGTGCAGACTCTGATCGCTGCAGGGATCTGAGAGCCAAAGCGTCGTGGGACCAAGCCCTGGAGGGAAGAGGGACCCAGGACAGCTGGGCAGTGCTCAAGGACCACCTCCTCTGTGTCCAGGAGCTATGTATACCAACAAAGAGAAAAGCAGGAAAGACTGCTAGGAGGCCTGCCTGGATGAGCAAGGAGCTGCTGGACACACTGTCACTGAAAAGGAAACTCTACAGGCAGTGGAGGGAAGGACAGAGAGAGCAGGGGGGATATAAGGAAGCTGCCCAGGCAGCAGGAGACCTGGGTAGGAAAGCCAAAGCAGAGATTGAATTGAATCTAGCCAGGGAGGTTAAAGGGAGCACCAAGAGTTTCTACAGGTGTATGAATGGCAAGGAGAAGACTGGGGAAGGTGTGGGCCCCTCAGAAAGGAAACTGGTGACATGGCCACAAGTGATGAGGAACAGGCTGAGGTTCTCAGTGACTTCTTTACCTCAGTCTTCACTGCCAGGGCCTCCAGCCACACTCCTGGAGTCATGGAAGACAATGGCAGGGATGGGGAGGAAGAACTGCCCATGGTCAGTGAAGATCAGGTTGGTGATCACCTGAAGAACCTGAAAGTGTTCAAGTCCATGGGACCCCACGGGGTACACCCAGGGGTGCTGAGAGAACTGGCAGAGGAGGTTGCTAAACCCCTCTCTAGTCTATTCCAAAGGTCCTGGCAGTCTGGGGCAGTCCTCACAGACTGGAAAAGGGGAAACATTGCTCCCATCTGCAAGAAGGGTAAGAAGGAGGAGCCAGGGAACTCCAGGCCAGGCAGTCTCACCTCTGTGCCCGGAAAGATCACGGAGCAGATCCTCCTGGAGGCACTGCTGACTCAGAAGAAGAGTGAAGAGGTGACTGGGAACAGTCAGCAGGGTTCACCAAGGGCAAATCCTGCCTGACCAACCTGGTGGCCTTCTCTGCACAGGTGACAACATCAATAGCTGAGGGGCAGCAGCTGATGTCCTTTGCCTGGGCCTGAGCACAGCCTTCCACACTGTCCTGCACCACAGCCTGGGCTCCGGGCTGCTGACACAGGGGTGTGATGGGTGACCACTAGATGGATACAGAACTGGCTTGAGGGCTGCACCCAGAGGGTGGCTGTCAATGAGTCCATGTCCCAGTGGAGGCCAGGGACAAGCAGAGGCCCTCAGGGGTCAGTCCTGGGACCAGGCTTGTTCAACATCTCTGTGGGTGCCAGGGACAGTGGCACTGAGTGCAGCCTCAGCAGGTTTGCTGATGGCACCAAGCTGTGTGGGGCAGCAGACAGCTGGAGGGAAGGGATCCATCCAGAGGCACCTGGACAGGCTGCAGAGGTGGGCACAAGCCAGCCTCAGGAGGTTCAACAAGGCCAAGGGCAGGGTCCTGCAGCTGGGTGGAGGCAATCCCAGGCACAAATCCAGGCTGGGCAGGGACTGGCTGGAAAGCAGCCCTGAGGAGAGAGACTTGGGGGTGCTGGGGGAGGAGAAGCTCAGCAGGAGCTCTCAGTGTGCTCTTGCAGCCCAGAGAGCCAAGCAGAGCCTGGGCTGCAGCAAGAGAAGTGTGGCCAGCAGGGCAGGGAGGGGATTCTGCCCCTCTGCTCAGCTCTGGGGAGACCCCACCTAGAGTACTGCCTCCAGGTCTGGAGCCCCTAGGACAAGAGGGATCTGGAGGGGCTGGATGGTATCACAGTATCACAGTATCACACAGTATCACTAAGGCTGGAAGAGACCTCGAGGATCATTGAGTCCAACCTGTCTCCACAGACCTCATGACTAAACCATGGCACCAAGTGCCACATCCAATTCCCTCTTGAACACTTCCAGGGACGGTGACTCCACCACCTCCCTGGGCAGCACATTCCATGGTGAATGACTCTCTCTGTGAAGAGCTTTCTCCTCACCTCGAGTCTAAACCTCCCCTGGCACAGCTTGAGACTGTGTCCTCTTGTTCTGGTGCTGGTTGCTAGAGGGAAGAGACCAACCCCTCCCTGGCTACAACCACCTTTCAGGTAGTTGTAGAGGGCAATTAGGTCTCCCCTGAGCCTCCTCTTCTGCAGGCTAAGCAAGCCCAGCTCCCTCAGCCTCTCCTCCCAGGGCTGTGCTCCAGACCCCTCCCCAGCCTCCTTGCCCTTCTCTGGACACCTTCAAGTCTCTCAATGGCCTTCTGAAACTGAGGAGCCCAGAGCTGGACACAGGACTCAAGGTGGACACAGTACTCAAGGTGTCCAGAGAAGGGCCAGGAGGAGGAGCAGAGGGCTGGAGCTGCTCTGCTGTGAGGACAGACTGAGGGAGTTGGGGCTGTTCAGTCTGGAGAAGAGAAGGCTCCCAGGTGACCTCATTGTGGCCTTCCAGGATCTGAAGGGGGCTACAAGAAGGCTGGGGAGGGACTGCTCAGGATCTCAGGCAGTGCTAGGACTAGGGGGAATGGAATGAAGCTGGAGGTGGGGAGATTCAGGCTGGAGGTGAGGAGGAAGTTCTTCCCCATGAGAGTGGTGAAGCCCTGGAATGGGTTGTCCAGGGAGGTGCTTGGGGCCCTGTCCCTGGAGGTGTTTAAGCCCAGGCTGGATGAGGCTCTGGGCAGCCTGATCTAGTGTGGGGTGTCCCTGCCCATGGCAGGGGGGTTGGAACTGGATGATCCTTGTGGTCCCTTCCAAGCCTGACTGATACTATGATACTATGGTCTGCTTGATTAGTTAGGGTTGGGTGATCAGTTGGACTTGATAGACTAGACTAGACTAGAATAGAATAAACCAGGTTGGAAGAGGCCTTCAAGATCATCACATCCAACCTATCACCCAACACCACCTAATCAACAAAGGTGGGGGGGGGGGTGGAGCACAGCCCTGGCAGGAGAGGCTGAGGGAACTGGGGTTGCTTAGCTTGGAGAAGAGGAGGCTCAGGGGAGACCTTCTTGCTCCCTCCAACTCCCTGTAGGGAGGTAGGAGCCAGGTGGTGGTTGGTCTCTTCTCCCAAGCAACCAGCACCAGAACAAGAGGACACAGTCTCAAGCTGTGCCAGGGGAGGTTGAGGCTGGAGGGGAGGAGAAAGTTCTTCCCAGCAAGAGAGATTGGCCCTTGGGCTGTGCTGCCCAGGGAGGTGGTGGAGTCCCCATCCCTGGAGGTGTTTAGGAAGAGCCTGGCTGAGGCACTTGGTGCCATGGTTGAGTTGATCAGATGGTGTTGGGTGATAGGTTGGACTGGATGATCTCTGAGGTCTTTTCCAACGTGGTTGATTCTATTCTATTCTATTCTATTCTATTCTATTCTATTCTATTCTATTCTATTCTATTCTATTCTATTCTATTCTATTCTATTCTACTCTACTCTACTCTACTCCTATTCTATTCTATTCTATTCTATTCTATTCTATTCTATTCTATTCTATTCTATTCTATTCTATTCATTAATGAGCTCCTTTCAAGTCTCCCTGTGAGGCTCTGTATGTTAGGTCTGCTGAAGACTCTTGCACAGACAGATCCATCACTGACTGCTTGGGCAGCTGAGCTGGGGGCACAGTTCTCTGTTCAAAGGTGTCCTGAGTTTGCATCCTTTTCTGCTGGGGCAGGAATGCCAGGGCCTGACTTCAATCTTCCTGTAATCTGCCTGTCCACATTGCTTTGCTAATTTCATGCCTAGGTAGGGGCATTTCCATCACAAAGGAGTTTTGTCTCTCCAGCTTCCCTTGTCTGGGACTTTCAAAAGCTGATCAGAGCTTCTGGTCATGTGCCCCTGCTCTTTTTCCCTCAGAACAAAACATCATCTGCACAGATCCAGGCTAGCACAGGCCTTGAAAGAGTTCCAGTGCCAAACACACCCATGCCCAGCAGCCTGAGAAAGGGATGAGTCCCATAGGGGCTGTTGAATATGCACAGACGTATGGTCTGCTTTCCTAACGTGCCTGTCAGGGCCCTGCTGATGCCTCCAGCAGAGCAAAGTATTTGCCACAGGCCATTCCCTGCCCCCCTCCCTCCCCCTGCCCCAACTTTATACTCCTTATAGGGAACAGAAAATGTTCTTTTCCTTCATATTTATTTGTGCTGTTCAGGCTGGATGTGAGGAGGAAATTCTTCACAGACAGAGGGCTTGGCCTTTGGGGAGGTGGTGGAGTCACTGTCTCTGGAAGTATCACAGTCTCACAGTATCACCAAGGTTGGAGGAGACCTCGAGGATCATCGAGTCCAACCTGGCACCACAGACCTCACGACTAGCCCATGGCACCAAGTGCCACATCCAATCCCCCCTTGAACCCCTCCAGGGATGGGGACTCCACCACCTCCCTGGGCAGCACATCCCAATGACGAACGACTCGCTCGGTGAAGAACTTTCTCCTCACCTCCAGTCTAACTTCCCCTGGCACAGCTTAAGACTGTGTGCTCTTGTTCTGGTGCTGGTTGCTGGAGAGAAGAGACCAACCCTCACCTGGCTACCACCTTTCAGGTAGTTGTAGAGAGCAATGAGGTCTCCCCTGAGCCTTCTCTTCTCCAGGCTAAGCAATCCCAGCTCCCTCAGCCTCTCCTCACAGGGCTGTGCTCCAGACCCCTCCCCAGCCTCCTTGCCCTTCTCTGGACACCTTCAAGTCTCTCAATGTCCTTCCTAAACTGAGGGGCCCAGAACTGGACACAGGACTCCAGGGGTGGCCTAAGCAGTGCTGAGCCCAGGGCACAATGACCTCCCTGCTCCTGCTGGCCACACTCTGCCTGCTGCAGGCCAGGCTGCCGTTGGCCCTCTTGGCCACCTGGGCACACTGCTGGCTCATGTTTAGGTGGCTGTCAATCAGCACCCCCAGGTCCCTCTCTGTTTGGCAGCTCTCAGCCACTCTGTCCCCAGCCTGTAGCTCTGCCTGGGGTTGCTGTGGCCAAAGTGCAGCCCCTGGCACTTGGACTTGTTGAATGCCATCCTGTTGGCCTCTGCCCATCTGTCCAGTCGGTCGAGGTCCCTCTGCAGAGCCCTTCTGGCCTCTAACTGACCAATATCTGCTCCCAGCTTGGTGTCATCTGCACATTTGCTGATGAATGACTCAATGCCCTCATCCAGATCATCAGTGAAGATGTTAAAGAGGCTGGGGCCCAGCACTGATCCCTGGGGGACGCCACTGGTGCCTGGCCTCCAGCTAGTGTTTAAAAGCAGACTGGATGAGGCACTCGGTGCCATGGTTTAGTTGGTTAGAAGGTGTTGGGTGATAGCTTGGACTTGATGATCTCAAAGGTCTTTTCCAGCCTGGTGAATCCTGTGATTCTGTGCTTAACTGTAATCACAGAGGGCTGCATTTCCCCCCCTTCTCTGGTTACCCATGAGTGTCCCCTCACCATCAGTTCTACCTTTCCTCTTCTCTTTCACAGAGCTGGGAGCCTTCCATCCCTGCCTCCAGTGCCTGCTGGACTCCACATCAGACTTCAATGTAGGAGAAGAGCTTTAAGGTCACAGAATCACAGAATGTAAAGTGCTAGAAGGGACCTTGAAGGCTGATCCAATCCAGCCCCCCTGCCAGAGCAGGGTCATCTAGAGCAGGTCACACAGGAACACAGCCAGGTGGGGTTTGAATATCTCCAGAGATAGAGACTCCACAGCCCCCCTGGGCAGCCTGTGCCAGGGCTCTGCCACCCTCACAGGGAAAAAATTCTTCCTCCTGTTTCCTGTCTTCCTCTGCCTCAACTTCTACCCAGTGCCCCTTATGCTGGCATTGGGCATCCCCCAGCAGAGCCTGGCTCCAGCCTCTGGGCACTCACCCTGCACAGCTTCAGCACCAGCAATGAGGTCACCCTCAGGCTCCTCCTCTCCAGGCTACAGAGCCTCAGCTCCCTCAGGCTCTCCTCATGAGGAAGATCTTCCACTGCCTTCCTCATCTTTGTGGCTCTGTGCTGGACTCTCTCCAGCAGTTCCCTGAGGTCTTTCTTGAACTGAGGGGCCCAGAACTGGACACAAGATTCCAGCTGTGGCCTCAGCAGTGCAGAATAGAGGGGGAGCAGAACCTCTCTTGATCTACTAACCACAGCCCTTCTCATCCACCCCAGGATGCCCTTGGCCTTCTTGGCCAGCAGAGCACATTGCTGGCTGCACTCTGTTCAGGTTTAATTATCCCCCTGGGCAGGATTCCCTTTGGTGTTCTTAGAGCCTCATTCTCTTGCTCAAGAAGCCTGCTGAAGGAGTGGAAGGCTTTTCCATGAGATGCTGCTGATTTTTCAGACCTTCTCTTTCGGCCTCTGTTCCTTCCCCAGACACTTGACAATGGATTCTTCAGGTGACAGAGAAGATCCCCCCTGTCAGTGCTGACTTCACAGCAGTTTCACTCACTGCCCAGTTTCAAGAGTAGCTTGGGGGAGGGTTAATTAAGATCTAGCCCTGCATAAATTGGTGTACAACTTCCAACTGATTAATCTTCATTTATCTTTCTGGCTGTGGTTTGCTCACCTCCTGCTGCAGTCTCACCCCACTGGCCTCAGGCTCACCAAGAAAGCTGGGAAGGGACTTACTAGCTTGTAGTGAGAGGAGGAGAGGGAATGGGGACCATAAATGTTAGGCAGAAATTCTTTGCAGTGAGGGTGATGAGACACTGGCACAGGCTGCCCAGGGAGGCTGTGGATGTCCCCTCCCTGGAGGTGTTCCATGCCAGGTTGGATGAGGCCTCAAGCAACATGGGCTGGTGGGAGGTGGGAGGTGTCCCTGCCCATGGCAGGGGGGGCTGGAACTGAATGATCTTCAAGGTCTCTTCCAACTGAAACCATTCCATGAATCTCTAGGAGTACTCTGAGTGGGGATGTTGCCCATGTTGGCATTCACCACTTCTTGATCCCATCACTGGGGTCATCCTGTCTTTCTCCAAAGGTGGGGCTGGTTCCTGTTGCTTGCCCCCAGCTCGGGCCCACTGTGCAGGGTGTTTTTGTCAGGCTGCTTCTGAGCACTGCAGCTCTCTCCCCTACTCCCTTCTGTCACAGACATTTGGATTATTTGCCCTCTCTTCTCTCAGCTTTAGTACAGACCTGGTGGCTTCCCAGTGCTTCTGCAGCCCACCTCAGACCCACAGCCTGAGAGGTGGTCTCCAGGTCAGCTGTTGCAGTGCAGCTCCTGATGCCCATGCCAGTTGTGAGTAAACCCCAAAATCTCCTTCTGAATGGTTTGTTCCCAGCTCCAGTCAGGATCTGATCTCTTGTCTCTCCTCCCTGAGTTCAGTTAGCCTTTTCAGGGGAGAGGTGCACCATGCCTCACTCTGTCACTGTCTGACATGGTAGGCATTGTTCACTGGTGCCAGCTGAATATTGGCCAAACCTTGCATGCATCATGGAGGGGACAGGCTCTGCTCACTTGCTCCCTGTGATAGGACAAGGAGCAATGGATATACACTCCAGCACAGGAGGTTCCACCTCAACACAAGGGGGAACTTCTTTACTGTAAGGGTCACAGAGCCACTGGAACAGGCTCCCCAGAGAGGTTGTGGAGTCTCCTTCTCTGGAGACTTTCAAGGCCTGTCTGGATGTGCTCCTGTGTGACCTGTGCTGGATTCTGTGGTCCTGCTCTGGCAGGGGGGTTGGGCTTGATGATCTCTTTGGGTCCCTTCCAACCCTTAACATCCTGTGAGCCTGTGATCACAACTGAGAGTGGCCAGGAAGAAGACAAACTTCTCCATCCCTCTGGTCTGAAAATTGCTCCTGGTGAGGAATGTGCCATGCTCAGTGTCAGAGCCCTCCCTGCTCTCTGCCCACAGCAGAAGCCTGTGCACTGCAGGTGCCTCTGTGGGAGTTTTCTGGAAGCACCACAGCCTATGCTGCATTTCCAGAAGTTCAATCCAATACTGGACACAAAAGAAGAAAAAAAGAAGAAAGAAAAAAGAGGAGGAGTGTGGGTTGTGGTGAGGCTTCTCTGCTGTTGGTATGGCTTTACAGCCTGCTTTGGGAGCTGAGTCTAATACATGAGCTCTGCTCCTTAGCAAAACTCCACACTAACAGCAGCAGGAGCAGTAAGCATTGGAAGCATGTCAGTGATCCTTCTGGTCTTCCCAAAAGTGGTGCTTCCTGGAGTGACCTGAGCCTGTGAGCAGCAGCAGCTCACTGCAGATGCTGTGATGACAGCCCCAGAAGGAGCAGACTAATGCACCTGGTATCTGGGCTGGAGGTCAAAAGGAAGAAGCTGGACCACCATTTGAAGGGATGGTTTAGACAAAGCCAAAGGCAAGCATCAGCCTGAAAGGGGGTTTTAAGAGGCAGTTTGCAGCCATTTGGGGCTAGAAAAAGCCTTTAGATTTGTGAGAAAGCTTCTCCTCCTCTGTCAAATCCATCTGATTTGTTAGCTGCCTCCGAGGGCTGGCCTCCAGAAAGAGCCATTCCTGTCCTTCAGGGAAAGTAAATGTTCATTCCAGATGATACAGACATAAACCTCAATTCCTCCTCAGCCCTGACTGGAGGTTTTTGAGCATGGAATGAGAGTCCTTTTGTTGAGACATGAATTTCTTGCTGAATACACACACAGTTCTGTACTTGCAGAAAGGCAGGGTGCTTTTGGTAGCCCTAACCTCTTGCTCTACCAATTCCCCCTTCTCAGCAATGTGAATGGGTTCCAAACAGCTCCATTCTCTCCAGTAAACACTGGAGGGTTAGGGTGAGCTGAATTCCTTTGGGAATGTGAAGGCATCTTGCTTTGACACAGAATGTCTGTTGCCCATGCAGCACAAAAATGTTTCCCTCCCAGGCTGCCCTGCCTCCACTTCCCTGCCAGGTCAGCCTCTGGTCCTTCTGAGAGCATCCTTCCAGAGCTGGCTGTTAGTGGAGGGGGAAGCAGCCTGACCAACATGTACAGTGTGGTGGGACCTGCTCACTACAAGCTGAATCAGTACCTGCAGCTCTGGTTTGGGCCAGGCTGCTCACTGGCCACCAATGGTATCAGAGAATCACAGAATGATTTCACTTGGAAGGGACCTTCAAGATCATCCAGTTCCAGCCCCCTGCTGCGGGCAGGGACACCTCCCACCAGCCCAGGTTGCTCAAGGCCTCATCCAGCCTGGCCTTCAACACCTCCAGAGAGGGTCATCCACAACCTCCCTGGGCAACCTGCGCCAGTGTCTCCCCACCCTCACTGCAAAGAATTTCTTCCTAATCTAGTCTCAATCTCCCCTCTTCCAGCTCAAAGCCATTGCCCCTCATGCTATCACCACAAGCCCTTGTAAGAAGTCCCTACCCAGCCTTCTTGTAGGCTCCTTCAGGAACTGGGAGGCTGCTCTAAGGTCTCCCTGGCACCTTCTTTCCTCCAGTCTTTAACAATTTAAGCTGTGCCACACTTCTCTTCAAGCTCTGGCCAGTGAGAGCCACCAACCTTTCCACACCCTGGGCCCAAGACACATCCCCTTCCAGTAGACCTTCATCTGGAGAAGTGGTTTGGAAACCACAAGGGCTGGGTGCCATGAGTTGAGCCTTTCTGTGCTGCCAGACAGCAAGGGACAAGAATATCTTGCAAGCTTTGTTTCCTGATACCCAGTCTAAATCTGCCCTCCTTGAGCTTCAAAAGCCTGTTCTAAGCACTGTTGGTATGGACTAGCAACCTTTAGTTTCCTGCTGTTCCCTCTGCTCCATGTAGTATCTCTGACTGTCTCTCCCTTGGACACAGAGTCACATTCTGACCCCTTTGAAGCTCATTTCCTATTTCTTAGAATCAATAAACTTCAAATGCAGTGGCAGAGATACCAGGCAGTCAATAACCCCAGTCAAGGAGTGCTAGAAGTAGCAGTGGTGTGTTGTAAGGGCAGCAGTTTCTTAGAGAAGTCTTTTGGGGGCTCTTTGTTGCTCCAATGAGTCTGATTTAGTGGCACAGTCAGGGGGCTGCAGCCTGTAGGGCTCAGACTGCAGTTTGAATTCTGAAGTTGCCATTCTGGTGCTGAGGAAACAGAAAGCCATGTGTGGTGGTCTGGTGCTGCAGCACACCACACAACAGCTTGGAATCTACCCCAAGGAGTAAATTCACAGGGTCACAGGATGTTAGGGGTTGGAAGGGACCTTCCAGTCCAACCCCCCCCTGCCAGAGCAGGAGCAGAGAATCCAGCACAGGGCACACAGGAACACAGCCAGCTGGGGCTGGAAAGGCTCCAGAGCAGGAGACTCCACAACCTCTCTGGGCAGCCTGCTCCAGGGCTCTGGGACCTCACAGTGCAGAAGTTCCTCCTCATGCTGAGGTGGAACCTCCTGTGCTGGAGTTTCTATCCATTGCCCCTTGGCCTATCCCAGGGTGCAGCTGAGCAGAGCCTGTGCCCTCCCTCTTGACCCCCAGCCCTCAGATATTGATAAACATTGATTAAATCCCCTCTCAGTCTTCTCCTCTCCAGACTTAACAGCCCCAGGGCTCTCAGCCTCTGCTCCCCAGGCAGTGCTGCAGTCCCTTCAGCATCCTGGTAGCCCTCCCCTGGACTCTCTCCAGCAGATCCCTGTCCCTCTTGAACTGGGGAGCCCAGAGCTGGATGCAATATTCCAGGTGAGGTCTCAGCAGGGCAGAGTAGAGGGGGAGGAGAACCTCCCTGGCTCTGCTGGCCACACTTCTCTGACTGCAGCCCAGGAACCCATTGACCTTCTTGGCCACCAGGGCACATTGCTGTCCCATGCAGAACTTGTGCTGCAAACTACACAAACCTCTGCAGGCCAATGAAATGAGATAAACAGATCTCTTATGTTCTTGGGCAGCCCCTTGGGACTGTCCATTCCCTGGGCCGTCTTGAATCCTCTGGGGGAAAAAAAAACAACTTACTTACAATTAGGACATTAGTTCTAACCTGTAACACCTTGGTAAAGCCAGACTGTGGCAGCAGGCTGATGGATACTGATGTGCACTGTGCTTGTCAGGAGGGGATGGGGTCATGGCAGCATCACCTGACCCTCACAGCCCAGTGCAGCTGCAGGCTTTGCTCTCCAGGCTTTGATCAGTGGTCCCCTGGGAGAAGCCTGGAGAGCTGGGAGATCAGTGATGCTTTTCCAGAGCTGTTGCCCTGAATCATAGAATCATAGAATCAATAAGGTTGGAAAAGAACTCAGAGATCATCAAGTCCAAGCTGTCACCCAACACTTCCTGACAAATAAACCATGGCTCCAAGGGCCACATCCAGTCCCCTCTTGAACACCTCCAGGGATGGGGACTCCACCACCTCCCTGGGCAGCACAGCCCAATGGCCAATTCCTCTTGCTGGCAAGAACTTTCTCCTCCCCTCCAGCCTCAACCTCCCCTGGCACAGCTGCAGACTGTGTCCTCTTGTTCTGGGGCTGCTTGCCTGGCAGAAGAGCCCAACCCCCAGCTGGCTCCAACCTCCCTGCAGGGAGTTGCAGAGAGCAAGAAGGTCTCCCCCGAGCCTCCTCTTCTGCAGGCTAAGCAAGCCCAGCTCCCTCAGCCTCTCCTGCCAGGGCTGTGCTCCAGACCCCTCCCCAGCCTCCTTGCCCTTCTCTGGACACCTTCAAGTCTCTCAATGGCCTTCTGAAACTGAGGAGCCCAGAGCTGGGCACAGGACTCAAGGTGTGGCTGTGACCGTTTGAGGCTGTGCCTATAAGAAAGAGACAGTGCTGGGAACACTCTGGCCGAATGTTTTGGTACCAGAATGAAAACACTGAGATATTCTAAACGAATTTCATTGGTTGACACAGGAGCTGAGTGCACCATATTGCCATTGAATTACCAGGGATCAGAGTCTATAACCATTCTGGGAGTCACTGGTGGATCTCAAGAGTTAAGTAAGGTGGAGGTTAATATAAGCTTAACTAGTAAGCAGTGGAAGAAGCATACAGTTGTGACCGGACCTGATGCACCTTGTATTTTGGGAATTGATTTTCTGAGAGAAGGGCGTTTCAAAGACCCTAAAGGTTACAAATGGGCTTTTGGAGTAGCTTCTGTAGAAGCTGATGGACAAAAGCTGAAGCTGTCTGCTAGACCTGAGCTTTCTGATGACTCTGCAGTTGTGGGACAACACAAGATTCAGGACATTAAGTTGCCGGTTGCTTCTCAGACTGTGCATCACAGACAATACAGAACCAACCCTGACTCTTTGTTGCCCATTCAGAATCTGATTCGTCAGTTGGAGAGTCAGAAAGTCATCAGCAAAACTCATTCACCTTTCAACAGTCCAGTGTGGCCTGTGCGAAAGCCGAATGGAGACTGGCATCTGACAGTGGACTACCGAGCCCTGAATGAAGTAACTCCGCCTATGAGTGCAGCAGTACCAGACATGATGGAACTCCAGTATGAGCTGGAATCCAAAGAGGCCAAGTGGTATGCTACCATAGACATTGCTAATGCCTTCTTCTCTATTCCCATAGCAGAGGAATGCAGGCCTCAGTTTGCTTTCACCTGGAGAGGAATCCAGTACACTTTCAACAGACTGCCAATGGGCTGGATCCACAGCTCCAGCATCTGTCATGCAGTAATCCATGATGCTCTGGAGGAAGGTGGTGCTCCAGAACACATCCAGTTCATCGATGATATCATCGTCTGGGGTAAAACTGCTGAGGAAGTCTTTGAGAAAGGAAACAAAATCATGGACATTCTTCTGAATGCAGGTTTTGCCATCAAGAGAGACAAAGTGAAAGGTCCTACCACAGAGATCCAGTTTCTGGGGGTGCAGTGGCAGGATGGACGCAGACACATTCCAGTGGATGTGGTAAATAGAGTCTCTACCATGGCAAATCCCACCAACAAGCAAGAAACTCTACGTTTCTTGGGGATAGTGGGATTTTGGAGACTACACATTCCTGGATACAGTCAGATTGTGAAACCTCTGTATGATGTGACTCGAAAGAGGAACAGTTTCCACTGGGGACCTGAACAACAAGCAGCCTTTGACCAGATAAAGCAAGAGGTAGTTCAAGCAGTGGGTCTGGGACCTGTCCAAGATGGTCCAGACATTAAGAACATTTTGTACACGGCTGCAGGTGACAATGGTCCAACCTGGTGCTTGTGGCAAAAAGCTCCAGGTGAGACACGTGGATGACCTCTTGGCTTCTGGAGTTGAGGTTACAGAGGTTCAGAGGCTAATTATACTCCAACAGAGAAAGAAACTTTACACCACATCATGCTACAGATTCCACCTGGTCTAAGTGGATGGCTCTGATAACACAGAGAGCTCGAATGGGAAATCTTGAGAGACCTGGTCTAGTGGAGGTGATCTCAAGTTGGCCTGAAGATACCAACTGCACTAAACCTCCAGAGGAGAGAGTAACTCATGCTGAGGAAGCTCCTCCTTACAATGACCTTTCTGATGATGAGAAGAAGTATGCTTTGTTCACAGACGGTTCCTGTCGTCTCATCGGGAACAAGCGAAGGTGGAAGTCTGCAGTGTGGAGTCCAACACGCCGAGTTGCAGAGGCGAAGGATGGAGAAGGAGAATCCAGTCAGTTTGCAGAGGTAAAAGCTGTCCAGCTAGCTCTCGACGAGGCTGAACATGAGAGATGGCCAAAGCTTTATCTCTACACCGACTCATGGATGGTAGCCAATGCTCTGTGGGGTTGGCTAAAGAACTGGAAGAAGAATGGCTGGCAGAGGAAAGGAAAACCCATCTGGGCAGCTGAACTGTGGCAAGACATTGCTGATCGAATCGAGAGAATTCCAGTGAAGGTGAGACACATTGATGCTCACATTCCTAAGAGCAAAGCTACTGAGGAACAGCAGCACAACCATCAGGCAGATCTAGCTGCAAGAGTTTCTCAAGTAGACAAGGACTCTGAACTTGATCTCGACTGGAAACACCGAGGTGAGATATTCTTAGCTCGGTGGGCTCACGATTCATCAGGACATCAAGGCAGAGATGCAACATACCAGTGGGCTCGTGACAGATCCATAGACATTTCCATGGATGCTATCACACAAGTCATCCATGACTGTGACATTTGTGCTGCTATTAAGCAGGCAAAGAGAATTAAGCCCTTGTGGTATGGTGACAGATGGTCCAAGTACAGGTATGGTGAAGCCTGGCAGATTGACTACATCACTCTACCACGTTCTCGTTCTGGTAAGCAATACGTGCTTACTATGGTAGAGGCAAACACCGGATGGCTGGAAACTTATGCAGTTCCACATGCAACTGCACGCAACACCATTCTGGGTCTGGAGAGACAGATCCTGTGGAGACACGGAACTCCAGAGAGGATTGAGTCAGACAACGGAACTCACTTCAAGAACAACCTTGTAAAGAGCTGGGCAAAAGAGCACGGTATTGAGTGGATTTTCCATATTCCCTACTATGCACCAGCTGCAGGGAAGATTGAACGCTACAACGGTTTGTTGAAGGCCACTCTCAAAGCCATGGGAGGTGGAGCTTTGAAAAACTGGGAGAAACATTTAGCACAAGCAACCTGGCTGGTGAATAGTAGAGGTTCAGTGAACCGAGCTGGACCTGCACATTCAGATCTGCTACAGAAAGTAGAAGGTGATAGAGTTCCTGTTGTTAGAGAAAAGAATCTGTTAGGTAAAACTGTTTGGGTATTTTCACCCTCAGGAGAGGCTACACCTGTCCGAGGGGTGGTTTCAGCAGAAGGTCCGGGTCACACTTATTGGGTAATGCAAGAGAATGGTGAAATTCAGTGTATTCCACAAAGAGATTTAACTTTAGCTGAGAGAGTTTAATTTCAGACTGTTGTACAGCTACATCGTGTCCAAAGGAAGAATCCCTGAGGAATCTATGGTGCATGAACCCTGAGAACCCTGAGAGCCCTGAGTCAACTGAGAGTCCCTGTGTCCCTGTTTCCTTTTCTTCGCTTCGTCTGCAGAGAGACAAACTGTTTTCCATTATTCTTATTTCTTGATTTTCTTGGACTTCTGAATCATCTACATCTGAGGATAGCCAGAATGGACTATGAACTTTACTTACAAACTGTAAATATCATTTCAGATTGGATGGACAGTACGAACGGCCAATGAAATTGTTTAGAAGGGGTGGAGTGTGACCGTTTGAGGCTGTGCCTCTAAGAGAGAGACAGTGTTGGGAACACTCTGGCTGAATGTTTTGGAACCAGAATGAAAACACTGAGATATTCTAAATGAGTTTACTTGGTAGAGGGGCAGAATGCAGCTTTAAGTTGTAGGGCAGTTGGAATTTTTTGGAGTTTCAGCCTGTTCTGCCGTTCCAGCCTGTTCTGCTTCTCTGCCTGCCTGCTTCTCAGCAAACTAGATGGAGCTGACCTTGATAAGCAAAACTAATCCCTGCATGTGCTTTTGAAGCCTAATAACATCTCTTTCCCTTAATAACTGCCTTTCTTTCTCTCTCTAACCCCTTTTTGGGAAAAAAGGGAGGTAGGGGGGCAGAGAGGGGGTTACAGGGAGGGAAACCCTCCCCGAGGAGGGAATTTTGCTGTGTTATTTTTCTTTGCTGTATATTTCTGTGTATATTTTGTAAATACTGTACAAATTGTGTTATATATAACCTGCATTCCATAGATGCTTGTAAATATAGCTTGCTTCTCCGACTGAGTTAGCTGTGGTTTCTTTCTCTGTGGGGGGAGGGAGAGCTAGGCCCTCTCTCAACCTACCACAGTGGCCTAAGCAGTGCTGAGCACAGGGCAGAAGGACCTCCCTGCTCCTGTTGGCCACACTCTTCCTGCTGCAGGCCAGGATGGCCTTGGCCTTCTTGGCCCCCTGGGCACACTGCTGGCTCCTGTTCAGCACCTGTCAGCCACTACCCCCAGGTCCCTTTCTGCCTGGCTGCTCTCAGCCACTCTGACCCCAGCCTGTAGCACTGCCTGGGGTTGTTGTGACCAAGGGATGTTCAACCAACCAAACCAACCCAAAAGTAAAACTACTGCCTGTGCAGAGTGCCAGGCTGACAGCTCTAGCAGGCAGACCACTTTTACCTGGCTGAAGGCTCCCCATGTTTTATCTGCTCCAGGTGTCACACTGGGCCTTGCCTCTGCTGGCCTTGTGTCGCCAGATTGCTCGGTCCTGCCTCTGAGAAAGGTTCAGGCAGCACCAACTGGGGCTGAGAAGTTGGACTGGTGAAAGCTAGGAGGAAGTGCTGCCAAATCCCCCCCAGGGCTGAAGATGTTTGAAATTTGCAAGAGGCTCAAAATGATTTAAAAATCAAATCAGTGCAGAATGATCCAAGGCAGAGCTCTGCTTCCAAACTAGAAACTGCTGGGAGCTGAAGATTGTTTCTCCTCTTAGCAAACCAGGACTGCACCACTGTTGTGCTCTGGAAAGAGACCTCCCATGCTCTCCTCTGACAGCTCTGTAGCCAAGGTCTTGGGTGAACGTTCAGGTGCTGCAGCATGACTCCCTGCCTTGCTTGGCAGGAAGAGGCTTGGGGAGACACCAGGGTCTTGAAGGTCTTTTCCTGCTGAAACTATTCTGTGATCATGGTGCACTGACCATGTGGCAGCAGGTCACTGGCAGTCCTCCAGGCTGCCTGGGCATCCTTCAGTGGCACCCTGTGAGCTTGAGGAGTGGAAACCCTCTCTAAATGAGGCCTTGGAGCTGTGGCTTTGTGGTGTTGGTGACAAGATGTTTAACGCTGAGAGAGCCAACTTAGGTCTCTGCACTTCCATGCATAGGTAAACTTCCATCTGAAACTGCATGGTGAGGTCTTCAGAGCACCTGAGACATGAACCTGAGGATCTGTTCTGAACATTTTAGTTTTACTACTGTTTGAGTTTGTCCCTTTGTCAGCTGGCATGGTAAAACTGTAAGGCAAACATTTCAGAGAATCATAGAATCAACCAGGTTGGAAAAGACCTCAGAGCTCATCAAGTCTAAGCTGTCACCCAACACCTCCTGACAACTAAACCATGGCTCCAAGGGCCACATCCAATCCCCTCTTCAACACCTCCAGGCATGGGGACTCCACCACCTCCCTGGGCAGCACATTCCAATGGCCAATTACTCTTTCTGGGAAGAACTTTCTCCTCTCCTTGAGCCTAAACTTCCCCTGGCACAGCTTGAGACTGTGTCCTCTTGTTCTGGGGCTGGTTGCCTGCCTGGGAGAAGAGGCCAATCCCCAGCTGGCTACAACCTTCTTTCAGGTAGTTGTGGAGAGCACTAAGGTCTCCCCAGAGCCTCCTCCAGGGTGAACAACAATTTCTTCCATGAAAAAGCCACACTAGGTAAGGAAATGCCTTCAGAGCATTTGACAGGGAGGCTTTGAGGAGCACTCCAGCAGAAGGAAGCAGACCCAAACCCCTTAACTTTAAAGGGCTGCCTGAGGAGTGGAAGAACAAGACAGTTGCTCCTTACAGCAAAGAGGACTCTCTCCCTCTCTCAAGCTACCAATGCCAGTGTTCACAGAATGTTAGGAGCTGCAAGGAACCTCTAGAGATCATCCTGTTTACAGAGGCCTGCAGGGACAGGACCAGGGGCAATGGTTTCAAACTAGAGCAGAGCAGATTCAGATTGGATGTTAGGAGCAAGTTCTTTACTATGAGGGTGGTGGAACACTGCAATAGGTTGCCCAGGGAGGTGGTTGAGGCCCCAACCCTGGAGATATTCAAAGTCAGGCTTAATGAGACCCTGAGCAGCCTGATCTAGTTGGGGCTGTCCCTGCTGACTGCAGAGGGGGAGGCCAGACTGGATGAGCTTTGGAGGTCCCTTCCAGCCTGGACCATTCTGTGATTCATGACTGTGGGTTTTACAAAATGAAGCTGTCCTGAGAATGAAGCTTCAGTCTGGAGGAGAGAAGGCTGAGAGGGGATCTTGGCAATGCCTACAAGTATCTGAGGGGTTTTAAACACATGAAATAGTAGCCTGAGATACCAGCCAGCCATGACCAGCCACCAGCAGCACTTGTGGCTGCTGAAGGTGCTGACACAAGTAGTCAGATGTGTCTCAAGTTTTGTGCATGGGATTTACTGATCTAACCCTGACTGATCCATTTGTATCTCCTGCTGGTAACGTGGCTTTTCCTTTCCATTTCCAGGAGGCCACAAAAGCAGCTGATCAGCCCCCTGGCCAGCGGATGGGGCCCAGAGAGAATTGGCCTCTTCTGTCATGTGAGTGCAGGGGGTGTGGGCCGGGTGTGCAGGGAGGGGGGTTAATGGGGAGCAACTGTCAAGTACAAAGAACAAGGGGAAGGAAGGAAGGAAGGATTCCAGCCATATGACCCCACACATCAGGGAACAAAAAGCCACCAGGGCTAACTAACAGGGCTGTGCTGCTGGCAGTAACTTTCCACGGTGGGAAGAGGTGACCTTTAATTAGTATCCTATGGTGCATGGAGATCACCAGGAGCAATGGCTCGTGTGTTTGCTTCTGTTGCTGGTCTAAGATGCTTTCTTAGATGGCTTCCAGACGCAAACAATTTGTCCCTGTGTGCTAGGTATCAGTTCTCTTCCTTATGTTTTTAGCCCTTCTCCTCATGACTTTTTTCCCCTCTGCTTTGAGCTGCTCAGCCTGCTGCAGTCTCACTTCCCTGCCTTGGCTGGCAAAGACAGCAGGAGAAAACGGGATAGTGTTGACACAGCACTGAAGCAGCAGGGCTCAGGAGATGTGAAACGTGGCCCTGCTGCTCTGCCTTTGGTGACTCACACACCACCTTCCTGCCCTTCTGCTTTCCTTCCAGCCTCCTGCTGGGCTACCCTTCGAGACTACCACCCCGCCGGGGAAGGGACTTGCTAGGACGGTGTCTAAAACAATGGGACCCAACCTCAGGTAAGGCCTTCAGGCACTCCCATTATATGAATGAGAACAAGATTGTTGGTGTCAGTAATTAACATTCTTGTGGGACTGTTGGAAATGCTTTGGGATAAACACCACCTGGAATCCTCTTCTGGCTTCTGTGGTTTGTAAGCTCCAGAGGAGGCTGATCCTGTTCACATCTGCCTCTTCTCTTAGTGGATGTGCAAAAAGTCTTCCAGTCCCAAGAGGAATTACAGTACCTCGGTGAGAAGAAGGACACTGCAAATGTGAGGGCATTGCCAGTGGGGAAGAAGAAGGGAGACTCAGTGTTATCAGTGTGTCTCCAGTAAGGGTCTCACCTGAGAACAAAGACTCCAGCCAGCCACCAAAAGAGAGAGGGAAAGGCCAAACTAAGTGTCACTGATAACGATGGATGCCTGTGGCACAGTGTCATCCCATGGCAAGCTTCCAGAGATGAAATCTGACTCTGGTTAAATGGATGGCAGAGATCCTGCTGTTGGCTGCAGGAACAGCAGGCTTTCCCCCGGGGGCTTACCTGGATTTCTCTCCTTCTGAATGCCCAGACAGCCACATCCCACATCATTATGCACATCCTGATAACAAAGAAATTATTCTTTCCCTTTAAAGTGTGGATTGGATTTGGTAAAGCCTGCATTTTGGATTCCAGGTTCCCTCTATCTACATCTGAGATCCCTGAATAAACAAACATTGGATTAAACCTCAACAGCTCCCTCCTGCTTGCTCAGGCTCAGCGACTGAAGCCCTTAAAAGCATTTTGCACCAACTGCTCCGCTTGCCTTTCAGACTCTGTTAAACACTGACACAAGGGAAGGAGCTCTGCCTTCCTCTCCAACTTCCCAGGAAACTAACCTTACTTACTGGAAAGTGTCTCCATTTCTGACTCTCCCCAACTCCAGCAGGGAGTTGGAATTGTCCAGGAATGCCATAACTGGGGTTAGAGGGTTGATGGCGAAGGGGCTAGGATTTGCTCTGCCAGCTCAGGAGGGTGACTTTTAACCTCGGGGCAGTTTGCCAAACCACATCTGGAACCAATGAATATGAAAAAATGGCTAAAAAAAAAAAAGAAAAGAAGCCCAGTCCCTGCCAAATGATGAAAGACAGCAGAGCTGGCTGGGCACGGTGCTGCTGAGATCATCGCAGACCTGTGCAGCAATAATCAGCTCATCACTGCCAGAAGCTGTCTGTGGATGTAGCTGATGCCTCATGCACAAGGCAGGCAGCACAGCAGATTAAACTGAGGGTGAGTACCTCCTAGCTGTAAGTCTTAAACTTAATGAGCCAGGGCTTTATGTGTGCTGCAGCCCCTTCTTATCCCAAAATTGCCTTAGCCAGCTGCTAGAGAATGCCCAGGAACAGAAAATCCTTCAGGTCACAATAAATTGGTGTAATGATTCGGTGTCACCTTGCATCCTGCTAAGCAACAGGGAAATCACCATCAGAAAGGGGACACAACCAGAGTGCCACTGAGCAGTTGAATCCTAATTTCATCAGCCTTCTTGTGGGCAACAGATAACCAAGTGCAATTTGCAGCGGCTCTGAAGTGGCTCCAAATCGCAGCAGGAGTCAGAAAGGCTCAGTGCTAGCCTCGGGCCTGGGGAGCTGCAGAAGATCAGTGAAGCTGTCATTCTTCCATAACCTTGCTTCTGCACCAGAAAACAGTAGGCTGCTTTGAAAAATGAAGTACCTCCATAAAATGACAACATTTTAATCAGTGAAACAAAGGTCCCCCTCTGGATGCCTCTCTGGAGAATATTGTCCCCTGTGACCATGCACAGACTCCCAAAGCAGGGAAATTTGGAATTGAAAACTACAATGTCAGCATGTGGCTGACAGCATTCCATGCTGGCTGTAAGGCTGAGATCTCTCCAAGAACACCACCTTTTCCACTCAGCTGTGCAGCAGTGGCTGAGGCAGTTGAGGTAAATATGTTGTGTCCAACTATGACAGGTGAAGGAATAATCAGAGTCAGAGATGTACTACTCTTACTCCTAGAGCTGCCTGTAGCTGCTCCCAGAACAAGGTGCTCAGGGAAGCATTCCCTTCCTCCTACAGGAGGCACAGGGCTGTGAGGCTTTGTCCTCTGCAGTTGTACCACAGGTTTGTAGATTCATGGAATGGTTTGGGTTGGAAAGGACCTTCAAGATCATCTACTTCTGAGCCCCCAGCTATGGCTGGGGAACACCTTCCACTAGAGCAGGTTGCTCAAGGCCTCATCCACAGAAACACAGAACTGTCAGGGTTGGAAGGGACCTCAAGGCTCAGCCAGTCCCAACCTCCCTGCCATGGGCAGGGACACCTCACACCACAGCAGGTTGCTCACAGCCACCTCCAGCCTGGCTGCAAACACCTCCAGGCAGGAGGCTTCTACCACCTCCCTGGGCAGCCTGTGCCAGGCTCTCACCACCCTCCTGGGGAAGAACTTCTTCCCAACATCCAATCTGAATCTCCCCACTTCTAGTTTTGCTCCATCCCCCTCAGTCCTATCCCTCCCTGACACCCTCAGAAGTCCCTCCCCAGCTTTCTTGTAGTCCCCTTCAGATACAGCAAGGCCACAAGAAGGTCTCCTTGGAACCTTCTTTTCTCCAGACTGGATAACCCCAACTCTCTCAGCCTGTCTCCATAGGAGGGTACTCCAGCTTGAGCACCTCCAGGCAGGAGGCATCCACAGCCTCCCTGGGCAACCTCTTCCAGTGTCTCACGACCCTCACTATAAAGAATTTCTTCCTAATCTCCAATCTAAACCTACCCTCCCCAAGCTCCAATCCGTTCCCTTACTCTGTCACAGGTATGTAACAAGTTTGCAGCCTGCAGGGATTTGTTTTTTGACTTGAGGAGCCTCAAAGTTGGGAAAAGCTGCCAGGAAGGTGGCCTGTGCAGCTGTAGTGGGAGCTGTAGTGTGTCCCTTTTGTGCACATGGCTATTGCCAGACTCTTTAGCTGTCATTAGCTGCTCCTGCAGCAGGTTCCTGGCCTCGCCCCTTGTGCAGCCCAGGCTCTGCTCTCTAAGCAGTGATTGTATTTGCTCCTTGCTGTTCACTCTGTGGCCCCTGCTTTATTTACTGCACACTATTCAAATGCTGCTCTGCAGACAGATTTATTCATTTCCTCCTGGGCTTTTCCGTGGTGCTCATCACTATGGTATCCAAGTGCTTCAGGAACTCTTTAATTCGTTTTCTCCCTGCAGATGTGAGAATTGGTGTTGCCCTGATTTTGCAGATGAGGAACCTGGGCATCCAGACAGAACAGCAAAAAAAATTAGCTTTTAATTTTAGAGATTGCATTAGAAATACTCACAGCCTGATTTTGTCAGAAAACAGCACATGGCCAAGCATCTAATTTAGTCAAAAAGTTGAAGCAATTCTCATTTGCTGCAGATCTATCTGCAAGTGCAAATCAGGCTTCAAAATGGGCCAGGCTGAGAGAGCTGGGGCTGTTCAGTCTGGAGAAGAGAAGGCTCCAGGAAAACCTTAGAGCAGCCTTCCAGGACCTGAAGGGGCTCTAGAAGAGCTGGGGAGGGACCTTTGACAAGGGCTGGGGGTGACAGGATGAGGGACAATGGCTTTGAGCTGGGAGAGGGAAGATTGAGGCTGGAGATGAGGAAGAAATTCTTTGCAGTGAGGGTGAGGAGACTCTGGCACAGGTTGCCCAGGGAGGCTGTGGATGCCTCCTCCCTGGAGGTGTTCAAGACTAGGTCAGATGAGGCCTCAAGCACCCTGGGCTGGTGGGAGGTGGCAGGGAGTTGGAACTGGATGATCTTTAAGGTCCTTTCCAACCCAGACCCATTCTATGAATCTATGTTGCATCAGGCACCTAAGGAAGTGAAGGCTGCAGACTCAGTGCATGGCAGGGGAGTCTCTGCTTTGCACCCCACAGGAGTCACAGTATCACAGTACATTAGAGAGAGGTTGGAAGGAACCTGAGGTCATTCAGTCCAACCCCCCTGCCAAAAGCAGGATCACTCAGGGTAGTCCACCCAGGAATGCATCCTGGTGGATTTGGAAAGTCTCCAGAGAAGGAGACTCCACCATCTCTCTGGGCAGCCTGCTCCAGGGCTCCAACACCCTCACTGTAAAGAAGTTTCTCCTCATGCTGAAGTGAAACCTTCTATGTTCCAGCTTGTATCTGTTGTTCCTTGTCTTATCACTGCACACCACCAAAAAGAGCTTGGCCCCCTCCACTCGACAGCCACCTCTCAGCTATTGGTAGACACTGATCAGACCCCTCTCAGCCTTCTCTTCTCCAGACTAAGCAGCCCCAGGGCTCTCAGTCTCTCTTCACAGGGGAGATGCTCAAGTCCCCTGAGCATCCTCGTGGCTCTCTGTTGGACTCTCTCCAGCAGGTCTCTGTCTCTCTGGAACTGGGGAGGCCAAAACTGGACACAGGATTGCAGCTGTGGTCTCAGCAGGGTAGAGGAGAGGGGGAGAAGAACCTCCCTAGCCCTGCTGGCCACACTTTTCTTGTTGTACCCTAGGATCCCATTGGCTCTCTTGGCCACCAGGGCATATGCAGCCCTTTCCTTAGCTGTCACCTGCCGCAGCCACACTGCTATGCTTGTTCCACACTCACCAGGTACATAAAATGCCTACATCTGATCTTCACAGGGAACACAGTAGAAGGTGCTTAGGCACTTGCCATGGTCCTCTGAGCTTGGTTCAGCACCTGAGCCAGGCTTATCCTTCAGAGCCAGCAGCCTTCATTGTGGTGTTTCCTGCCTTGGGAGTGCTTTACTTTGCACCCTGGGCACTGTTGTTGTGATGTGTTTTTCTCTTCCATTTAGGGATTAAGGTAAAGAAACTCTGAGGGATTTCAGCTGGTGTTGACATGGGTGCAGGCCAACAGCAATGTGGCAGCTTACTCAGTGTGAGGAACTGGATTGGTGTTCAGGGCTCAAAGGGGTCAGGCTGTGTCCTTGGTATATTTCAGATGCCTGCTGCCAGTAGAGATGACAGTCTTCCAGGCTGGTCTTCCTCTCTCTTCCCAAATCCTGACCGTTCTGCTCTGCCTCCCTTCCTCACTCTCTGTCTCCACTTCTACACCACTGTCCCTAGGGAATTCCCTCTCCCTGTCATCCTTGCTGCATCCCACACCAAGCCCTCAAGGGGGGCTCCATCTTTGCCCTGCCCCAGCTCTCCTCTCTGCTCCCTTTTGCCCAGCAAGCTCTCTCATTTAATAGATGTTTGTAAGTATCTGAGGGCTGAGTGTCAAGAGGGAGGGGACAGGCTCTGGTCAGTTGCACCCTCTGATAGGACAAGGGGCAATGGATATAAACTCCAGCACAGGAGGTTCCACCTCGACATGAGGAGGAACTTCTTCACTGTGAGGGTCACAGAGCCCTGGAGCAGGCTGCCCAGAGGGGTTGTGGAGCCTCCTTCTCTGGAGCCTTTCAAGACCCATCTGGATGTGTTCCTGTGTGACCTGTGCTGGATTCTATGCTGCTGCTCTGACAAAAAGTTGGACTCAATGATCTTTGAAGGTCCCTTCCAACCCCTAACATCCTGTGAGCCTAACATCCTATGATAACACGCTGGTCTCAATTGTCCCAAGTCCTCCAGGTTTGCACATCCTTCTCCTGGCAATTTTCTGCCATTCCCAGTCTGTTGTCAAGTCTTTGCCCAATGGGCTGACTTCCAGACTCTTGCTTATAAGCTCTGCTCTATCCTTCCCCCAGGCAGACCCACTTTCCCCTATCCCAGTTTCTCTCCAGCTCCCCAGAGAGCCTGTCTTTCTCCAGACTCTTTGTGCCTGCTAACGTACTTGTCCCAGATCCAGTTCTTGTCCCTGCTGCATGTTATTCAAGGAGGTTCCTGCCCCACATTTACTTGACTGGAAGGACAGGTTGGTTCCCTGCTCACCCTTCTTACCTGCAGTCTTGGCACAGTCCAGAGCAGCTGGGAACTGGAACTGCAAGTCCAGCTCTGACTCCCACAGCCTTGGGCTGTGAGGTGCTGGGTGAGGAGGGAACTGTGTGGTGAGCACAAATGGCATTTCCAGTAGGGTGTTTCATGGTGGGCTTTGAGGGAACACCTCTGGCAAAAATGACCATTCTTGTTTGCAGGCTCCAAGATCCTAGACAGGAGGAACCAAAGAAGAAATGTTTATAATTTAACCTGAGGTACGAACTTCAGATGCTTAGTCTGGCACTGTGAAAAGAGTGTCTGAAGGCAGGATTTTACCATGGGAATTGCTACCCAGCTTCAGCAGGAGTTCCACTGCCAGCCCTGCCTTCTAATCAGGGCTTCCATTTCCAGTGTAAATTACAGTTCGTTGCTGGTAATCCTTCTGGCATATCAGATATCAGCCTAAATCGGCAAGCATGGTATGGAGCAACCCAAACATCCTTCTGACGAGGTAATTATTCCTCTTTGTGAGAGCGCTCCGGGATATTTTTAGTGGAGGACAATCCCCCCCCCCCGCCCCGAGTGCTCCCCAGTTTCCTGACAGAAACGGCGCGCAAAAATCCCAAACTAATGAAGCAAGTTTCACAAGGAGGAACACTTCAGACACCTGTACTTTCAGGCAGCTGGTACTTTGTAGTCATGTCAGCGTTTAATTAGCCGTTCAGGTCTCGGTGCGTGCAGCAGAAGGCACACCTGTGTCTGGCGAGCTGGAGCGTGGTGGCTTCTCCCTCGCCGTAAAGCCTCCGAACAAAACAGATCCGCAGATCGGGGATCATTCCGGGGGCACACAGAGCTGCCTGCATCGCGAGGGGCAGCCTCGCCGGGCGCACAGAGGTTACCAAGGCAAACGCTGCTGCGATGGCTCCGCAGTCCCTTAGCAGGAGTGGCACTGCCAGCCTCAGCGTCTGTTTCTTCCTAGAACAAGCGATTTTAAACTACTTTCCAAACATTCTGTACTACAGACAGACATTTGTTTTTTGGGGGGGAGGTGGGGAGGGCGCACCCGTGTTTCACGTCTTGCAGTGCCCCAGGGGTACGGTTATCTGCCGGTTACCGCTTCCCGAGCCCTGGTGCTACATAATTTATGCGCTGGAAGAGACGATTCAATTAGTCAGTAATAAAATGAGCAAGGGTAGCGTGGGCACGGTAAAAATATAATCCAGTGGGCAACAAGCTGAGAGAGGGGAAGGGGAAAAAAAAAAAAGTAAGGGTACACTTCATATGATTAATGAAGGAAGAATGTGTATTTATAGCTCTCATTGTGTCCTTTGTAAGGCTACGGCATCCAGCAGCAAGGCTAAAGCCGGCTGGTAACGACGCAGCATTCAAATGCTGTGGATTTGAATGGCAAATGCCGTATAAAAACTAATTACCCCCAGGAGGATGAAAATACATTTCACTGGCCTCTTTCAAAGTGTGTTTAGCCTTCTCTTCGCATTTATTTATCCTTTGGTTTGAGCAACGCGCTCGTTACAAAAGTCAACATCCCCAACGGAGCGGCAGAGATGCTCCCGCCCAAAGGAAGAAAAGAAAAGAAGTTTCTGCAAGTTATTTTTACACGATCAGAGCCATTTTATTCCCCCCTCTCCGGAGGCAGGGCTGCCGCATCTCCCCCCGGTTCCCAGCAACACGCTCCTCGCTTCGCAGCTACTCCTCCTCCTCCTCCTTCCTGCCACATTTCCAAGGACAACCAGATCGGCTCTTCACGGTTGGCTTTCGCACCGCTTCGTGCGCGGCAGCGCAGAGAGATTCTGCGGCCACGCTGGGCCGCGGCTCGCAGAGGGGAAAATAAAGTTTGTTTCACTGAAGGGCGGCAACTTGGCTGCATCGCTCCCGCCGGTGTGCGGAGCGACAGCCACCGACACAAGCCGAGGCGCAGCGTCTGCGCCGCACCTCCCCGCGTCGAGCCGCGCTGCCGCCTCCTGGCTCCCCTGCGGGTCTCGCCGGAGGGTCCGTGCCAGCCGCAGGAGAGCGGCCCCGGCCAGCGGGGAACTGACGCCCGAGGGCGCGGCGGCCCCGGCCTGAAGGACGGGGGCCCGAGGGACGGCGGTACCGGGCTGCGGGGACTGACCGCCTAAGTGGCGGCGGTACAGGCCCAAGAGACCTGACCACCTAAGGGGGAGCCACCGCGACCCGCAATGACAGCGGCCCCGGCCTGAGAGGCCCTGAAGGCCCGCAGCCCCGAGCACAGCGGCCTAAGGACACTCTCCCTCCTCAAGCGACTCTCGACCCCCTCCCGTCGCCGCCTTTCCCCGCCGGCGGGGGCGCGGCGCAGGCTCGCGCGCAGGCGCGGTGACCGCGCGGCCGGGCGGGAGCGCGCACACCTGCGCGGAGGAGTGGCGGGGGGAGGGGGGGAGGTTGTGTGGGCGGTGGGAGCGCGTGCGCGCCGACCCCCGCCCGGCCGGGAGCGGCGGGAGGGGAGGAGCGCGCGGGGCGCATGCGCCTGCGGGGGGGCGGGCTCGGGTGTGTGTGTGTGTGCGCGCGGGGTGGGGGGGGCGTGTGTAAGGGGGGGGGCGGGAGCGAGTGAGGGGAGGAGCGCGCGGCGAGCGCCCCTCTGGCTCCGTGTAAGGCAGCGGCGGAGCCCGGCGCTGGGACCGGCCCGCGATGGAGTGAGCCCGGCCGCTCCCGCCCGCCCTTCTCGCTGGCCGCTCTCCGGGGCGGCTGCGCGAACCCCGCCGCCCGGCTGAGGGCCGCCTCCTCGGGGTGCCGCAGGGGCGCAGCCCGGCGGAGGAGCGGTGGAGCGCGCTCCGGCCGGCAGGCAAGGCAGGAGAAGCTCCCCCCGGGGGGGAGGAGGGGCTGGCGCTGGGTGCCCGGCTGCCGGGCGCGGGGAGCGGAGAGATGGCGGCGGGGAGAGCCCGGCGGCTCCTCGGTTCCCTCTGGATCGCCCTTCTCCTCGGGCAGCCGGACCCGGCCGCCGCTGCCGCTCGGAGCGGCTCCCAAAGCCTTCTCACAGGTAAGGAGCCGGCCGAGAGCCTGACAGCCGCGGCGCCGGGCGCCGAGGAGGTGGCGGCGGCGGCGTCGCGGGGAAGAGCGGCCGGGGGTGTGAGGGAGCGGCCGGGGGCGGCGGCGCGCGCCGAGGGGGCTTGCGGCGGGGCTGGGGGAGCCGCCGGGGGAGCCTGTGGGCGCCTCGGCGCGGCGGGGCTGGCGGCCCGGCGGAGCCCGAGGGAGGGAGGCGAGCGGCGGCTGCCGGCGCTGCCGGGTCCCCTCCGGTTGCGGGAGCCGGGACGGCGTGGGCGGCGGAGCGCGCACCAGCAGAGGCCACTGCACACCTCCGTAAGCGGGTGGGGAGCCCTGCCGACGCCTGGCTCGGAGGGGGGCAAGCGGCACCTGAAGCCCCTTGCTGCAGCCTCGGTCACCTGTGCGCCCTGCGCTCCTCGCCGCCCGTGGGCTGGAGCACGCCCGGAATGAGCAGGAGGGCTGAGCCTGCAGACCTGGCGAGCGTTGCTGGACCCTTGAGTGGAGAGGCGATGACAGACAACCTGTGGAGAGAGGGGAACTTGCCTGGAAACTGTGCCGCAATGGCCCAGAAACGAGCGGTCTGGCAGCGGTTCAGCCGCTGTGGTTCTCACACCTTTTACCATTGTTACCTTTAACGATCCATTATTGAATCCCGGTTCTTTATAGGCTACGAAAAAAAAAACCCCGTAATCTCCTCCAGATGAAGCACGGTGTGCAGACCGGGAGCCTTTCTTCTGAGAGCCCCTTAATGCTGGAGAAAGCTCCCTAGCTTTGCAGTAACGCTGGCTGCTCCTTTGGCAAAACATTGGCTTTCAAAAGTAACTTTTTTCCTTTTTTTAAAATTTTTCTTCCTTTTCTTCTTTATTCCTCCTGATCAGCAACTAGTCGAGAGCTTGAAGGAAAAATCTGCTCCTCAACGTTGAGTGCTGGGATGGTTTTTTTAATCTCTCTATATATTTTGTTGTACTCCCCTGTGGATGAAGTCCTGGCATTTTAAAAGCCAGCTTTGTGCAAGTGGGATTTGGAAAGGAGAACAAAAAAAAAAGCACAACCCAAACCTGCTGGCTTATAGCAGCTTGGCAAAGTGAGAGTGGTTAAAATGATTTGAAAGGAGGGTAATTACATCATTTAAAAAAATCAGGTTAGGCAGTAAGGTAGTTCTCAGCTTGGGTACCCCTGGTGTAAACCATGCAGGCTGACTCCTGTTGACAGGGAGTAGTGCAGTTTATTCCCTTTGCAGGTTCCAGGGATGAAGCAGCTGATTATATTTCTTTTTTTCCTTGTGATAAACATTGTACTTGGGCTCCAAGAGCTCCAGAGTGTGTGTCACAGATAAGTTTACTTTTTTGATGTGTAAGCTCTCGCCACGTGATGATTCTTTGTCAGTATTTACTGCTCTGCTGACAGCTCGCTGTAGTTACAGTCCTGCTGCTCGCTCCTTTATGGCGTGAGGAAATCACGTTGGCAAGGTGAGGTTTTTATCTGCTGAAGCCAAAGGTGTGAATTAAGTCAGCAAAGGGGGAGCGCTGGGCTGAAACATGCGAAAGAAAACCTTCGGTGAAGCTGGCTACAGGGATTTGGAAGCATCGTTGTGGAAATCTTGGGAGTTCTGGTGACCTCCTAGTCTGCTCAGGCTCTTTTGTGGGAAGGCAGGTGGGCAGGCACTGTCCCGTTTCACCCCTGGGGCTAACTGCCCCTAACCCCGAGGCTGTTTGCAGCAGTTGTTTAGAGGCAGTCGCTGAGTAGGGAGAGGCGGTTTTGAGTGCCTGAATGGAGATGAGATACTTGAAGCATAATGGATGAGCTTCATTGTAATTCACCCTGTTTTCTGCCTGGTCACTACTATTTTTCACTTTAAATAGAGGATGTTTGACACATTTGGCTGGTGGGAGAGGGACATTCAAGTCCTTCCCTGCTCGAAGGAGTGCTGATGTTCCACCTCGTGCATGGACGTGTTGCTCTTTGTGTTTTCCATGGGAAGGTGATGGTGCCTTTTCTGTCCCATGTTTTGTGAAGCTCAAGCTATTAGCGTGCTCAGATGAGTCTCACATGGTTGGTGTAAAGGACTGGAGAGGCAGAGGAACACCAGGTTCTAGGTCCAGGGGTAGCTTTAGCTGTGAGACTGGTGTCTTGGCTTGTCAAGGCTGTAGGCTGCTATGTCCACAGTGGCAGGTGTTTAATGCAAACCCCTATCCCCCCTGGCCTTTTGGTGTTGGTAAAGATGACATAAATGAGCAGAAGTTAGGGATCTGGAAGCTCATATCCATTGTAGGTAGCCCTCTGAGTGAGATCTGATGCTATCTATAAATAGCCAGGCATTGCTCTCGAAGGAAGCAAAGAGTGTAGCTGAATTATTTTAGGAAAAATCTGTATAACTGACTTTCTTTGTGTATCTGTGAACACCAGTGTGTTTCCTGGTCTGTCTGGTTGCTTTGCCAATACAGGAAAAGCTGCTGACTGCAGAATTAGGGGAATATTTCACTCAGAAAAAGGGACTAAAGCCCACCCTCCTTCCCCTCCCCCCCCAAATCAGTAGTGAGGAACAAGGATTGAGTTAAGTTAAATCTTGCCTCTTGGAACTGTTTGAAACTGACTTCAGATGAAAGTAAAAACTTTGACCTATGCAGGATTTTATTATTAAGAATAAAATTGAATTTAGTGCCACTTTTAAGTCTTAGTAGAACAGCTGTGGCAACCTGTAGGCACCAGTAAGGTTGTAAATTAAGATGCTGAGAAGTGGGAAGGGTGTTCTGTCTCTTCTGGGAGCTGGGGGTCGTTCAGCCTGGGAAAGAACAGGCTCTGGGGAGACCTGACAGCAGCCTTCCAGTACCTGAAGGGGGCTACAGGAAGGATGGAGAGAGACTGTTTGCAAAGTAGTGATTAGGACAAGGGGAATGGCTTCAAACTAGAGCAGAGCAGATTGAGATGGGATGTTAGGAGCAAGTTCTGCACCAGGAGGCTGCTGGAACACTGGAACAGGTTGCCCAGGGAGGTGGTTGAGGCCCCATCCCTGGAGATACTCAAGGTGAGGCTGGGCAGGGCTCTGGGCAACCTGATCTAGTGGAGGAAAGCCCCTGCTTACTGCAGAGGGGGTTGGACTGGGTGAGCTTTGGAGGTCCTTTCCAACCCAGACCATTCTATGATTCTTGAAGTCCTTGGAATCGCTCTTGAAGTCGATGGAATCAATGTGTGTGGTGGTGTCAAAAGTTAAGCTGGGTGGGCATGAAAGCTGGATGAGGAGGTGGCCATAAAACCTGCTCAAGGCTCCCCAGTCTGGTCTTCTGTGTCGATTGCAGACCACTGGTGCAGGCTGGCCTGGCTGTGGGGGAGGCTTCATCTCCGGGGTGCAAGTGGAGTATGGAAAGCTGCAGAAGATGGGAGTGTGGATCATCTGGGTTCCTTAGAAACAGAAGGTCATTATTTGTTTCTGGTTTGTATGTGCTTCTTGATTATTTCTAAATATATCCCAGGTTAAAAATAGAGTGGAAATATCCAGGGCTCAGTTACATCCCAAGTCACTTCAGCACAGGGCTCCAGCTGATCCTCCTCGTTCACAGTCAGCCTGTGTCAGCTCCCTGCATCCTGGATGCAGCAGTTTGATTGCTTGTAGCTCCTGTGGTGTGCAGGGACCAGCCCTGCTGCCTGTGCACGTGTATCAACAGCAGCAGGGAGAAGCTGGGTAGATGCTGGAGCGTGGTTTTGGTGAGGGTGAGCTGTTGTTTCAGTAACCTGTGAGTCCAGGTGCCTTTCAGCGTGGGTTGTGGTGCTGCATTGTTGCTTGACCTCAGCTGGAAGCGCCTAGGCTGGCATGGCCTCTGCAGCCTGTGTTTGGTTTGTTAGTCAGCCTGATAACTAGCATTTCAGTGTAAAACCTGCAAGGGTTGTGCCTAATATCACACTGAGAAACAGCAAACAAAAATGGTCCTTTTTAATAGAGAAGGTAAAAAAAATCCCTTGGCTTTGTTGCCTCCTGCTAACTTAGAGAACCACAGAGCTGTCAGGGCTGGAAGGGACCTCAAGGCTCAGCCAGTTCCAACCCCCTGCCATGGGCAGGGACACCTCACACCACAGCAGGTTGCTCACAGCCACATTCAGCCTGGCCTTCAAAACCTCCAGGGATGAGGCTTCCACCACCTCCCTGGGCAACCTGTGCCAGGCTCTCACTACCCTTCTGGGGAACAACTTCTTCCTCACAGCCAATCTGAATCTCCCCGTTTCTAGTTTTGTTCCATCCCCCCAAGTCCTTTCACTCCCTGACACCCTCAAAAGTTCCTCACCAATTTTCTTATAACCCCCTTAAGATCCTGGAAGGCCACAAGGTCTCCTTGGAGCCTTCTCTCCTCCAGATTGAACAGCCCCAACTCCCTCAGGCTGTCTCCATGGGAGAGCAGCTCCAGCCCTCTGCTCCTCCTCGTGGCCCTTCTCTGGACACCTTCCAGCACCTCCAGATCCTTCTTGTAACAGGGGAATCTTAGCAAAGCCATTTCAGTTAATTACAGTAGATGCTTCCTTATAAAAATGAGGCTATTTAGTCACTTCTTGTCACTTAGAGCACATCAACCTTCAGCCAAAGCTTTTTGGAGAGATCTGGAAGCAGTGCAGGCAGCTACCTGAACCTCAGTGCGCTGCCAGGAGGAGGAGCGCGGTAAGAAGTCACAGTGCAAATCGTGGGAGTTAAGAAGACTACACAAAAGCAATACCATTTGTTTGCTACCCTTTGCTTTCAAACGATAAAACCATTTAACTTGGGCAACAGCAGCCTGGCCTGAGTATGCTAGAGCCTTTGAAAGGCCCATCACAGGTCTGGCAGGTTGGGAGTGCTGATGTGTGCTGGTGTTTGTCACTGACTGCTCCAAATGGGCTGGGTTTTTCCCATTTCACTCTGCCGCGCTTGTGAGGAGGTAGAACTGCAACTCTTGCCAGCAAGTAATTAGTGCTCATTTCCCACAAGGAAGCTGTTCTTGTGTCCATCAGTGGGAAAGAGGTTTAATTCTACTTCTGCTTAACCCATTTGTAGGGATTTTCATGGAGTTCAGTGGTGGAATTCAGCTGGCTGCAGGGCCAGGATGGCAGTTTCATAGAATTGTTTCAGTTGGAAAAGACCTTCGAGATCGAGTCCAACTGTCAATCTATCACCACCATGGCCATTACCTCATGGCCCCAAGTGCACCAGTTTCCTGAACACCTCCAGGGATGGTGACTCCACCACCCCTCTGGGCAGCCTCTTCCAATCCCTGACCACTCTTGCAGCAAATAAATCTTTCCTATTCTCAAACCTAACCCTCCCCTGGCACAGTTTCAGGCCATTTCCTCTCATTCTATCACCTGAGACTAGGCAGAAGAGACCAAGCCCACCTCACTCCCACCTCCTTTCAGGGAGCTGCAGAGAGCAATGAGGTCTCCTCTCAGCCTCCTTTTCTCTCCCCCGGTCCCTCAGCTACTCCTCATGAGCCATGTTCTCCAGACCCTTCCCCAGCTTCTTTGCCCTTCTATTGCATTCAACTTGAGTGCTGGGTACAGAGCAGGCTTCTTTCCTTCTGGCTGAGTGTGAAGAGCAGTGGTTCAAGCCCTGCAAAGAGCCCCAAAGCTTAGCTTGGTGTCTGGGAACAGCAGCTGATGCAGTGAGCTCTGCTTGTTTAGCCTGGGTGCTGCCCCAGGAATCTGGGGGGCTGTAATAGACCTCTACACCTGGAATAGTTTAGGATAGTGCTCTGAGGCTATTGATCCTAAAAAAAATCCACAAAAAGCGGAGCAAACCAGCCCTTACTGGAGAAAATGTCTCAGTGCTGTGGAAAGCAGAGTCATATTTTACTGATTGGATGCTATCGATTTCATTCGCCAGTTAAATTGGCAGGATGAAAGTGGTAATCCTGATTAATTCCACAGACAGAGGGAGGCACAGTTCAGGGGTGTGGAGGTGCAGAGCTCTCTGTAGGGCAGTGGCAGCTCTGGCTTTGTCTGCTCTGAGGTGCTTTAAGTGATTTTTGTCTGTCTTTTTGGATTGTTTTTGTTGTTTAATATTGATGCAGAAGCAAGCATTCAGTTTCCCAAAGCATGCAGACTCTCAGTTTATGATAAAGCCTTTTCACAGGGCTTAAACCAGCTTTCTATTTGCTTAGGTTTTGAAATTGAATACATAGAATACATAGAATACATAGAATAAACCAGGTTGGAAGAGACCTTCAAGATCATCGCGTCCAACCCATCAACCAATCCAACTCCGCCCAAGCAACTAACCCACAGCACCAAGTACCCCGTCAAGTCTTCTCCTAAAAACCTCCAGTGATGGTGACTCCACCACCTCCCCAGGCAGCCCATTCCAATGTGCAATCACTCTTTCTGTATAGAACTTTTTTCTAACATCCAGCCTGTATCTCCCCTGGCGCAGCCTGAGACTGTGTCCTCTTGTTCTGGTACTGCTTGCCTGGGAGAAGAGACCAACATCCGTCTGTCTACAACCTCCCTTCAGGTAGTTGTAGAGAGTAATAAGGTCACCCCTCAGTCTCCTCTTCTCCAGGCTAAGCAATCCCAGCTCCCTCAGCCTCTCCTCATAGGGCTTATGTTCCAAACCCCTCACCAACTTTGTTGCTCTTCTCTGGACTCGTTCCAGCAAGTCAACATCCTTCCTAAACTGAGGGGCCCAGAACTGAAGCTGCCCTTGCAGAAGGGGGTGAAGGAACTGGCAGGGTTCTGTTGCTCACCTCCCTTGGGTGAGTTTGGGAAGTTCTGTGGAGGATGGAATCATAGGATAGAATCATAGAATCATTTTGGTTGGAAGAGACCTTTAAGTCCGACTGTTAACCGGGCACTCTTAGGTCACCACCTCTACATGTTTTTTGAATGCCTCCAGGGATGGTGACTCCTCCTCTGCCCTGGGCAGCCTGTTCCAGGGCTTGACAACCCTGTCAGGGAAGAGATTTTTCCTGTTGCCCAACCTAAACCTCTCCTGGCACAACTTGAGGCTGTTTCCTCTTGTTTAAGAGAAGACCCTGACTCCCACTTTGCTTCAGCCTCAGTCCAGGGAGTTTTATCACTGAATTGTTAGGGTTGGAAGGGACCTCAAGGACTATCTAGTTCCAACCTCCCTGCCATGGGCAGGGACACTTCACACTCGATCAGGTTGCCCAGAGCCACATCCAGCCTGGCCTTAAAAAGTTCAAGGGATGAGGCTTTCACCACCTCCCTGGGCAACCTGTGCCAGTCTCTCACCACCCTCATGGGGAAGAACTTCTTCCTAATGTCTTATCTAAATCTCCCCTCTACAGAAGAGAGTGAGAGAGTTCCCCCCGAGCCTCCCTTTCTCAAGGATGAATAACTCTTGTTCTTTTAGCTATTAATCAAAACTCCTCCAGACTCCTCTTGTTCTTTAGACCCTTCACCTGCTTTGCCCTTCTCTGGACCTGCTCCAGCACCACAATGTCCCTCTTGTACCGAGGGGCTCAAAACTAAGCCCAGTATTTGAGGTGTGGCTTCACCAGTGCCCAGGCCAAGGGGATGACTGTGTTTGAGTTGTGTAGGGAATGAACAGATCCAATGCTTAACTCTAATGAAGAATATTTAATGTTCCTTTCACAATCTGATTAAGTAGCAAACGACTACAAAGCAGAAAGAGTTTATTTTTGTGTGCTGGAGCTGGGCAATATCCCTGCAGCCATTGCTCTTGATGCTTTGGATGGGAGGCTTGAAAGGGATTGGATGTGTTGGGAGAAGAATCACGTGGCACCTCTGAAGGTGCTGTTCAGAAGGGGCTGTCTAACCCAGGCACTTGCTAGGCTCCAGATGCTTAGGTAGGGATTTTTTTGGTGTCATTCAGTGATTCTCATTGCTAGCCTGGGAACCTTGCCAGTTTACCTTAGGTTTGCTGCTGTGGTGTGACCAGGACTGAGTGTGGCATTTTCAGGAGGGAATGCCCTAGTGATCTGTGGTGTGACTGTAGCCTATTCTCCCTGTTCATCTCACCTTCTGGTTTTCATAGTGAGTGAGGAAAAAACCTCTTGAGTTGGTGAGCTGCTCTAGAAGAAGTACCCTGCATGTCAGGGCTGTTTGCCTTCCAACTGCGTGGTTCTGTGCATGTTAGCAGTGAATTCTCTTTGCTGTGAAGCAGTTTGTGCTGCTGCCCACTGACTGACTCGGTGCTCATCACCACTGGGGAAATTCCTGTGCTCTGTTAGTGCTGGATTTCTTCTTCTGCAAATGTTTGTCTGTTTATCATTTTCCTAGTCCATTAGCTAGGTGCTGGCTCGTGTTAATGACTTGCTTTTGCTGGTGTGAATTCAGATGATTCATTTCTCTCTTGTCAAAGTGCAGCAGCTTGATGGTTTGTGGTATCCTCTGGTCCCATGGTTTTGTCCAGAGGGCTGTTCCAAGTGGAAAAGGTCTTCTGTGGGTGTTGCAAGTGGAAAAGGTCTCTTCCAACCTCTAGTGTACTGTGATAAAATTGTCCACTACTTCATTCCCCTGTCAGAGAACTGGAGTGTGCTGCTGTCCTTTGTAGTTAAGTGAGACAAGACAAGAAGATTTTTCACAGTGAGAACAGTCAGACATTGGAGTCATTTCCCAAGGGAAGTGGTGGATTCCCCTGCATTGGGCAGTTTTAAGTCTCAGCTTGACAGGGTACTGGGACAGCTCATTTAATTGGCCAAGCGAGCTAATGGTACCCTGGAGTGCACCAAGCAAAGTGTGGCCAGCAGGGCTGGGGAGGTTCTGCTGCCCCTCTGCTCTGCCCTGCTGAGACCACAGCTGCAATCCTGTGTCCAGTTTGGGGCTCCCCAGTTCAAGGGAGACAGAGACCTGCTGGGGAGAGTCCAAGGGAGAGCCAGGAGGATGCTTAGGGGACTTGAGCATCTCCCCTGTGAAGAGAGACTGAGAGCCCTGGGGCTGTTTAGTCTGGAGAAGAGAAGGCTGAGAGGGGATCTGATCAGTGTCTATCAATAGCTGAGGGGTGGGGGGCAAGTGGAGGGGGCCAAGCTCTTTTTGGTGGTGTGCAGTGATAAGACAAGGAACAACAGATACAAGGTTTCACTTCAACATGAGGAGTGAGGAATTTATAGTGAGGGTGTTGGAGCCCTGGAGCAGGCTGCCCAGAGAGATGGTGGAGTCTCCTTCTCTGGAGACTTTCCAGGCCCACCAGGATGCATTCCTGTGTGACCTGCCCTGGGTGATCCTGCTTTTGGCAGGGGGTTTGGACTGGATGATCTCTGGAGGTCCCTTCCAACCTCGAGCATTCTGTGATTTAATCTACACTATCACTCGGCCCAGATGATCCTTGGCATCCCTTCCACCGTGGCATTCTGTGATTCTTGAAGAGTCTAATGAAGTTAGACTCTTATAGGAGTGAATCTCACTGTGCTTATGGTCAAATTCAGAGCGTGTTTGTTTCTAGCTTCCTGCCCTTCCATATATGTGAGCTCTTCATATTTTAACCTTTGTTTTTATTTGATGCCTTCTTTTTACATGTCTGGGAGCTGTTGTGTTTCGTGCCACTGGGTCAAAGCACCTGTCAGCAGCCAGCACAGTTGTCTTCTGTTATTATTCTCCTTTGATAAATGTAGTTTGTTTGATGTGCTTTTAGCTTTTTTGACATGTGTCTAATGGTAATGTTGACCCAGAGGGGAATAATGCAGTGCTGCTGGTATTCTGTGGTTGGAGGTTTGGACTAGTATAGGTTGAACTGTGTGTTCCTTGCCTGTTAAAATACCCAAGTTAGACTTCCCATTGTTTGGAAAAGATGTTGTGCTTCCATCTGTTTGGTGTTCTGCATGTGATTTACAGCCAGGTAGTGATGAGTGTTCCTTCTGTACAAGTTTTATTGTAGCATTTTCTTTACTATTGTATTTTTGAGCCATGGAGAAATCCAAGTTTCCTCTTCATGCAGCTTGCAGCTCGTAGCCAAGTATTGAGGAGTGTTCTCTCTGTGTAAGCTTTGGTTGCTTTAGGATTTTCTTTGCTATGGTATTTTGAGCCATGGAAATCTAAGATTCCTCCTCATACTCCTGTGACTCTATGAATGAATGTAATATTTTTATGGCTGACATAGCACTTCCCACAACACTGTCTTGGAAGTAAAAACTGTCTCTGATGGTTTTGGCCCCAGTGATTTCTCTCTTCTCTTCCCTTTGGCACAGACATCTTTGTGTTACAAACAGCACTAACAGGCTGGAGTGCTTGGGGGCAACTTCCAGCTTTTTTCCAGCTCTGGATTTTCACTATAATGGTCCAGTAGTTTGCTTCCTCTTGGGCTGAGCTGGAGTCAAGTACTTTTGGCTCAGTTTCATCCCTCTCTGTTGTCCCCTGTAGTTAATAAACCTGAACATCTCTTCTTAACAGCACTCTGTGGTTCCTGCATTGAAACCTTGGAATGTAACTGCACTGAGAAGGAGAGAGCCACAGAGAGAGGTGCTGGGATATTCTTTCTGAAAGTAGAACAGGCTGCCAAAAGTCACTGAAGTTATTGGACCTGCCTTGGCTTCTAAGATCCCTTGGTTGTGTATTGAAAAGCAGAGAAGAGCTTTCATTCTGCATTGTCAGGGGCTGCTGTTGCATCACTGTGTGAAACCCGTGGCTGTTAGTGTCATAGATGGCAGAGGGGAAAGCTGGGGCTCAGCACGAAGGTGAAAATGAATTTATAAATCCTAACAGAATCACAGAATTGTCAGGGTTGGAAGTGACCTCAAAGCTCAGCCCGTTCCAACCCCGCTGCCATGGGCAGGGACACCTCACACTACAGCAGGTTGCTCACAGCCACCTCCAGCCTGGCTGCAAACACCTCCAGGCCAGGAGGCTTCCACCACCTCCCTGGGCAGTCTGTGCCAGGCTCTCACCACCCTCCTGGGGAAGAACTTCTTCCTAACATCCAATCTCAATCTCCCCATTTCTATTTTTGTTCAATTCCCCCTAGTCCTATCACTGCCTGACACCCTCCAAAGTCCCTCCCCAGCTTTCTTGTAGGCCTTCTTCAGATACTGTTCATGTTCAAACAATTTACAAATGCTAATATTGCTGCTTGACAACAGACAGGGAGGGAAGTGGAAGAGAACTGGAAACAAAGGCAAACTACATCCAGAAGTGGTGGGACACCTCAATAGTTTGCAGCGTGCTCTGTGCAGCTGGGCCTGGGCTGTTTGGTGCTGTGCTGTCGGGGCTCTGCTTGCAGGCAGTGCAGCTCGTTGGCTATCAGTTTGGGAATCTTCTGTCGGAGATGTGTCTGGGCAGCCGCGAAGCCGCTGCCAAACGTTAATCCTCTTCCCGTGTGTTTGGTTTAAGCGTTTCAAGCTGGCAGTGCCAGTGAGAGGAGGAGGACCTGCAGGCTCTGCCCTTCCCTTCGCTTTCACAAGCGCTTGTGGAGGGCCTAGAGGATTGGATCCGTTCCCTGCCGCGCCGTGTGCTGGCGCGGGAGGCAGAGGTGACATCAGCCTGTGGGAACGGCGGCACGGGAGCGCCAGGCTGCTGCTGGCGCTGCTGACTGGCACCGGACTGCAACGTGGAAGCACTGACCGAGGCACATGGCCTGCCTTGTCCCACTGTGTGTGTCTGAACGGCCTGATGTGTCCCAGCGTGCTGGGGGCAAGCTGGAGGCGAGAATCTCCTCAGGAAGTGCCTTGCTGTTTGTGAGTGGATTTGCTAAGGCTTTGGAAAAGTTCCTCTGCACACTGGGAAGGAATTCTTACCTACTGTTTTGGTTTGTTGCTTCCCTCCTCGCCCTCCCCCCCACTGAAATATCATCTTGTCCTGGTTTGAGGGCATTTGTCTCATGTTTAGCAGCCAGCCCGATCCTAACCCTTGGCAGTTCTGAACTGGGAATAAAGCTCCCAGTTTCATCTTTAAATACTTAGCCCTGAGAAAAAGAAAGGTAAAACTAGCAGATAGGAAGCACTTTCAGGAGGAGGTTACTGGGCTGGTAATTCTCTGAAGCTTCATTTAGTGATGGTTACCTGTTGGAGCAGATCGCTGCAAGTGTCACTTGGAATTGCTTCCGTACCAACACCCGCCTTGGAGCTTTGTGAGGCCAGGGCTTGCAACCTCATCGCTGTACTAGCGTAAGGGTAACACTGAACTGGAACCTGGATGAGAGTGTAAGAAAGCGTCTAGATGTGAGTGTAAGCTTCTGGATGAGTGTGTAAGAAAGCTTCTTCTCCAGGGGGATCTTATAGCTCCCTTCCAATACCTGAAGGGGTCCTACAGGAAGGCTGCAGAGGGACTTTTCCTGAGGGTATCTAGAGACAGGACAAGGGGGAATGGTTTGAAGCTGAGGGAGGGCAGGGTGAGACTGGGGCTTAGGAAGAAGCTCTTCAGTACAAGGGTGGTGAGACTCTGGAGCAGGTTGTCCGGGGAGGTTGTGGCTGCCTACTGCCTGGAGGTGTTCAAGGCCAGGCTGGATGACACCTTGAGAGGTGCCCATGCCCATGGCAGTGGGGCTGGAATAGATGATCTCTGAGGTCCCCTCCAACCTCGGCTATTCTGTGGTTCATATGGTGTGACAACACCCTTGTGAGGGGCCAAGCCAGCCCCAGTGTGTGGAGACTCAGGGCTGAGAATGCCATCATTGCTCAGTGTTCCCAGGAAGGAATTGCTGCTGAAATGAAGTGTGGAGGTTGTGCACAGAGTGGGAGGCTGGCATGAAGGTGAGCTGAGCTCAGCAGAGCAGGGGGCAAGCAGGAAGATGGCAAACCGCTCCCTTCCTGTACTGGGGTCTGTCTTGGTGTGGTTTTGGTGGTTTTGCAGAGCATCTTAGGGGAAGGCTTTTTGAAATGACTTGGTTATTGCTTTTTTCTGAAAGAGGTAATAATAGTAACACAGAGGTGGAGATGACCATTGTGCTGCCAGACCTGCTTCTGCCAGCCAGTGTAATGGGGCAGTGCATCTCAACTTGTTCAGAGGCTGCTGAAGGGACAGTCTCAGGGACTCCAGCTGAAATTACAGCACTATATTCTTAGGCATGTGCAAGGGCAAATTCCAGCACGTTTTATGGGATACATGCAGCCCTCCATCATCATTTTCCCAGGTTTCTTCCTTTTCTAGAATCTGACACAGCTTGTCTTCTGTTTGAAGTGTAAAATAGCTTATTTATCCTAATCTTCACATGGGGTTGTTTGCTTATCCCTAGTCCAGCTCTTCAGAGCCTTCATTTTAGGTTCTGTAGTTTTTCTTTTGTTGCTGTTTTCTTTCTTTCCTTACCTCCTTATTTGAAGTGACAGTAGCTTTGTGGAAGATACCTAGAAGCAGCTTGGGGTCTGCAGTGACTTAGTAACCATCTCTGTTGGGGCTTTATGCAACGTTTTTGAGGTGTGGGTGAAAGCAAACACACGCAGGCCGTAGCTGCAGGAGATGGAGTGGCAGCTTGGGAGGACTGAGGGCTTTTTCACTTGTGCCTTGGAGTGTAAATCAATGTTCTTCACCTTTCAGCTTGAGTGCAGACAAGCAGTATTCCTTCTAGGTGGTGACAATGTTGTGGCGGCAGTCTAAAATAGGGAGGCAGAACCTGCAGGGTGACACCACAATGTATGAATAGAGGTTTTCATCTTGCAAATTGGAGGCTTTGGGAGGGAAGAACAGTCAATTTCTGAATGTGGAAGGAGAAACCAGTCATCAAATGCATCCAGAGCGGCATCTGATGTATTCTGACTTCTGGGTTGTGTGAGTTGAAGGCGTTTTCTGGTTCAGCGTGCCTGGAGTGTCTGATGGTAACAACATTATCAGCCCAAAGACTGAAGGGTTATTTTTCCAAAGCAGTTGTTTATTTACTGTTGTTACCAGCTTTTCATTTTCCTGAGGAAATCAGTCTAAAGCAAAAAGGTAGCATTTGCAGCAGTTGGAAGTGCCTGTACTGGAGCTGATCTGTGTGTGCAGCTCTGGAGCACTGCATCCAGTTCTGGTGCCCCCAGCATAAGAGGAACATCAGACTGCTGGAGTGGGTCCAGAAGAGGGCCATGAAGATAGTCAGAGAGCTGGAGCACATCTGCCATAGGGACAGGCTGAGAGAGTTGGGGCTGTTTAGCCTGGAGAAGAGAAGGCTCCAGGGAGACCTTAGAGCAGCCTCCCAGTACCTGAAGAAGCCTACAAGAAAGCTGGGGAGGGACTCCTTACAAGGGCTTGTAGTGGTAGGATGAAAGGCAATGGCTTTGAGCTGGAGGAGGGGAGATTGAGACTGGAGATGAAGAAGAAATCCTTTCCTGTGAGCGTGGGAAGACACTGGAACAGGTTGGCCAAGGAGGTTGTGGGTGTCCTCTCTCTGGAGGTGTTCAGGGCCAGGTTGGATGAAGCCTTGAACAACCTGGGCTAGTGGAAGGTGTTCCTGCCCATGGCAGGGGATTTGGACCTTTGAGATCCCTTCCAACACAAACCATTCTCTGAATGTCAGAGTTTTCATCTGTTCTGGGTTTTGTTCTCTTGGGAACTTAGTGTGGAGGCACCACTGGTCATGACTTCCTAGCAAAACTGAGGCTGAGTTTTGGAGCTCTATCATCTCTGCATTCATGTTCCTCTTCTGCAGGCTTTACTGCTTCATCATAGCATTTTCTCAGCACATTCTTTGCTTATTTAGTGGAATTAACAGGACCCATAAGAAATAGCTTACTGCCTTTATTTTTACCTTAAAGAAACATTTTCCCTAAGTTGGTCTACAGATTTCATTCTTTTTCTGCAGAAGGCTGTGAAAGTTTATCAGCTGGTCATTTCTGTTACAGATGAATACATGGAGCATGTTGATTGCTTGGATGTTGAGCTCTAACGTGAGCAACTCCTTCTTGAGTGCTGAAGGGCTGTTGGTTATTGTGGGTGAGTGCAGTGAGCAGAGAAAAGAGGGTGATGGTGTTCATTTAAAAAATCAAAACAAAATCATAATTGGCCTTTGTAGATTCTGCCTCACAGCTACTGGTGGTATCAAGGGCATTGCTGAATTATTACCAGATGCAAAGCTGGATTCACTGCCCTTGACTGGGATTCCCTTGGGATGCAGAGCAGCTGGATTGAATTGGTAAGCTGAACCTTGAATCACAGCACATTCCATGAGCTACCTGTGTTGCTGGCATCTCCTTTCTGCTTGGAACTCCTGCAGCCTTGCTCTGTCAGTTGTGTAACTGGTCGCAGAGCGCTGGGCTTAGGGTGGAAAAAGCTCTCAAGGGCTTCATGCAGATTTGCCTTTGTCCTGCAGCGTCAGAAGATGGTGAAGTTTGGTTTCATCTGAAGAGAGGTTGATGCGTGGCACTTAATTCCTTGGTCATACCTGTATGGTTATTGCCTGGTGTTACCTGTTACCACAGATGTTTGGAGAACTGAAGGGTAGAGGTCACATTGCAGCTGGAAGCATCAGAAAAGCAAGGGTGGAACAGGGCAATACCCTGTTTGGTATGCCAGGAAGCTGTCAGGACGTTGTTGCTGAGGTTTTGGCAGCTTGCTTGTTAGCGGTCACAGGACTGAATAGTTTGGGTGCAGAACCTAGAGGTGCTGTGTGGGGGAGGAGTTGTTACCTCCCTAGAGGTGCTGTGTGTGGGAGGAATCATTCCCTGTTCTTTGCAGATGAACAGAAATATTTCTGTGGCTGCCCAGCTTCTTTCACTCTGGAAGCTGCCACCATTTTTTTGGGGGGGAGCATCCTGGAATTCAACTTTTAGCGTGGTGTCGTTTGGAAAAGTTCCCTTCAAGCAGTCTTCCGAGAGGTTGCTGAAAGGGCTTTTGGTATTGACCAGATGATCCCTGGCTATCGCTGTAAAAGCAGATCCATATTTAATTCCTTCTCCTCCCTTTTATGATCTTAACTGCTGTATTTATGCAGCCTCTTCCAGCAGGCTGAATCGGAGGCTTCACTGCTCGTTCTGCAATTGCTTCTGTACCCTTCCAAAGCTATAACGCAGCCTTCAGTGGCGTCTGTGTAGAAGTGATTTCATTCTGAGGTGCCATTTCCTAGATGTTTTTAGAATAAAAATGATAATGCTTGTTTTCAGCTCTTTTGATTTGCATGTAAGGGGGAAAGACTGATTGGAGAAGGCAGCTTCAGTGTACTCTGCAGGTGTGTTAGCGCTTGTTAGAGATGAGGTGAAAATGAAAACACCAGCTTGAGCAGACCAGCTGGGCAAAATCAGCTTCTCAAACCCCCAAACCCTCTCATTTTTGTAGTTGTAACCAGCCTGGGGTTTAAAAAGCACACCAATGAGCACAAGCATGCCTCCAAACCAAATGAAGATGGTGGAAGTACTCAGCAAAGCAAGCTCTAACTGGCGTCTGTGAGCGTCGCTCCCACTGGCAGCGCAGGAAGAGAGCAGCCCCACAACTTGGGTGTTTACAAATCCTTTCCCTTAGCAGAAAGCTGAAGTTCAGCAACTCAGCACAAAGGTGTTACACGTTAATTATTTATCCTGTGCTTCCATGCTGGAGTTCTTGCTTTCATAAAGGCTTCTGGGGGAGGTGGTTGCTGTTTCTTTTAGGTTAGCTCCTCCCAGCCCTCCCCTTTGTGTAAACTCTCCAGTGCATTTGCTCCACACTGGCCTCTGAAGTTACTCCCAAGCTGGGACTCACAGCAGTCGGGTAAAACCAGAAACAGATTCCTGGGATAAGTGTTTCATTGTTGTGCCTTTGCCATCCCTGCATCGAACGTTTTTTTGGTCTCCATAGCGATAGGACTGGACTCGAGTTTTCTCCTTAACCTGTGTTTTTGCAGTTACAAACTCTGCTCAACACAAACTGTTTATTGTGGAAGGCTGTGTAAAGCTCTTGGTGACATCTGGTGTTGTGCTTTCTCTTAACTGTACTTGACTGAAAAAATGAAATGTGGTGATCCAGAAGCATCACAGAAAATCTCAGCTGCTGGGGGAGTCATTTTTACAAGAGGGACTGGCCTGGGAACTTGGGAGATGCTTTGAGTGCAACCATAATATGTCAGATCTTGTAGTGACAGAAGGAGAGGGACTGGCTAAGCTTGAGGAGGGCAGATTTAGACTGGAGATTAGGAAGAAGTTCTTAAAGTGAGACACTGGAGCAGGTTGCCTATGGAGGTCATGGATGATGCCTCCTCCCTGGAGGTGTTCATGGCCAGGTTGGGTGAGGCCTTGAGCAACCTCATCCCCACCATGGGCAGGGACGCTTTCCCCATGGTGGTGGAAATAGGTGATCTTTAAGGTCCCTTCCAATCTCAATCTATGAAACTTTCTGAGGTCTCTTTCTGATTTTTGGTGTAAAAACATTTAGGCTTCATGTCTGGAATGGGGCCGTAACCACAAGGCTAGGCTGAGGAGACTGTATCCGAGTCTGGTAGTTAAGATCCCTGTCAGAATCTGGATTAAAAATTCTGTGTGAATCTGCTTGATGACAGCTTTTTCAACCCTGAAAAAAAGATTCCTAGGGTTTCCTTTTGCATCCTGTGGGAAGATGTAGGAGATGGAGAATGCACACACAGAGAGAAGGAACACAGAACACAGGAAAAAATGGACGGAGCTGGATGCAATCTGGACGTGCAAGGGAGGCAGGGAGGGGGCGAGCTGAGCTATAAAGTGCCACAGATGCTTGTTAGGCAGCAGCACTGACATCCATCATGTATGGGATGATGGTGGTGAAAGACTTTGACAGATCTTTTAGTGGCTTTCTGTGCAAATCCAGCGTGGAATGGGAATGAGTAACGTGTGGCGCTGAGCTCCGGATTCTGTGCGGGCGAGGGAGGTGTTTGTACACAAGTCCCTTACGTGTTTGGGTTTGCAAACCGAGGGAGTGCTCTCCCTTAATTAAACAGCAAATGTGCTCATCTCTAATGCTGAAGCATAACTCTGTGTGTGCTTTGTTAGAGGCAGGCTGGCCCTTGGTGAAGGCGCAGAAATAGGCTTCAGTTTGGGAGGGGGATGGTTGTATTTACTTTGACTTGCTGTAAAGGCTCTGTGAGGTTATCAAAGCTGCTCGGCAGAGCTGTGAGGTGAACAGAGCTCCTGAGAATTGGGGTGGGGAGGGGGACAGCGTTCTACCCCACCCCAGAATTGGGAAGGGTGGTGTTTGCTCTCTCTAGCTGTCAGCAATTAGCCTTTCAAGTAAACACTGAAAGGAGTTTTAAATATGTGAAGAGGAGTATAATTAGGAGCCTCTTCTTCCCTTAATGTGGCCTGGGAGCCACACTGTGCTGGGATCATTTTATTCAGATGTAGTTGCTTGGCTAAGGAGGGGAATTTAAAACCCACACCTGAACACCGTGGTGAGGGCCTCCTTCCTCAGGACTGTTTTCTTTCAATTAGCATGGTGCTTGCAGCCTTTCTCAAGTGTTCCTCTTGTTCCTCATTGTAGAAAAAATATTTTTCCTTTCTTAATGTCTTTTTTTTTGTGTGTGTTAAAAACTACTTTAACCCTTGACCGCACCGGTATGAAGTTGAATAAAGGAAGAATAGAGTAGCTGGCTGTGCCTGCACCGAGATGTGGAACAGAAAGAAAGCCAGGAAGGGACTTTTTACAAGGGCTTGTAGGGATAGGACGAGGGGGAATGGATTGAAGCTGGAGGAGGGGAGATTGAGCCTGCAGATTAGGAAGAAAATCTTTCCAGTGAGGGTGGTGAGACTCTGGCACAGGTTGCCCAGGGGAGGTTGTGGATGTCCCCTCCCTGGAGGTGTTGGAGGCCAGGTTGGATGAGACTTTGAGCAACCTGGGCTGGTGGGAGGTGTCCCTGCCCATGGCAGGGGGTTGAAAGTGGATGACCTTTAAGGTCCCTTCCAACCCAAACCATTCTAGGCTTGCGTGAAGAGATGTCTTGCCTTCTGATTGTGTGCCTTCTCTGGTGCTGAGCAGAAACCTGTCCTGCTTAAGGAGAGCTCCCAGACTGTGGGTGCATCCTGCAGGAGCGTGAGGCCCTTTGACAGCCCAAAGGTATCGATGGGGAATTTTTAGAGGTCTTAAGGAATCTGAAGCTCAAAAAAGCCCCAAAGAAACCCACGCCGGCAAACCCAAACAACAAACAAAAGACCCACAACACAACAAACAAACAAAACCCCACAAACCAAACCAACGAAAACAAACCACAAAACCACCCCAAGCCAGCCCCCGTGCAAAACAAACCCGGCGAGGGTTGTGATTCAGCGTGGTTCCCAGCAGGCTGAACCCGCTGAGGGTTGTCATTTAGAGTCGTTGCCGGCCGTGCGCAGACCCCAAGGCGCGGGCGTGCTATGGGAGGCTGTGGATGTCGGCGAACACGCCTCGCCTCGCCTTTCTCTCTCAGCCTTGCCTCTAATCCTGTTGCTGATATTTTCATTGCTTGACAGAGCAGAGGAATGTCTGAGGCCGCGGCGGGGGGCTGGCGAAAGCTGTTCGCCATCAATGGCAGCGGGATTGAGCTGTGAGCGGGGAGAAGCCGCCCGCGCTCCCCGGCCGCTGGAGAGAAGGGGCTGGAGCCCAGCAGATTTTCCTGCCCAGGGTGAGGAGGAGGAGGAGGAGTGATTTCCTTGGCTTGTGGTGCAGGGAGAGATGAAGGCTGAATTTATGCAGCTGTGTTTGCTCGAGGAATTAAATGCCTTTCAGTAGCTACGGGCACCGAGGGCCAGGGTTCCAACCGAAACCGTTCCGTGATTCTGTGATTACAACTAATTGCTTCAGCCCTTGCAGTAACCCTGCCCTGCCTCTCCGATACCAGCTTGGGCTAATGGCTGTAGCAAAATGATGAATGTTCAGTGCTGGGTGAATTCTGGAAAGACTGAGAACTTAAAAGCAGTGACGGCGACCAAAGACAAAGCTTTCCAGCAGTGGTTGTGTGGCAGCTTCTCCGGGTGGATGTTGTTCTTCATTCACACATGCATGGAATCCTTTCTGTGGTGAAGAGCTGCTTTGTAGATTTACAAAGAGAGAAAAACCTCCAGTTTTCACTTCTTGGCAAGAGAAATCTGTATACTTCCATATCTAAAACTTACACCGTGAGACCTAAGTGAATTTTCAGTACCCCAAAGATGAAAGCAGAAAAGCCTCTAAGAAGTAAATACCTTCAAATCAAATCTCAGGCAACACAATTAACTTCACATGTGACTTAAACATAATGATGTGCTCTTTCTTTTGGTATCTGAGACTGCCAGTCCAATATTTTAACTGTTTACATAAATTCTGGGATATGGGCAGCTTGTCTGAAATGCAGCTGTGTGTTCTTCGTGGTGGTTACCCAAGGTGACAAAGCTACCTGGATGTGCCCCTGGGCAACCTGCTCTGGGTGACACTGCTTTGCGGGGGGGGGGGGGTGTCAAAGTTGATCTCCAGAGGTCCTTTCCAGCCCCCACCATGCTGGGATTTTTGGGATGTATCCTTTGCTGTATCCTTGGCTTGAAAAGTGTTACAAATCTCCCAGTTAGATGATGATGCAAATATTAAAGTCAATTCTTTCTATGGAAAATGAATGAATACACAGAATGTTTTTGTGCCAAAAATGGGTTTTAATACTACTTATCTTTCTCTAGCTTTCCTGGGTCCTTTTCCTGCTTTTCAGAACCAAATAGTCTTTTACATCTGACCAAGAAATTAGTTTCTAACTGTCTGTAGCCATTGGAAGGATTTTTCTTGTGGGCTAAGCAACATGTTAAACCATGTATTATTATTGTATTATCATGGCTAGCTGCCTTGTGTCTTGGCAACTCCAAAGCAAGCACTCTGCAATATATTGCCTGGAGAGGTGGTGGATTCTCCCTCCCTGGAGGTGTCCAAGGCCAGGCTGAATGAGACCTTGGGCAGCAAAATCTAGTTGAGAGATGTCCCTGCCCATGGCTGGGGGGGTGGAGTGGAGGATCTCTGAGGTCCTGTCCAGTCTAATCCATTCTGTGATTGATTATGCTCACTTCACTAATTCAGAGGAATTACAACCTGTGAGTTTGACTTGACAGCTTCTATCAGACACAGATGTCACAGGAATATTGAAGTGCTTGTTTGAGTGAATTTACTAGTCTTCACCTCAAAATAGCCACCACTGAAGGGCTTTAGGATACACTTTTAATTGCATCAGTTGGAGATAGATTTATTCTGCTAATTTTAGCCATAAAGCATAACATTAGCTCTAAGACCTGCTTAAAAATAGCTTGCAGGATATTCTTGTCTCTTGCTGTAGGACAGTACAGAGAGGTGCACCTCGTGGCACCCAGCCCTTGTGGTTTCCAAACCACTTCTCCAGATGAAGGTCTACTGGAAGGGGATGTGTCTTGGGCCCAGGGTGTGGAAAGGTTGGTGGCTCTCACTGGCCAGAGCTTGAAGAGTGGCACATTTTGAATTGTTAAAGACTGGAGGAAAGAAGGTGCCAGAGAGACCTTAGAGCAGCCTCCCAGTTCCTGAAGGAGCCTACAAGAAGGCTGGGTAGGGACTTCTTACAAGGGCTTGTGGTGATAGCATGAGGGGCAATGGCTTTGAGCTGGAAGAGGGGAGATTGAGACTAGATTAGGAAGAAATTCTTTGCAGTGAGGGTGGGGAGACACTGGCGCAGGTTGCCCAGGGAGGTTGTGGATGACCCTCTCTGGAGGTGTTGAAGGCCAGGCTGGATGAGGCCTTGAGCAACCTGGGCTGGTGGGAGGTGTCCCTGCCCGCAGCAGGGGGCTGGAACTGGATGATCTTGAAGGTCCCTTCCAAGTGAAATCATTCTGTGATTCTCTGGTACCATTGGTGGCCAGTGAGCAGCCTGGCCCAAACCAGAGCTACAGGTACTGATTCAGCTTGTAGTGAGCAGGTCCCACCACACTGTACATGTTGCTCAGGCTGCTTCCCCCTCCACTAACAGCCAGCTCTGGAAGGATGCTCTCAGAAGGACCGGAGGCTGAAATGGCAGGGAGGGGAGGGAATGGGGACTCTAGATGTCAGGAAGAAGCTCTTCAGAATGAGGGTGGGGAGACACTGGCACAGGTTGCCTAGGGAGGTTGTGGATGCCCCCTCCCTGGAGGTGTACAGGGCCAGGTTGGATGAAGCCTTGAGCAGCCAAGTCCAGTTGAGAAATGTTGCTGCTGGGCCCCGGGTGGTTGAACAGGATGACCTTTGAGGGTCCCTTCCAACCCAGCGCAATCTGTGAATGTTAGAAGCCTGTCTCTTTTTTTTTTCACTCTTAAAGCTCTTTTCCAATCAAAACAGTTCTCTGATTCTGCATTTCAGCTGCTGCAAGAGCTCCGAAGGAGTTCTGTAGGCATGGAGCTGGCTCAGAGATCGGCTGGGCCCTGGGCTGGCTGCTTGCACCCTGTCTGCAGGAGCTGTTTCTGGTAGCATCAGGCACTTTTTGCAGGCCTGCTGTTTATTTTGAAGAGAAGGAAGAAACTAAAATAACATGTGTCAGTCTTTTCATAACAGTTTTCAGATGGAAATAAATCTCCTTGGCTTGTTACTTTGTCAAGCGGGGTGTTACTGCAATGCCTTGTTTTCCCTCCTTGCTTGGTGCAGATTAGCCCATTCTTATGCATGGAGCCTGGGCACTGGGTAGTTTATTCATCACTGAGAATGCTTTTAGAGGAGCAGAGAGCTACAGGCGGTTGTCACTTTGAGTCCTTCTGAATGACTCCCAATTGCTCTGCACTCTGGAGCTGTGTCTGTGCCTTCCTCACAAGACTGACTTCGGTGCTGAAGCAGTGAGCGCTGTTTGTGCGGGAGGAGCGCACGATACTGCAGCCTCACAGAGTGCTCTGGGCTGGAAGGGACCTCTAAAGGTCACCCAGGTCAACCCCCTCTGTAGTCAGCAGGGGCATCCTCAACTAGATCAGGTTGCCAGAGCCCTGTCGAGCCTGACCTTGATTATCTTCAGGCATGGGGCCCAGCCACCTCCCTGGGCAACCTGTGCCAGTGTACCACAGCCCTCATGGTGCAGAGCTTGTTCCTGCACTCAATCTAAATCTGCTCTGCTCTGGTTTGAACCCATTGGCCCTCATCCTGTCACTGCAGGCCTTTATAAACAGTCTCCCTCCAGCCTGCTGTTTTACTTCATGTGCAACTCGAAATGCCCCATTCCCAACCCTGAACTCCCACGTGACTGCAGGGTGTAAGGTGACCTCCTTGGCTCTGCTCCCAGGCCCAGGAATCTATCGTTTCTTTGAGTCAGGCTTTGAAACAGGTATTACTTTACAATTTAATTGGCTGCATACATCTTAAAAAAGGATATAAACCAGTGGGTTTTTCCACTGTGGAGACATAAAGGCTTGCTTCACAGAAGAGAAGGCATAAACAAGCTGGTACAAGGAACCCTGTATGAACTGAGCTATATTGTATACTTCAGGGGGGAGAAGTGTGTTCCCCCCCGCCCCTTGCCTTGTGGGTTTTGGCAGAGTCAAACAAAACCAGTCAATGTTCTGCTAGAAAAATGAAAGAATTCTTTTCTGTCTTGAAAACATATTTAAAGGCACACACACACCATCCCCCCTTGGTCTTTGTGCATTAGTGCAAGTGTGCAGCCTTCAGTCTGGAGAAGAGAAGGCTCTGAGGAGACCCAGATGTGGCCTTCCAGGATCTTAAGAGGGCCTACAAGAAAGCTGGGGAGGGACTTTGGAGGGTGTCAGGGAGTGATGGGACTCGGGGGGATGGAGCAAAACTAGAAGAGGGTAGATTCAGATTGGATGTGAGGAAGAAGTTGTTCCCCAGGAGGGTGGTGAGAGCCTCCTGCCTGGAGGTGTTTGCAGCCAGGCTGGAGGTGGCTGTGAGCAACCTGCTGTGGTGTGAGGTGTCCCTGCCCATGGCAGGGGGTTGGGACTGGCTGATCCTTGAGCTCGCTTCCAGCCCTGACAGTTCTGTGATTCTGTGGAGGCTCTGGCTATAAGATGTCACTGATTATGTGTTCTGGTGACAAATTCAGGGCTGGGGCAGCAACCAGCTGCTTTGAAACCAAAGGTCACTGACTATTAGAGGAAAGAAAAAGGGAAAAATTGAACATGTTTTGAGGCATAAAGCCTTTGTTTTGGATTTTTTTCCCTTTTCTCTCTCTTTCCTGCTTTGTTTTGTTGTTGGTAGCTTAAAGTGATCTAATTAGTGTCTGGGGTTGGATCCAAAAGCCTTCTGCTGACCTATATTCAAACCCCAGCAGGGTTAAGATCTTGGTAGCAGTTTAGTGGTAAGGAGCCAGACATGGGAAGCAGAGGGGGGATAAAGCCTTTTAGTTCTCTGAATCTTGTTTTGCTGGCTGTTTGTTCATCCCTTGCTTCGATGTTTGTGGCTTATCTGCCCTTTTAATCTTCCTTTACTGTTTTGACCTTCCTTCTTTGTGAGCTGTGGCTTTTAATGTCTAAAAGATCCTAAATATTTGATCAAAATAAGACCTAATTTCTCATCTGGAGAGGATAAATCACTTCAGAAGGGGCAGAAAGAGAAACCATGTGCAGGCAGAATGTAGTTTGAGGGCAGAGATAAAGCATGCAAGCACACACCATCCATTACTGCAGCTTGGCACTAATGCTCTCTCTGCTCCCTGCTCAGCCACTTCCAGTGCAGCTTGGGTAGTTTCCATGAGGCTGTTTCACGTTAAGGGCTCTGGGTGCAGAGCTCTGGCATCTGTGTTCCCTCCATGTCTCACTCTCTATTGCTTCCAGCCTGGTGTCTCCCATTTCTTGTTCAGGTGTCCTTGGGGTGTGTTGTTCAGTTAGGCAGCTGCATCCAGCCTTGTGTCTGTGTGGAGCAGAGAGCAGGCAGGTCAGTTGTGTCTCTGCTGTCTCTTAAAGAGGGTGTAGGAGTAAGCTGTATCCTCCTGAACGCTGCTGTAGGGTTCAGCTGTCCACGCTTACAACAAGTTCTCTTTTGTGGAAAGCTGATGGTGAACTTCATAGGTTCATAGATGGGTTTGGGTTGGAAGGGATCTTCAAGACTGTCCAGTTCCAACCTCTCTGCTATGGGCATGCACACTTTCCACCAACCCAGGCTGCTCATCCAACCTGCCCAGGGAGGGGGCATCCACGACCTCCCTGGGCAACCTGTTCCAGTGTCTCCCCACCCTGGCTCTCAAGAATTTCTTCCTCATCTCCAGTCTCAGTCTCCTCTCTTCCAGCTCAAAGCCATTGTCACTCATCCTGTCACTCCATGCCCTTGTCAAAAGTCCCTCCCCAGCTCTCTTGTAGCTCTTTTCAGGTACTGGAAGGCTGCTCCAAGGTCCTCCTGGAGATTTCTCTTCTCCAGGCTGAACAGCCCCAACTCTCCCAGTCTGTCCCCATAGCAGACAGGATTCTCCAGCCTTCTGACCATCTTTGTGGCTGCCTTTGGACCTGCTCCAGCAGCTCCATGTCCCTCTTGTGCTGGGGGTCCCAGAACTGGGCTCTGGGTGCATTCTTAAAAGAGCAGAGCAGAGGGGCAGAATCCCCTCCCTGTGCTGCTGCTCTCCCTGCTCTGGCTGCAGCTCAGCGCACAGCTGCCTGCTGGGCTGCCAGGGACCATCGCTGGCTCCTGGGGAGTTTGTCACCTACTGACACCCCCAAGACCTTCTCCTCCAGGCTTCTCTCCAGCCACTCCTCACCCAGCCTAGATTTGTGCTTGGGATTGCCCTCACCCAGGTTCAGCACCTTGCTCTTGGCCTTGTTGAACTTCATGAGGCTGGCTTGGGCCCACCTCTCCAGCCTGTCCAAGTCCCTCTGGATGGATCCCTTCCCTCCAACCACACCACACAGCCTGGTGTCATCTGCAAACTTGCTGGGGGTGCACTCAGCACCACACTTAGGTTACTCAGACCTGTTCCTGGGACAGTCTCATTCCTGCTGACTGGTGAAGGTTGTCAGAGAGCTTGAAAGATGGCCAGTGCTGCAGCAGTGACAAGCAGCCTTCGTCTGGGGCAGCGTTCAAGCGGGGAAGACACAAAGGAAAGGGCAGGTATGAGGAACAGCTCTGGCAAAAGAGTTGTTTGGCTGAAATGGTTTGCTTTTTGATGCTTTTCCCTTGTGGGTTTGGTTACTGGTAACAAACTGGAGCACAGATATTAGGAACTGTCAATGTTCTTCCTTCTTACCAGATCTGGGATGTTGTTCCCAAGCAGTTCCTGACCCATTAACTCCTCTAAGTTCTATTTAATCCTCTCTGAATCATTTCTGGCAAGGTGGCTTAAGATACTCTTTAAACTCAAAGTACCATTGAAAGCTGAGTTTAATTTTTTTTTTTTTGGAAGGCTAAATATTTAAAGTTTTGTCTACTTTAAAGTCAACATTTATATTAATGCATAACTAAATCTGCTGGCAGTACAAGTCTGACATTTAAAACAAATTCAATATGAGTAGGAGGGGGAAGTCACTAGATAAGCACTGGAAGCAGAGTTGAAGTGATCAGCTGGATTCTGACAGATAACAGGCTCGATGCCAGTGCAAGAAACAGTCACTTTGATGGAAGTTCAGTAGATGCTTCATGCAGCCTGCAGACATTAACAGGGAGCAGAAGACGTGGGGTGAGTGCATCTTCTGCTCCAGGCTGTAAATGAGGAAGCAAATATGAGAAGCAGAGATCATAGCACTTGGTGATCAAACCTGTTCAGCTCAGCAACTGTAGAGACTTTTCTTCAACAGATAGATCTTAAATGTGCAGAACAGGGGAGGCTTGCAAGTAAAGAACTTTTCATGTCTGTTATGAGAACTTTTAATGTCTGCTTGTACTAGTTTTTCTTAAGGACCCCAACAGCACACAACACCCAGGCAACTTTCCTTGTGCTTAGAGTATTCAAGTTACTTGTCCCCCATGAGGGTGGTGAGACCCTGGCACAGGTTGCCGAGGGAGGTGGTGGAAGCCTCATCCCTGGAGGATTTGAAGGCCAGGCTGGATGTGGCTATGAGCAACCTGTTGTAGTGTGAGGTGTCCCTGCCCATGGCAAGGGGGTTGGAGCTGGCTGAGCCTTGAGGTCCCTTCCAACCCTGGCAGCTCTGTGATTCTGTGATTGAGGCCTGTGCCAGCTGAAGAGCTCCCTGCCCACAGCAGAGCAGCTCCAGCCCTCTGCTCCTCCTCCTGGCCCTGCTCTGGACACCTTCCAGCCCCTCCAGAGCCTTTCTGGCACAGAGGCTCCAGAGCTGGCCCCAGAGCTCCAGCTGTGGTCTCAGCAGAGTGGAGCAGAGGGGCAGAATCCCCTCCCTGCCCTGCTGGCCACACTTCTCTTGCTGCAGCCCAGGCTCTGCTTGGCTCTCTGGGCTGCAAGTGCTTCCTGCTGGCTCCTGCTGAGCTTCTCCTCCCCCAGCACCCCCAAGGCCTTTCCTTCAGGGCTGCCCTCCAGCCAGTCCCTGCCCAGCCTATAGCAGTGCCTGGGATTGCCCTGAGCCAGCTGCAGGACCTTGCCCTTGGTATTGTTGGACCTCACTTCCAGGCTTGGAGCCTGTGCAACTTCTCTGAGCAGCCTGTTGCAGTGCCTCATCTCCCTCATGGGGAAGAAATTTCTCCTAATGTCTAATCTGAACTGAGCTTCTTCCAGTTTGAAGCCACCAGCTCTCATCCTGCCACCCCATGCCTTTGTCAAAAGTCCCTCTCCAACTCTCCTGTAGCCCCCCTCAAATACTGGGAAGCTGCTCTAGGATCTCCCTGGAGCTTTTTCCAGGCTTTTATGTCCCCTGACTTGAAAGTTCTGCTGCCCTAATTCTTCAGTTTCAAGCACAGCACCTGCCTGGCAAATCAGCCTGGCATTTCAGTCAGTAACCAGGAGACTGCACATTGGGATCAGCTGCAGGTGAAATTGTCTTTAAAAATGGAACAAAAAGGGGGTGTTCCTTGTGCAGACACATCACTTCAGGAAGGAATTATTTTTTACTGTAAAGGTGAGGGGCAAGAAGGGAATTGGAGGCTGAAGGAGCATGAGGCTAAGTGTCTGATGAAAGCAATCCTTCCCTTGCCCCCACAGCGTGTGTGGTGATTTGCTCCCCAGTGCTTTTCCTCTCCCAGCCCTTTCCCCCAGCTTGCTTTTTCCATTTGTGAAGGAGCCCATGCTGCTTGCAGCTGAATTCTGGCAAGCCTGAGCCCTTGGGCATTGCCCCATCACTTCATTCTTATTCTCCTGCCCCGTGCTGACAGCCTCGGCCCGAAGAAGAAGCTATTGTTAGCGAGCCAGGAGCGAGGCTGTGGCTGCGTGGCAGGAATGTGCCTTTCATATTCTTGGACAACTTTACCTCTCCACAAGAATTGTTGGTGTTGGAGCTGCAAAGACTGAATAAACTTCCTGAGAGGAAGCAATTGTAAAATATCCAGGAAGTTATTAGGAAATGCAAACTCCTGCTCCTGTCTGACTCTCTGAAGTGCTCAGGCTTGCAGGGCAGCGATCTGCTTGCCACAGAGCTTGGAAAAGCCTGGACTTACTCTTCAGGAATGGGAAAGTTTTGGGGTTTCTTTCTAGCCTAGATGTCAGAAATGTGACACTGAGAGCTGTCAGAGCTCAGACCCTTTCAAAAAGGCTCTTAACCACCCTGAGGTGGTTCCTGGCATGGCTTTGCAGTGTGCAGCTCTCCACGCTGCTGAGAGCATTGGATCTAATTCCCCTCATTCTTCTTTTTGATCCAGTTTGGTATTTGAACACCAGGCTCAACTCTTCTGTACTGCTGCCTGGGAAAAAATAGGCAGACTAGAAAAATGGGCAAGGGAAGTGCAACAGGGGAGGCATAAAGAAGATGAATTTCTGTACCTTACCATCTGGCCTGAAAGGGACCCCCCTGCTTTTCCTTCCTTGAGCTTCACCTTGTCTGAAAGCAGCCTTGCAGCCTGTGCTGTGCTCTTCTAGCAGCACTTCTAATGAAAAGGCAAGGAACAACAGACACAAACTTGAACAGAGAAGGTTCCACCTCAACAGGAGGAGAAACTTCTTTACTGTGAGGCGGCCGGAGCCCTGGGGCAGGCTGGCCGGAGCCCTGGGGCAGGCGGCCGGAGCCCTGGGGCAGGTGGCCCAGAGAGCTTTTGGAGTCTCCTTCTCTGGAGACTTTCAAAACCCAGCTGGCTGTGTTCCTGTGTGACCTGCCCTGGGTGATCCTGCTCTGGCAGGGGGGTTGGGCTGGATGGTGCCTTCCATCCTGGGATTCTGTGTGATTCCATGTGATTAGCAGCCAAGTGACCTAATGTGGGTTTTGTTTGTTCCCTGCCTGTCAGCCAGCCCTGCTAGATCTGCTGCAGGATGCCTTGCTGTGCCTGCATGGTTTATCCTCTCTAGAGTAGACTGATTTTTAAAAGCCTGGGTTTTGAGTATCTGCTTTGTGTGATTTGAGAGCCTTTTTGCTGGGTTTTATTGGTAGAGAAGTGAAGTCTGGGAGGATAAAGAAAATGCAGGCTAAGTGTGTTCTTTGGCTGCTCTAATAGCCCTGATTTCTTTGTTTGTGTCTTCTTGATGTAAATCAGAGCTGTCAGCATGTAAGTACATAGTCTGAGGTGGAATAATGACTGGTTAGCTAACTGCCTGGGTTAGATCAGGAGAAAACCACTCTGTCCTCCTTCCTTCTGATAATGTAGACAGGGAATAGAGCCTTTGTTGTTTTTCTGATGTCCTTGTTGTGTTTGAACATGAGCCCTTTCAAACCTGACAAAGCTTGCTGTCAGACTTTTCCTAAGTCTGATAACATGTAAAACTGTTTCTTGGATTTGAGAATGTTCCTGAGGAGAGCTGAAACACTGGGGAAATGTCTCTGGTTTTCAAGATGTGAGGGAAAATTCATAGAGGCACAGAATGGCTCAGGCTGGAAGGGACCTCTGAGATCATCTGCTCCAACCCCCCTGCCATGGGCAGGGACACCTCTCAACTAGACTTGGTTGCCCACAGCCTTAGCCAGCCTGATCTGGAACATCTCCAGGCAGGAGGCAGCCACATCCTCCCTGGGCAACCTGTTCCAGAGTCTCACCACCCTTGTACTGAAGAGCTGCTTCCTAAGCCCCAGTCTAACCCTGCCCTTCTTCAGCTTCAAGCCATTCCCCCTTGGCCTGGCTCTAGACACCCTCAGGAACAGTCCCTCTGCAGCCTTCCTGTAGGATCCCTTCAGCTATTGGAAGGCAGCTCAAAGGTCCCCCCAGAGTCTCTTCTTCTCCAGCTGAACCCCCCCAGCTCCCTCAGCCTGTGCTCACAGCAGAGCTGCTCCAGCCCTTGGATCATCCTTGTGGCCCTTGTCTGGACTCATTCCAACAGTTCCTTGTCCTCATGCTGGGAGTACACAGCAAAAATGCTACCCTGGCTGTTTTGTGGCAGAGCCTTCACCATTTGGTACAGATGCTGCTAACTTCTTTTACCAGAAGACTCCAGCAGAAAGTTGCTGAGGACACTGAAATGTATTTTTTTTGAAGCTGCAGACTGCCCTTGTGTTGATTTTTGTAGTCTGCCTCAGGCTTGTTTACTGCTGCCCAGACCATGCTTCCAAGAGCCCTGTCCTGTGCTTCATGATCTGGAGTACTGTGTCCAGGTCTGGTGCCCCACCAGAGAGGGACATGGAACTGCTGCAGGGGGTCCAGAGGAAGCCACAAAGATGATCAGAGGGCTGCAGAACATCCCTGATGGGAACAGGCTGTAAGAGTCGGGGCTGTTCAGTTGGGAGATTAGAAGGTTTCAGGGAGACCTTAGAGCAGCTGTCTTGTGCCTGAAGGGAGCTACAAGAAAGCTGGGGAGGGATGGTTTTTGCTAAGACTTACAGGAGGAGAGGGAATGGGGACCCTGGAGGTAAGGAAGAAGTTCTTCAGGGAGACTCTGGCACAGGCTGCCCAGGGAGGCTGTGGCTGCTCCTGCCCTGGAGGTGTTGAAGGCCAGGTTGGATGAGGCCTTGAGCAGCCTGGGCTGGTGGGACGTGTCCCTGCCCGTGGCAGGGGGTTGGAGCTGGATGATCTTGGAGGTCCTTTCCAACCCAGACTGTTCTGTGAATCTCTGAATCTTGCTCTGGATGAGACACCAGCATGCAGAAGGAGCCCAGCCTGTGGAGGGCCAGGGGAAGGAAGGCAGAGCCTGCCTGTGAGTGTGGGCAGAGCTGGGCTGGGCACTCTGCTCCGAGAAGTGACTCTAGCAGGGAGGATGCTGTGTCTGGCACACTGGTGCTGGGAGATCTGGGTTGCTCTGAGGAACCTTGCTGCAGCAGTGCTTCCCAAACTGAAGTGCTCAATAGCAAGGGCTTTACCCTGGAGCTGCTTTGAAAAGCAGAGCCAGTTTGTAGCCTGATGCTGGAAGCTGCCAAGCTGGCAGCTGCTGTTCCTTTGTCACCACCTGAGTAGCTGGTTGGGGGGTGTGTGTGTGTGTGTGTTAAAGATTTTCTTGGGGTGCAGTTGTAGATGCAGGGAGATGGAGCTGACAGCTTCAGTGGGAGTATGGGAGAGTGCTGAAGGAAAGGGAGGAGGCTGGTCTGGCTAGGGGACCACCACAGACATGCTGCCCAGCTCCTCAGGGAACTAGAGAGAGCCATACAGTCGTTCTGGCTGGAAAAGACCTCCAAGATCATCAAGTCCAACCATTAACTCAGCACTGCCAGGTCACCATGAAACCAAAGCCCTCAGCACCACATCTCTCCACAGCTTTTAAATCCCTCCAGTTACTCTACCACTGCCCTGAGCAACTTGTTCCAGGGCTTGACAACCTTCTGGGGACGGAATTGTTCCTTGTCTAACCTGAACCTCCCCTAGTACAAATGGAGGCTGTTTCCTCTCATCCTATCACTTGTTGCTTGGGAGAGAAGAGAGACTTGGGGTTGCTGGGGGAGGAGAAGCTCAGCAGGAGCTCTCAGTGTGCTCTTGCAGCCCAGAGAGCCAAGCAGAGCCTGGGCTGCAGCAAGAGAAGTGTCGCCAGCAGGGCCAGGGAGGGGATTCTCCCCCTCTGCTCAGCTCTGGGGAGACCCCACCTGGAGTCCTGCCTCCAGTTCTGGAGCCCCTAGGACAAGAGGGATCTGGAGGTGCTGGAAGGTGTCCAGAGAAGGGCCAGGAGAATGAGCAGAGGGCTGGAGCTGCTCTGCTGTGAGCACAGACTGAAGGAGTTGGGGCTGTTCAGTCTGGAGAAGAGAAGGCTCTGCGGTGACCTCATTGTGGCCTTCCAGGATCTGCAGGGGGCTACAAGAAGGCTGGGGAGGGACTGCTCAGGATCTCAGGCAGTGCTAGGACTAGGGGGAATGGAATGAAGCTGGAGGTGGGGAGATTCAGGCTGGAGGTGAGGAGGAAGTTCTTCCCCATGAGAGTGGTGAAGCCCTGGAATGGGTTGTCCAGGGAGGTGCTTGGGGCCCTGTCCCTGGAGGTGTTTAAGCCCAGGCTGGATGAGGCTCTGGGCAGCCTGATCTAGTGTGAGGTGTCCCTGCCCATGGCAGGGGGGTTGGAGCTGGCTGATCCTTGTGGTCCCTTCCAACCCTGACTGGTACTATGATACTATAACCTCACCTCATTCCAGCCTCTCTTCATGGAGCTGGTGAGAGGGAGGAGGTCTCCAGGCTGGTCCTGAGCAGCACCCAGAGTTAATTCTGCTTTTCCTCCCCGTTAGTAGGGAACAGTGTTGCAAGCTTCTGTTGCTTTGCTTTGTTTGTGCAAGACAAATCTGGGAGGAAGGAGGGGAGCAATAATTCTGCAGGCAGTGGAATCCTTTCATCAGACATCTGCAATGAGCAGTGAGGCACTGGGGGGATTTGCTGACCCTCTAAAACGTTGGGGTGGGTGTTGTGGCTTGCTTTCTTCCTCTTGAGAGTGGCCAACCTTCCTCCTTGAGCTGATGGGAGTTTCAGTAATTTTGTGGGACCCCTCTCTGTAATGTTATGAGTTTCTTCAGGTGAGGAGGTCTGTGCCCCTGTTTAAATGTGCAAAATCAGCCTTGCTTACTTCAGGCAGCTAGACAGGCTGATAGGAGCCTGACCGTGTGGGGTGGACAGAAAGAGTTGGGACTTGCTTGCTCTTTCCAGCTTTGACATGCAGGCACCTTCCACTGCTCAGCTAAATGATAGTTCGAGCTAAATGATTTATTCTTCTTTAGCCTTGGCTCCTCTAGCTTTGCATGTTCTAGCAGCCTGTAGGAGGAGTTCCCAAAACTCCGGTCTGTTTTTCTGTCCAGCTTCACAATAGCTGGCTGTGCTTGCTTGAGCTGAGCTAATTGGGGTGTGATTAAGCTGATTTACTGCTGAAGAGCAGAGAAATCGAAGTACCTCATTAGTGAACTCTAGAAGGTCATTTAATTTGTTTCTCCTTCTTCCTTCTGCACATCTTCCTGCTGGTTAAAAACTGGAAACTTGGCAGGGCTTGCAGTTCAGTAGCTTTGAGCAGCACCAAGTGCAGCGAGATCCAAACTTGTGAGGCCTTCAGGCATGGTCCAATTGCAGTCACAGTTAATGTGCAGGGTTCCTTCTGCCCCTGCCCTTCTGCTGGGTTTGGGTAGTAATTAGATAAAAGGAAAAGGGTTTGGAGAGCTGTTTTATTTTGGAATTAATAATGTAAGAAGTGGTGCTGGAATTTGTTCCAGTAGGTGGAGATTTCTGCTGTGCAAGCTTCCCAAGGACTGTTGAGGAGTGACAGCTTTCACAGACTCACAGAACTGTCAGGGCTGGGAGATGGGCAGAAGTGACTCTGCCACTTTGCTTTAGGAAGACTTCACCTGGAGCACTGCATCCATCTTTGGTGCCCTCAGCACAGGAAGGACATGGACCATTCCAGAAGAGGACCACAAAAATGATCAAGGGGCTGGAGCACCCCTGCTACAAGGACAGGCTGAGGTGGTTCAGCCTGGAGGAGAAAAAGGCTCCAGGGAGACCTTAGAGCAGCCTTCCAGTACCTGAAGAGGCCTACAAGAAGGCTGCTGAGGGGCTGTTTCCAACAGCCTGCAGGGACAGGACCAGGGGCAATGGTTTGAAATGAGAGCAGAGCAGATTGAGATTGGATGTGAGGAACAAGTTCTGCACTGTGAGGCTGCTGGAGCACTGCTACAGGTTGCCCAGGGAGGTGGTTGAGTTCCTATCCCTGGAGATACTCAAGGTGAGGCTGGACAGGGCTCTGAGCAACCTGATCTAGTGGAGGATATCTCTGCTGAGTGCAGGGGAGTTGGACTGGATGAGCTTTGGAGGTCTCTTCCAACCCAGACCATTCTGTGATCCTGTGATGTACCAATCTTGATATCAACCATGCTTGAGGGAAAACTCTGTTTCTCTTGACTCTGGCAGTGCAGGCTGCTGGTCCCTGCTAGTTCTGCTGTCCTTACATGACTTCCACCTTGGCTCTGTCACAGGCAGCAGCTATCTTGGGCACTCTCACAAGGGTGCTAACGCTTGTCAGGCTCTCAGGAAGTGGGCAGCAAACTTTTTTAAGGCCTATTTTTGGTAATTCCAAAGTGGAGAATGCCTGAGCAGAAAATGGACTTCCCCATCCACTCTAACAAAGAGTAGGCTTCAGTTTGCCTTAGCCTGTGTTCTGGTCAGGCTAAATGACTTTGATGTGGCCCTTGTGGTTATGGATTGGATTCTTTGCCAGCATGCTGGTTCCTCTTTGGCTTGAAGCCTGCATGGGCCCAGTGCTGGAGAGGATTTTGTTGGTAAAAACCTCTGTGTAAGCAAATGGACCAGAAAAAAACCCCACCCAAGAATGGGATTTATTTAAGCTGTCTGTTGGTCCAGTAAACATTGCCTGAATGTGCTATGGAGCAGGGGGAAGGCTTTTGGGGATGAAAAGACAAATTTCAGCCTAAAGGGAAGCGTGAAATGCAGGAGGTAGCTGTGTTTGAACAGAGTCTCCAGGGGGGTATGGGGAGGGCTGCCACACTCTGAGCACTGTGCTGAAGCTTTGCCATCTGCCCAGCACTGGGCATTCCCAAGGAAGCCTTTTCATGGGGATGGATCCCACAGAATGGGAGGGCTTGGAAGGGATCTCAAAAGCTCATCCAGCCCAAGCCTCCTGCCTGAGCAGGGTCACCTAGGGCAGGTCACACAGGAACACAGCCAGACAGGTTTTGGAAGACTCCAGGGGAGACAACTCCACAACCTCTCTGGGCAGCCTGCTCCAGGCTCCAGCACCCTCACAGGGACCAAGTTTTCCCTTCTGTTCCCATGGCACCTGCTCTGCTGCAGCTTGCCCCCAAGTGCCCCTTCATTGGCCATCCCTGAGCAGAGCCTGGCTCCATCCTCCTGACACTGCCCTGCACATCTTTATCCCAGCGCTGAGGGCACCCCCCAGGCTCCTCTGCTGCAAGCTCAAGAACCCCCAGCTCCCTCAGCCTGGCCTCACAGGGAGATGTTCCACTGCCTGCAGCAGCTTTGTGTTTCTTGGACACCTCCAGGGGTGGGAACTCCACATCCCCTCTGGGCAGCCTGTCCCAGGGCCCTGCCACCCTTGCAGTGAAAAAGTTTTTCCTTCTGTTCCCATGGCACCTCCTCTGCTCCAGCTTCCACCTGTTCTCCCTTGTCCTAGGTTGGATGAGGCCTTGAACAGCCTTGTCTAGTGGAAGGTGTCCCTGCCCATGGCAAGGGGCTTGGAAAGAGATGATTTTTTGAGGTCTCTTCCAACCCAACCTGTTCTGTGATGATTCTGAGGGGCATGATGAACAGAAAGGTCCCACAAGAGCCCAGTGCAAGCGTGGAAGAAAGCCTGAGCTGTGAGAAGTGCTGGAGGAGTTGCTGGCTGAAGGAGGGACTGCCAAAGACATCTAGAGTTACATCATCTGTCACTTCACAGCCTCAGGGCTTGCACTGTGAAGCTGCTGTTTGTTTACACATGTGAATTGAGTAAGAAAGGGACTGCTTGCATTGCCCACCACAAGCACCAGGACTCTCTCACTAGCTAAACTTGTTCCTCTCTTCACCACAAGGCCACTTTTGTCTGGGAAAATAAACTCAATCACCCTGAATGCCTGTTTGGAAGGGGAAAAGAAAGCAAAGCCAACCTGAACCCTTGGCTTTTCCACATCCCTTTGGAAAGGCTTCGTGGGTTCACGGCTGGCTTGCAGCATCTGAAGAGCCACTGAAGGAGCTGGGGCTGTTCAGTTTGGAAAAGAAGAGGCTGAGGGGAGGCCTCATTGCTGTCTCCAGCTAGCTGAAAGGATGTTGTAGAGAGGCTGCTGCTGGTCTCTTCTCACAGGTAATTAGGGATAGAGTAAGAGGGAATGGCCTCCAGCTGTGACTGGGTAGGTTTAGACTGGACAGTAGGAAAAACCTCCCCGGCAAGAGCGGTCAGGGGTTGGAATGTGCTGCCCAGGGAGGTGGTGGAGTCACCAGCCCTGGAGGTGTTTAAAGGTCATTTAGATGTGGTGCTTGGGGATATGGTTTAGGGGTAAACCTTGTAGAGTAGGCTTCTGGCTTGGACTTGGGGATCCTGAGGGTCTTTTCCAACCTGAGTGTTTCTGTGCTCTCTCTTATTCCTTGGAGCTGCAGGTTCCCAAATGAGCAGGAGGAGGAGAGACTGAGAGTTGGGATTGTTCAGTCTGGAGAAGAGAAGGCTCCCAGGAGACCTTCTTGTGGCCTTCCAGGATCTGAAGGGGCCACCAAGAAAGCTGGGGAGGGACTTTTGAGGGTGTCAGGGAGTGACAGGACTGGGGGGGGATGGAGCAAAACTAGAAAAGGGTAGATTGAGATTGGCTGTTAGGAAGAAGTTGTTCCCCATGAGTGTGGTGAGAGCCTGGCACAGGCTGCCCAGGGAGGTGGTGGAAGCCTCCTGCCTGGAGATTTTGAAGGCCAGGCTGGATGTGGCTGTGAGCAACCTGCTGTAGTGTGAGGTGTCCCTGCCCATGGCAGGGGGGTTGGAGCTGGCTGAGCCTTGAGGTCCCTTCCAACCCTGACAGCTCTGTGATTCTGTGATTGAGGCCTGTGCCAGCTGAAGAGCTCCCTGCCCACAGCCCAGTGTGAGCCTTGCAAATTCACCCAAAGTATGCAACTTGGCTGCTGTGCTCTGGTTGCAGGATGGAAGTTTGTAGTGCTCCAATTGCACTGATAAGCACTGACCTCAGCAGAAGGCAGGTCATGGCCTTCAATAGCAGTGGCCTCATTAAGATTGGGTGATGAACAAACCAGCTGAAATCCAGGATTAGCTGGGAGAGGCCTTTTCATGCAAGGAAAATGTCCCTACAAAGAAATTAATTTAGGCTCCAACTGATTAGATTTCTCTCTGTTTGATTCCATTGTTTGATCCTCAGATAAAACCAGTTTTAAATGATCTGCTAATTTGCAAAGTGAGGCTTTCCCTTCCCAGCCATTTGCAGATGTAATAACTTCAGGGCTTTGGTTTTGCAGCTCTAGCTGCCAGTGCTGAGAGGGAGGGCAGTGTGGGGAGAAAAGGGCTGGCTGTGGCTTGCCACCTTGATCTCTGGAGTCCCAACTCAAGCTTCAAAGCCCAGTTTTGGAATTCCTGGTTCAGTGGAATGAATAATCTACCCATGGAGGACTACTGCTAGAGGGCATCCCTACAGAGGGCCTGGTCGTGCTTCCTCTCTTGTTTCCAAGGATGAGGGATCACAGTGCCTGATCCAGTGGGAATGGAGTTGTTGCCCTCATTGTTCACAGCTTGCTATTTGTTGCATTAGGATTCTGAAACCCTCAGGCCTTGAAGAGGATTTGCATGATAGAGATCTTGGAGAAGTTTTTGAGGTTAAAATGATATTTGCTGAGATTTCCATGTGTTGAGCTGTCACAAATGGTACAGATGTTTGTTTTAAAAAGCACTTCTTCCAATGGAGGGAGGAAGGAAGGAACCCCCTGATGCTCCCAACTCTTCCTTTAAGGTCACAAATAATCTTGTCATTTGATAGCAGTTTTGTGTGTGCATGTTCAACATGGGGGCAGGAAAACCCTGGTGTCAGAGTGGAAGGCATCTTGGTTAATCCAGTTCACTGCTGTGCCTGTAGCACTCCAGAGCTGTATGAATTATTGACAAGAGCAGCCTCATCCAAAGTCACTGCAGGCTGAGGCATTCATTTACCTCCACAGTCTCCTCTGAGGGGGTGGGGGGGAAATGAAGAGAAGGAATTGATTCTTTCTAGATATGTGAACCATCTTTTTGAAACCTGAAAGGTGGCTGCATGTGCTGTCTTGTGTAACACAGGGTGGGAGGCCAAGCAGCATGGCAGGGGTTGGAAGGCACCTCTAGAGATTGAGTCCAACCCCCCTGCCACAGAAGGATCACCAAGGGCAAGGTCACACAGGAATGCATCCAGGTGGGTTTGGAAAGGCTCCAGAGCAGGGGACTCCACAACCTCTCTGGGCAGCCTGCCCCAGGGCTCCAGCACCCTCACACCAAAGAAATGTCTCCTCATGTTGAGGTGGAACCTCCTGGGTTCCAGCTTGTGCCTCTTGCTCCTTGTCCTGTCTGTGGGTACCACCAAAAAGAGCCTGGCACCTTCATCTTGATGCCCTCCCTTCCAGATAGTGATAGACATTGATCAGATCCCCTCTCAGCCATCTCTTCTCCTGCCTAAACAGCCCCAGGGCTCTCAGCCTTGCTTCATAGCAGAGATGTTCCAGTCCCATCACCATCACAGCTCCTTTTGGACTCTCTCCAGCAGGTCTCTGTCTGTCTTGAACTGGGCAGAGTATTGCAGGTGTGCTCTCACTAGGGCAGAGCAGAGGGGGAGGAGAACCTCCCTAGCCCCGCTGGCCACACTTTCCTTGCTGCCCCCCAGGAAGCTGTGGGCCCCCCTTGGCCCCAGTGAAGCCTTGTTTGTGGGGAAGTTCAGCTACAAATGGAGGGGTTTGGGGTTTCTACTGAAAACTCTCATTCTGGTCAAGCTCTGCATGTGGAGTTTCAGAGTTGCTGATGGTCAGGTAGGAGATGAAGTGTGTATTTTTGTGGCTTCATTTCATAGAACCACAGAATTGTTTGGGTTGGAAAAGACTGGAAAGAATTTCTTCCTAAATCTCCAGTCTCAATCTTCCCTCTTCCAGCTCAAAACCATTGTTCCTCCTTCTGTCACTCCCAGCCCTTGTCAAAGGTCCCTCCCCACCTCTCCTGTAGCCTCCTTCAGGTACTGGAAAGCTGCTCTAGGGTCTCCCTGGAGCCTTCCCTTCCCCAGGCTGAACAGCCCCAAGTTCTCACAGTGAAGGATTCCAGTTTTTGGAGGCACTGGTGAGTGTTTGAGTCCAGCTCCTTCCACTAGATCAAGTTGCTCAAGGCTGCAACCAACCTGGCTTTGAAAACTTCCAGGTCTGGAGCCTCCACAGCCTCTCTGGGCATCCTGTTCCCCTCATGGGGAAGAATTCTTCCCAGTGTCTGATTTTGGATGTCATCAGCTCTTTAGACTCAATATTCCTCCTTAGTTACATTTCCTCCCTGTGTTTCACCCTGTTTCCTAGCTGCTTTGCTCTGGCCACATTTCCTCCTCTCCACCCAGGCCCTCTGTGGACTTGCAGCCCCCACAGTGCTTTCTGTAGCAGCATGTCCCACCTGTTTGCAAGAAGCTCCTGGACCTGGGCTGTGAGGGCCATCTTGCAGGGCTGTGCTGAAAGTGAAGTTTGGAAGTCACTCCTCTCTAATCCCTCTAATGCATAAGGGAACCTGTTCCTCTTTCTCAGTGGTTTGAAAGGCACCTGGTTCCCTGGGATGCAGCCAGTGGCCTCCTCTCCCTGCCCCACCAGCTGGGAGCCACCCATGACACTTAGGTACCTGCAGAGCTCATCATGTTACCCTGCAATTTCTCTGCCCATCTTTAACTTCTGGCTGTCCTAGGGGACTTCATAAATATCACTTCCTCCAGCAAAGCTGCTGACATGAAACAAAAGGCAGCCATAAATTATTCATAGGATCTTCTCTTTTTTTATGGTTAGGAATTAATGCAGCCTCACTTCAAACTTCTCTGCCCTGACCCCAGTCCAGAGAAACTGCTGCAGAGGAAGTCAGGTTGGAATTCAGAGCCATCCTGGTGCCTTCTGTAGCTTGGGCCTTCCAAAACCAGTTGAGCTGCAGTAGCACTCCTGCTGTCATGTGGAACCCTGCAGGTAGGGCCTGTTCAGAGGGAGTCCTGGGGTGTGCTGTGGTAGTGAGGCCTTGGTTTAGCCAGTCCCTTACAGAGTCAGGGAAGTGCTTCAGCTGGGAAGGACCTCTGAGATCATCGAGTGCAGCCATCGCCCTGAGACTGCCATGGCCATGAAATGTGTCCTGAAGTGCCATGGGCCCAGGTTTTACAGAACCACAGAAGGGTAGGGGTTGGAAAGGATCTCAAAAGCTCATCCATTCCACACCCCCCCTGCCAGAGCAGGGTCACCTAGGGCAGCTCACACAGGAATGCATCCAGATGGGTTTGGGAAGTCTCCAGGGAAGGAGACTCCACAGCCTCTCTGGGCAGCCTGCTCCAGGCCTCCAGCACCCTCACAGGGAAAAAGTTTTCCCTTCCTGTCATGTGGAACCTCCTCTGGTCCAGTCTGCCCCCACTGATGTCCTGTCTTTGGCATCCCTGAGCAGAGCCTGGGACTGCCCTGCACATCTTTACCAACAGCAATGAGGGCAGCCCTCAGGCTCCTCTGCTCCAAGCCCTAACTCCCTCAGCCTGTCCTCACAGGGAGATGTTCCATTGCCTTCAGCAGCTTTGTGTTTCTTGGACACCACTGGGGATGGGGACTGCACCACCTCCCTGGGCAGCCCCTTCCATGGGCAGTCCCTGCCCATTCTTGCAACAAAGACATTTCTCCTGATCTCCAACCTAACCCTCCCCTGATACAATTTCAGGCCATTTCCTCTCCTTCTGTCACCTGAGACTAGGGAGAAGAGACCAAGAGAAGTTGTGTGCTGTTTCTAAGGTAATTTGTGATCCTTGCAGAGCTTCCAACTAGGTAATGTTAAGGTTACAAGATGCCTACTTCATTAAAGAGGAAATCCAACCCCAGAAGCCAAACACCTAAATCCCTGAGAGTCCCCCAGGCCCCTGGTGTTGATTGCTTGTGTCACATCTCTGTCCCATCCTCTGTCAGGGATGTGGCCTCTGTCATCTGAAGGAAGTGTGAAATTATCTCCTCTGCTTTCAGCAGTTACCTGAGAGGCAAAGGCATCTCAGTGTGGACACAAATAGATTCATTCTCTGAGATTTTTCTCTCTGCTTTGTCTTTGTTGGTTTATTTTAAATCTTGGGCCCTGGTTCAGGATTTTTAAAGTGGGAAATCATAGCATCACTGTGGCTGGAAAAGCCCTCTCAGATCATCCAGTCCAACCACTCTGTCTCTGCCAAGGCTGGTGCTGAGGGCCATGGCTTAGCACCACATCTCTGCCTCTTTGAAACACCTCCAGGGCTGGGGATACAGCCACTTCCCTGGGCAGCCTGTGCCTGGCTTTGAGAACCCTTTGAGTGAGGAGGTTTCTTCTAATGTGTGCTCTTGCAGCCCAGAGAGCCAAGCAGAGCCTGGGCTGCAGCAAGAGAAGTGTGGCCAGCAGGACGGGGAGGGGATTCTGCCCCTCTGCTCAGCTCTGGGGAGACCCCACCTGGAGTACTGCCTCCAGTTCTGGAGCCCCTAGGACAAGAGGGATCTGGAGGTGCTGGAAGGTGTCCAGAGAAGGGCCAGGAGGATGAGCAGAGGGCTGGAGCTGCTCTGCTGTGAGGACAGACTGAAGGAGTTGGGGCTGTTCAGTCTGGAGAAGAGAAGGCTCTGAGGTGACCTCATTGTGGCCTTCCAGGATCTGCAGGGGACTACAAGAAGGCTGGGGAGGGACTGCTCAGGATCTCAGGCAGTGCTAGGACTAGGGGGAATGGACTGAAGCTGGAGGTGGGGAGATTCAGGCTGGAGGTGAAGAGGAAGTTCTTCCCCATGAGAGTGGTGAAGCCCTGGAATGGGTTGTCCAGGGAGGTGCTTGGGGCCCTGTCCCTGGAGGTGTTTAAGCCCAGGCTGGATGAGGCTCTGGGCAGCCTGATCTAGTGTGGGGTGTCCCTGCCCATGGCAGGGGGGTTGGAGCTGGCTGATCCTTGTGGTCCCTTCCAGCCCTGACTGATTCTATGATACTATGATAATGTCCAACCTAAACCTCTTGTAGTCAGGAACAGTTTTCTTTGGGCCAGAGATTTAGTCCACAAAAATGTCCAACTTCATTCAGCAGACACTGGTTCAGGCACTGAGGCACTGAGAAGAGCACAGTGTGGAGGTGGATTGGGAATACATGATTGCATTTCAGCATCTGAAGGGGACCTACAGGAAGGCTGGGGAGGGGCTGTTCAGGGGGGCTTGGAGTGACAGCACAAGGTGCAGTGATTTAAAATGGAGCAGGGCAGACTCAGGTTGGACATCAGGAGAAAGGACATCTTAGCCTGGAGAAGAGGAGACTCAGGGGTGACCTTATTGCTCTCTACAACTACCTGAAGGGAGGCTGTAGCCAGGCAGAGGTTGGTCTCTTCTCCCAGGCAACCAGCCCCAGAACAAGAGGACACAGTCTCAGGCTGTGCCAGGAGAGGTTTAGGTTGGATGTTAGGAGGAAGTTCTATACAGAGAGAGTGATTGCCCTTTGGGATGTGCTGCCCTGGGAGGTGATGGAGTCACCATCACTGGAGGTGTTCAGGAGGAGACTTGATGGGGTGCTGGGTGCCATGGGTTAGTTGTTTGGGTGGTGTTGGATTGGTTGATGGGTTGGACTCGATGATCTTGAAGGTCTTTTCCAACCTGGTTTGTTCTATTCTAAAGTTCTGCACAATGTGAGTGGTGAAACTGGCACAGGTTGCCCAGGGATGTGCTTGAGGCCTTGTCTCTGGAGACATTCAAGACCAGTCTTGATGTGGCCCTGAGCAGCCTGCTGTAGTTGGAGGTGTCCCTGCTGAGTGCAGGGGGGTTGGACAAGGTGACCTTTGAAGCTCCTTTCCCACCTGATGCAATCTGAATTTATGTCTTTGAAGAGACAGTAAGGATGTGACAGCATCCAGCCTGTCAAAGGGCAGCAGGTGAGGAGGAGCAGCAGCGTTAGCCTTGCTTCTGGGCAGGAGCAAGGAGGTGTGAGGGATTCCTGGCTAGCTCCTCACTGAGCACATTGAGTTCTCAGGCAGCTCAGTATCATTTTATTTCCCAGTGTTGCCACAGCTTGCTTCAAATGCTGCCCCAGCAGCTGATGGCTGGGATGGCCCTGAAAGGCAGCTGCTGTGCTCTGAAGGCTTTTGTCCTGCCAGTTTGTCTGAAGGGCATTTTGCCTTGGGCATAACATGGAATTCATGTAGCTTTTTGAACCTGTTTCCTGAGTGATACAGAGGCAGAATGTCAGCACTGTGCATGCACATAACAGAGAATCATCTTCTCTGTGCACTCTGCTGGAGCTCCTCTGCTGTGCAGCAGCCCAGACCCTTCTGAGAGGAGCACAGCAGGAGGTGCTGCAGGGAAACCCAGCTCAGTGTCTTCTTGAGTAGTGCAGTGTGCCAGGCTGGGGGGCAGGGTGACCATGGGCAGTGCTGGTGGTGAATCACAGAATCAGTCAGGGTTGGAAGGGACCACAAGGATCAGCCAGCTCCAACCCCCTGCCATGGGCAGGGACACCCCACACTAGATCAGGCTGCCCAGAGCCTCATCCAGCCTGGGCTTAAACACCTCCAGGGACAGGGCCCCAAGCACCTCCCTGGACAGCCCATTCCAGGGCTTCACCACTCTCATGGGGAAGAACTTCCTCCTCACCTCCAGCCTGAATCTCCCCACCTCCAGCTTCATTCCATTCCCCCTAGTCCTATCACTGCCTGAGATCCTGAGCAGTCCCTCCCCAGCCTGCTTGGAGCCCCCTTCAGATCCTGGAAGGCCACAATGAGGTCACCTCAGAGCCTTCTCTTCTCCAGCCTGCACAGCCCCAACTCCTTCAGTCTGTCCTCACAGCAGAGCAGCTCCAGCCCTCTGCTCATCCTTGTGGCCCTTCTCTGGACACCTTCCAGCACCTCCAGATCCCTCTTGTCCTAGGGGCTCCAGCACTGGAGGCAGTACTCCAGGTGGGGTCTCCCCAGAGCTGAGCAGAGGGGCAGAATCCCCTCCCTGCCCTGCTGGCCACACTTCTCTTGCTGCAGCCCAGGCTCTGCTTGGCTCTCTGGGCTGCAAGTGCACACTGAGAGCTCCTGCTGAGCTTCTCCTCCCCCAGCACCCCCAAGTCTCTCTCCTCAGGGCTGCTTTCCAGCCAGTCCCTGCCCAGCCTGGATTAGTGCCTGGGATTGCCTCCACCCAGCTGCAGGACCCTGCCCTTGGTCTTGTTGAACCTCCTGAGGCTGGCTTGTGCCCACCTCTGCAGCCTGTCCAGGTGCCTCTGGATGGATCCCTTCCCTCCAGCTGTCTGCTGCCCCACACAGTTTGGTGTCATCAGCAAACCTGCTGAGGCTGCACTCAGTGCCACTGTCCCTGGCACCCACAGAGATGTTGAACAAGCCTGGTCCCAGACTGAGCCCTGAGGGCCTCTGCTTGTCCCTGGCCTCCACTGGGACATGGACTCATTGACAGCCACCCTCTGGGTGCAGCCCTCAAGCCAGTTCTGTATCCATCTAGTGGTCACCCATCACACCCCTGTGTCAGCAGCCCGGAGCCCAGGCTGTGGTGCAGGACAGTGTGGAAGGCTGTGCTCAGGCCCAGGCAAAGGACATCAGCTGCTGCCCCTCAGCTATTGATGTTGTCACCTGTGCAGAGAAGGCCACCAGGTTGGTCAGGCAGGATTTGCCCTTGGTGAAGCCCTGCTGACTGTTCCCAGTCACCTCTTCACTCTTCTTCTGAGTCAGCAGTGCCTCCAGGAGGATCTGCTGAAGGGAGGCTCTGGTGAAGAGCTTCAGAAGGTCCTCACTGCACCAAGCAAGGGAGAGAAAGGCAGCAGGTGACTATCAGCTTCAACCTACATGAAAGCTGGGGAGGGAGAGAGTCCCCACTGAGGCTTTGCTGCTTGTGCTTGCAGATTGTGGAGTTGTGTTTGACACATCTCTGATGTCATGGACTTGTAGAATTGTTCTGGCTGGAAAACATCTCCAAGCTCACCCAGTCCAACCATCAACCTAACACCATGCCCATCAAACCATGGCCCCAAGTGTCCTGAACACCACCAGGGCTGGGGACTCCACCACCTCCCTGGGCAGCCTCTTCCAATCCCTGACCACTCTTGCAGCAAGGAATTCTTTCTTCATTTCCAAGCTAACCTCCCCTGGCACAGTTGCAGGCCACTTCCTCTCCTTGTACCACCTGGAGAAGAGACCAACCCCACCTCACTCCAACCTCCTTTCAGGGGGCTGTAGAGAGCAGTGAGGTCTCCCCTCACTAGCTGCAGTAGCTGAATGAGTTGATGTGGTACCTCACTTGGTAGGGACAGAATGGTGAGGTCATCAGCTGCTGGTGGTGTGTGCAGCTGTAGTCTCAGCCCTCACTGCTGCCTCCTGAGATGCAGAGGAGAGAAGGTTAAAAGCTGTGAGTGTGGTCTGGGGTGAAGCCTGAGGTTGCTCGATGGGAAGGTGAGGTGAGTGGCACTGCTCTTCACCAAAGCCCCAGCAGCACAGTGATGAGCCACTTGGTGAAACAGGTTAGGGAGAGAGCCACATCACACAGTGGGGGTGGCTCTGCTGGAACTTGCTGCCACAGGAGGCCAGAGGCTGGCAGCACATTCAGTGAGCAGTTAGGTGTAGTGCTGAGGGCCAGCAAAAGTCCGAGCTGCAGCTTGCCCCCTGCAAGCTCTGTGTGGCAGCTTCAGGTACCGGAGGATCTCCTCCTGCTCTGTGAGGCCACATCTGCAATAGTGTGTCCAGTTCTGGCCCCCTCAGTTCAGGAAGGACCTCAGGGAACTGCTGGAGAGAGTCCAGCACAGAGCCACAGAGCTGCTGCAGGCAGTGGAACATCTCCCTGTGAGGCCAGGCTGAGGGAGCTGGGGCTTGGAGCAGAGGAGCCTGGGGGTGCCCTCAGTGCTGGGATAAAGCTGTGCAGGGCAGTGTCAGGAGGAAGGAGCCAGGCTCTGCTCAGGGATGGCCAATGAATGGAGAAGGGGCACTGGGCAGGCTGGAGCAGAGCAGCTGCCACAGGACCAGAAGGGAAAACTTTTGTCACTGAGTGTGGCAGAGCCCTGGAGCAGGCTGCCCAGAGAGGTTGTGGAGTTGTCTCCTTTGGAGTCTTCCACAACCTGCCTGGATGTGTTCCTGTGTGACCTGCCCTGGGTGACCCTGCTCTGGCAGGAGGGATGGACTGGATGAGCTTTTGAGATCCCTTCCAAGCCCTCCCATTCTGTGGCTCTGTGAGAGTGCAAGGGGTGATGGAGAATGGTCAGGCTTTGGTGGCTTCACCTAGAAAACAGCCAGTGCTGCTGGTGCTATTGCTGGAAGCTCAGCTGTAGGTCTTCCCAGTGTAGTTTAATGTCTGTATTCATAGCAAAGTGGAGACAGCTGTAGGAAATTCATCCTGCTTGCACAAAAATGAAGCTTCCAGCTGGTTGTCAGGCTTTTATCTGCTTCCTTGCACCTCTCCATTCTTAGAGGCTTGTTTTACAGCTCCTGGAGCTGTTGTCACACACCATGCAGCTTCTCTGCTGCAGGGAATGTTTTCCTTTCTATTGATACACTGCTGTGGCCTATCACTCAGGAAGCAGGAGTGCCACTTCTTCATCTCCATCACTAAATGGCACAGGTTGCCCAGGGAGGTGGTGGAAGCCTCATCCCTGGAAGCTTTTAAGGCCAGGCTGGATGTGGCTGTGAGCAACCTGCTGTAGTGTGAGGTGTCCCTGCCCATGGCAGGGGGAGTTGGAACTGGCTGAGCCTTGAGCTCCCTTCCAGCCCTGACAGTTCTGTGATTTCTTCACCTTGCTGTGTAAAATGAGAGCTGTTGGTGTACCACAGCCTCTGCACCTTCAGTACCTGCTAAGCAGCAATGGCAGGGTTGCTGTGACTGCTTCCAATCCAAATTCAAACAGCTCTGCCCCTCTCCAGTGCAGGATGTTCTGTGGCAGCAAATGCATCCTTGAGAACATCCCAGGTCTCATCAGGAGAGTCTTAAGTGATCTGGAGAGCTTTCCACACTTGTTGATCATCTCTGTCTAAGGCTTGTGAGCAGAGGCAAATGGAAATACATTCTGATGTTTGATGGCATTGCTCTCTGCAACTAAGCATAGAATGGTTTGGGTTGGAAGGGACCTAAAGATCACCCAGTTCCAATCCTCCCTGCCATGGGCAAGGATACCTCCATCAGGCCAGGCTGCTCCAGGCCCTCTCCAACTTGGCCTTGCCTTTCAGTGTTCTCAATAAAAACAAGGCCTGCCTGAGGGAGCTCCTCCCTGGCTTGCTTTTGTAGGCACCTGCTGTGCCTCTGAAGGAAGATGTTTCAGCCCCAGGCTTTGGAGGCTGTGGTAGGTTTTAGGCCATGCCCTGACATTTTATTTTTTTCACAGATCTTCAGAGAATCAGCAAGGTTGGAAGAGACCTCAAAGGGCACCAAGTCCAAGCTGTCACCCAACACCTCCTGACAGCTCAACCATGGCTCCAAGGGCCACCTCCAATCCCCTCTTGAACACCTCCAGGGATGGGGACTCCACCACCTCCCTGGGCAGCACAGCCCAAGGGCTAGCAACTCTCAGTGAAGAACTTTCTCCTCCCCTCCAGCCTCAACCTCCCCTGGCACAGCTTGAGACTGTGTCTTCTTGTTCTGGGGCTGCTTGCCTGCCTGGCAGAAGAGCCCAAGCCCCAGCTGGCTCCAACCTCCCTGCAGGGAGTAGCAGAGAGCAAGAAGGTCTCCCCTGAGCCTCCTCTCCTGCAGGCTAAGCAAGCCCAGCTCCCTCAGCCTCTCCTGCCAGGGCTGTGCTCCAGACCCCTCCCCAGCCTCCTTGCCCTTCTCTGGACACCTTCAAGTCTCTCAATGGCCTTCTGAAACTGAGGAGCCCAGAGCTGGACACAGGACTCCAGGGGTGGCCTAAGCAGTGCTGAGCCCAGGGCACAATGACCTCCCTGCTGCTGCTGGCCACACTCTGCCTGCTGCAGGCCAGGATGCCCTTGGCCTTCTTGGCCCCCTGGGCACACTGCTGGCTCCTCTTCAGCTGCTCTCCACCCCTCCCCCCAGCTCCCTCTCTGCCTGGCTGCTCTCAGCCACTCTGTCCCCAGCCTGCAGCACTGCCTGGGGTTGCTGTGGCCAAAGTGCAGCCCCTGGCACTTGGCTGTGTTCAATCTCCTGCCCTTGGCCTCTGCCCATCTGTGCAGCCTGGCAAGGTCCCTCTGCAGAGCTCTGCTACCCTCTAACAGATCAACTCCTGCCCCCAGCTTGGTGTCCTCTGCACATCTCCTGCTGCTGGACTCCATCCCCTCCTCCAGGTCATCAATAAAGATATTGAGCAGGCTGGGGCCCAGCACTGCTCCCTGGGGCACACCACTGGTGCCTGGCTGCCAGCTGGCTGTGGCACCATTCACCACCACTCTCTGGGCTCAGCCTCCAGCCAGTTCCTCACCCAGCTCAGAGAGCTGCTGTCCCAGCCAGGGGCTGACAGCTTGGCCAGGACCTTGAACAGAAGAGTAGTAAAATGCAAATAAATCATTCTTGGGTGTAACAAGCAAAATAAAGCTGAGTGTAGCTCTGCCTGTAAATGCAGCTTTCATTTGCTTCTGACCGAGCTGCTCTGGCAAGTTTAATGCTGAGAGGGAATTTCAACCCCCCACAGGTAGTGTAGTCTGACTACTAAGCCTAACTCCATGAGATGGAGCCAGGTTGGGGTTCTCTGGACACTTGAAGGTGTCCTGAGAAGGGCAAGGAGGCTGGGGAGAGGCCTTGAGCACAGCCCTGTGAGGAGAGGCTGAGGCAGCTGGGGTTGCTTAGCCTGGAGAGGAGGAGGCTCAGGGGAGACCTTCTTGCTCTCTACAACTCCCTGAAGGGAGGTTGGAGCCAGGTGGGGGTTGGTCTCTTCTCCCAGGCAAGCAGCCCCAGAACAAGAGGACACAGTCTCAAGCTGTGCCAGGGGAAATTTAGGCTGGAGAGGAGGAGAAAGTTCTTCATAGAGAGAGTTGTTAGCCATTGGGATGTGCTGCCCAGGGACGTGGTGGAGTCCCCATGCCTGGAGGTCTTCAAGAGGGGATTGGATGTGGCCCTTGGTGCCATGGTTTAGTCACGAGGTCTGTGGTGACAGGTTGGACTTGGTGACCTTTGAGGTCTCTTCCAACCTTGGTGATACTGAGTGACTGTGGTTGGTCTCTTCTAAGAGAAGAGGGAGAGGAGGAAAGAGGCTCAGGTTGCAGCAGGGGAAGTTTAGGTTGGATATTAGAAGAAACTTCTTCAAGAGTTCTCAAAGAGGCTCCCGAGGGAGGGGCTTGAATGCCTGTCCCTGGAGGAGCTGAAAGCCACAGAGCTGTGGTGCTGAGGGATGTGTTTGAGCAGCAGCCTTGCTAGAGTTGGAATGGTTGGACTTGATCTGAAAGGTCTTTCCAAGGCTGAGCAGCCCCAGATCCCTCAGGTGCTCCTCACCAGACCTCTTCTCCGTAGCCTCCCCCAGCCTCCGGATCAGCTCCTGCATCTCCATGTCCGTGTCGTGAGGGCTGTGGAGTTCTAGCACAGGTGAAACCCCCAACCATCCACCTTTTACACTTAGAAACTGCCACTCTTAGGTGGTGAGTCAACATCTGAGGGTTCTGCCTCTGCTGCTGCAGCTTCCCAGGCTCTGCATTTGTTGCTTTTCTTCAGCTTTTCCCTGAGGATGCAAAGTGCAGATGGAAACCTCCCCAGACTTGGAGGCATTTCCCAGCTGCAGGGAGCTGGGGAGCTTTGCTGCAGGAGAGCTGCTCCTCAGGCTTCTGTGAGCTCTGTTCTTGCAGGAACAAAAGAGTCTGGAATGCTTGAGAGAAAGTTAGAGCTTTGTGGGACTGTGCTTGCTGCTCTTCTGAGGAAAGAAAGAGCCTGGTGGGGGCTGGAGGTGTCCCTTGAATGGCAAACATTCAGATGTGGGACTGTGCTTGCTCTAGGCCACTTCATCATACAATCAGTAAGGTTGGAAGAGACCTCAAGGACCATCAAGTCCAACCTGTCACTCAACACCTCATGACAACTAAACCATGGCACCAAGGGCCACATCCAATCCCCTCTTGAACACCTCCAGGGATGGGGACTCTACCACCTCCCTGGGCAGCACATCCCAAGGGCTAACAGCTCTCTCTGTGAAGAACTTTCTCCTCACCTCCAGCCTAAACCTGCCCTGGTGCAGTTTGAGACTGTGTCCTCCTGTTCTGGTGCTGCTTGCCTGGGGGAAGCAGCACATCAGAGTGCTTCAGGTGATAGCAAAGGAGTTAAATGGAGTTGGAAGTTTGGGCTGGGGAGCTCTGAAGTAGGTGTTGGTGGACGAGAAGCTGGGCATGAGCCAGTAGTGGGCATTTGAGCCCAGAAGGCCAATGGCAGCCTGGGCTGCATCAAAAGCAGCGTGGCCAGAGATGGAGAGAGGGGATCCTGCCCCTCTGCTCTGCTGAGACCTCACCTGCAGTGCTGTGTCCAGCTCTGGAGCCCCCAACATGAGAGAGAGAGGGAGCTGCTGGAGCCTGTCCAGAGGAGGGCCACAAAGCTAAGCAGAGGGCTGGAGTCCCTCTGCTGTGGGGATAGGCTGGGAGAGGTGGGGCACTTCAGCCTGGGGAGGAGAAGGCTCCAGGGAGACCTTGGAGCTGCAGTTCTGTATCTGAAGGGGACCTACAGGAAGGCTGGGGAGGGACTGTTTAGAAGTGATAGGACAAGGGGCAATGGTTTGAAACTGGGGCAGGGGAGATTTAGGTTGGCCATCAGGAGGAAGTTCTGCACAGTGAGAGTGGTGAGACCCTGGAACAGGTTGCCCAGGGATGTGCTTGAGGAATGACCTTGGGGACATTCAGTGTCAGACTTGATGTGGCCCTGAGCAGCCTGCTCTAGCTGGAGGTGTCCCTGCTGGGTGCAGGGGGTTGGACAAGATGGCCTTTGAGGGTCTCTTCCAACCCAGTGCAATCTGGGAATCTCTCAACTAACACAGCTTGCATGTTTGCTTCACAGTATCACAGCGTGGCAGGGGTTGGAAGGGACCTCCAGAGATCATTGAGTCCAGCCCCACTGCCATGGCAGCATCACCCAGGGCAGGTCACACAGGAACACATCCAGGTGGAGCTGGAAAGTCTCCAGAGAAGGAGGCTCTGCTTCAGCATTTTCTTTGGCTTTTCTTAAAGGCCAAATGGCATCCTGGGGAAGTGAGCAGCTGACTGAAGCCCTCAGTTTGCACCCAGGAGTTAAGGAACCACTTTGCTTTAGGGTGTGCTCTGTCCCAGGCAAACAAGTCTCAAGCTGTGCCAGGGCAGCTTCAGGCTGGATGTTAGGAAGAAATTCTTCCCAGACAGAGAGATTGGCCCTTGGGATGTGCTGCCCAGGGAGGTGGTGGAGTCCCCATGCCTGGAGGTGTTTAGGAAGAGCCTGGCTGAGGCACTCGGTGCCATGGCTGAGTTGATCAGATGGTGCTGGGTGATGATGGTCTCCAAGGTCTTTTCCAGCCTGGTTAGTTCTGTGTTGTTAATCCAGGCCTGGCAGCTCTTCTGTGCAGGCTTAAAAATCCCATTGGTGTTCTGTGGAGGGTGGAAGTGTATCCAGCCCCCCATTACTGAAACTCCTACCATCAAGAGGTCTCTGCTCCTAACTCCTCATCTAAGGCCTTTAATTTGCTGAGCTTGCAGAGCTTAGCCCCTCTCCTAAACCACTGGTTCAATGAGAAGAACCTGTTGAACTTGCTGGGTATCAACTTCAAATGGGAAACTTCCTAAGCTTGAGCTTTTCTTCAGGACTGTCTCCTTACCTGGTTTGTCTTTTCATCTGTCTCTTTCCCAGAGCTTCAAGAAACTCTTGACAAACCAAACCACCCCCAGCCATCAAACAAACCCCAACCCAAACCCAGCAGCCCCGCGGGCCGGGGCAGGACGCCGCTGGCACAGAAGCCGAAGCCAGTGATTTGGTTTGGGATCATTTTGGCATTTCCTCTGGGCCTTTGGTCTCCTGTTAATGGTCTGAGCCTCTTTTCCAGAGTGCAAAACTGCATTTGTAAAGCTCCTTGGGGCCTTTCTGGGTAGCCACTGCAGCTCACCATGTGTGGGCTGCCGGACAAAGACAGCAGGCTTCCTTGGGCGTCCCTCCCTGTGGCAGGGGCCGTGCAGCTGGGTGACTTTTAAAGCTCCCTTCCACCCTGAACCGTTCTGTGCATCTGTGCATTTGACACTTCTGTCTGCTGGGTCACCCTCTCTTGCCTCTTGTCCTGGTCTGTCTTCAGTGATGATCCAAGGCAGTTGCAGTGTTCCAGCTGCTGTGTGTGCTGCATCCCTCCCAACCTGCTCCTTGCGACCTGTGCTGGGACAGCGCTGGGGGAAGAGCGGATCGGGGGAGCAGGGGAGGGGGAGGGCTGATTGCAGTCTCACCAAGGTTGGAAGAGACCTTGAGGATCATCGAGTCCAACCTGGCACCACAGACCTCATGGCCAGACCATGGCACCAAGGGCCACATCCAATTCCCTCTGCCACACCTCCAGGGATGGGGACTCCACCACCTCCCTGGGCAGCACATCCCAATGACGAACGACTCTATCTGGGAAGAACCTTCTCCTCACCTCGAGTCTAAACCTCCCCTGGCACAGCTTGAGACTGTGTCCTCTTGTTCTGGTGCTGGTTGCCTGGGAGAAGAGACCAACCCCTTCCTGGCTACAGCCTGCCTTCAGGGAATTGTAGAGGGCACCCCTGAGCTTCCTCTTCTGCAGGCTAAGCAACCCCAGCTCCCTCAGCCTCTCCTCACAGGGCTGTGCTCCAGACCCCTCCCCAGCCTTGTTGCCCTTCTCTGGACACCTTCAAGTCTCTCAATGGCCTTCTGAAACTGAGGAGCCCAGAGCTGGACACAGGACTCAAGGTGTGGCCTAACCAATGCAGAGTCCAGGGGCACAGTGACCTCCCTGCTCCTGCTGGCCACACTCTTCCTGATGCAGGCCAGGATGCCCTTGGCCTTCTTGGCCCCCTGGGCACACTGCTGGCTCATGTTTAGGTGGCTGTCAGTCAGCATCCCCAGGTCCCTCTCTGCCTGGCTGCTCTCAGCCACTCTGTCCCCAGCCTGTAGCTCTGCCTGGGGTTGCTGTGGCCAAAGTGCAGCCCCTGGCACTTGGACTTGTTGAATGCCATCCTGCTGGCCTCTGCCCAGCTGTGCAGTCGGTGGATGCAGGCAGGCATGAGGGTTTGGAGTTGGTAGCTGCAGGAAGCTAACACAGAATTTTCACATCGCATTGGATTGGAAGGTGTCCTCAAAGGTCATCTTGGCCAACCCCCCCCTGCAGTCAGCAGGGACACCTCCAACTAGAGCAGGCTGCCCAGGGCCACATCAAGCTTTACTTTGAATGTCTCCAGGGTCAGGCCTCAGCCACCTCCCTGGGCAGTTCCAGGGTCTCACCAGCCTCACTGTGCAGAACTTCCTCCTGACGTCCAACCTAAATCTCCCCAGCTCCAGTTTCAAACCATTGCTCTCATCCTATCACTCCAACCCTTCTGGACAGTCCCTCCCTCCCCTGCCTTCCTGCAGGTCCAACCCAAGTCTGCCCTGCTTCAGTTTCGAGCCCTTCCCCCTTGTCCGATCACCTTAGGCCCTTCTGAGCAGTCCCTTCCCTGCCTTCCTGTTGGTGCCCTTCAGATACAGAAATGCAGCTCTAAGGTCTCCCTGGAGCCTGCTCTTCTCCAGAATGAACAACCCCAATTCTCTCAGCCTGTCCTCAGAGGAGAGGTGCTGCAGCCCTCTGATTGTCCTGGTGTCCCTCCCTGCTCCAGCAGCTCCATGAGCTGGACACAATACTTGTGGAGGGGCAGAACCAGCTCTCTAGGCCTGCTGGCTCATACCTCAGAGAAACAGGAGATGATTATCCAGCATGGGGAAGGGAAGGTTGATCAGCTTACAGCAGCAGCCCTTTGTACCAGCAACTGGGATGCATCTCCTGAGTGCATACTGTGCTCTGCTGGCCCTGCCAAGAGAGCTCTCAGCCAAGAGAGTGGGGGGCTGAAATGGGTGGATGCTTTGCTTTGGTGACAGCAAACTTGGGGCCTTTGTCACCTGAATGCATTCATCCTCTTCCTGTGGTGGGCCTCAGTTTGTTTCTTGGAGGTGGATTCCTGCTCTGTGTTGTGTCAGTGTTCAAGTGGAGAGGTCTAGAGTTGGGTAGGTTTGGTTCTTCTTTGACATCTTCTAAGCTTCTGAGGAGGTTGGGTTTAGTTTTCACTACTGCCTGCAGCTTGGGAAAGGCAGCAATTTGGTGAACTGCTGCAGTGCTCTGTCCTGGCTTGTCACTGTCTTCTTTCTCCTGGTTCATAGTTTTGCCTCTCAGAAATAAGATTACTTCTTGTCAGGGGAGGGGATTCTGCCCCTTTACTCTGCTCTTCTGAGACCACATCCCACATACTGCATCCAGTTCTGGTGTCCCCAGCAGAAGAAGGACACAGAGCTGTTGGAGTGAGTCCAGAGGAGGCCACAAGGATGGTCCAAGGGCTGGAGCACCTCTGCTGTGAGGACAGGCTGAGGGAGCTGGGGGGGTTCAGCCTGGAGAAGAGAGGGCTCAAGGCTGGGACCTTATTGCTGCCTTCCAATACCTGAAGGGATCTTACAGGGAGGCTACAGAGGACTTTTCCTGAGGGTGTCTAGAGCCAGGCCAAGGGGGAATGGTTTTCAGCTGAGAAAAAGCAGGGTTAGAATAGAATAGAATAGAATAGAATAGAATGGAATAGACCAGGTTGGAAGAGACCTTCAAGCTCATGGTGTCCAACCTATCATCCAACACCACCTAACCAACTAACCCATGGCACCAAGCATCCTGTCAAGCCTCGCCCTGAACACCCCCAGCGACGGCGACCCCACCACCTCCCCAGGCAGCCCATCCCAGTGGGCAATCACTCTCTCTGTGTAAAACTTCCTCCTAACCTCCAGCCTAAACCTCCCCTGGTGCAGCCTGAGACTGTGTCCTCTTGTTCTGGTACTGGTTGCCTGGGAGAAGAGACCAACCTCTGCCTCACTACAACCTCCCTTCAGGTAGTTGGAGAGAGCAATAAGGTCACCCCTGAGTCTCCTCTTCTGCAGGCTAAGCAACCCCAGCTCCCTCAGCCTCTCCTCACAGGGCTGTGCTCCAAGCCCCTCCCCAACTTTGTTGCCCTTCTCTGGACACCTTCCAGCAAGTCAACCTCCTTCCTGAACTGAGGGGCCCAGAACTGGACACAGGACTTAAGGTACAGCCTAACCAGTGCAGTGTACAGGGGCAGAATGACCTCCCTGCTCCTGCTGGCCACACTGTTCCTGATGCAGGCCAGGATGCCCTTGGCCCTCCTGGCTGCCTGGGCACACTGCAGGCTCATGTTCAGCCTACCATCGACCAGCACCCCCAGGTCCCTTTCCACATGACTGCTCTCAGCCACTCTGACCCCAGCCTAGACTGGAGCTGAGGAAGAAGTTCTTGAGCACAAGGGTGGTGAGACTCTGGAACAGGCTGCTTAGAGAGGTTGTGGCTGCTCCTTCTTTGGAGGTGTTCAAGGCCAGGTTGTATGGAGGCTTTGAGCAACCTGGGCTCGTGGGAGGTGTCCCTGCCTGTGGTAAGGAGGTTGGAGTAGATGATTTCAGAGGTTCCTTCCAACCTCAGCCCTTCTATGATGCTCTTGGAGAGCTGCCTGCCAAGATCTGACAAGAGCCACTGCCTCAGTTTTGGGGTTTGGTGTTCTGGGGGGTGGGGGCTGTGTTCACTGGTTTGCTGTGTGGTCTGTGCTTGGTTTAGGTTTCTGTCACAAGGGGGTTGAGAAGTGCACCTCCCTCTCACCCCCTTTCCTGTGTGGTCAGAGGAGGCCAAAAATCAGTGCCAGAACATCCTAGCTGGTGCAGGTGCAGTGTGCAGAGATGATAGGGTGGCCCTGGCCCTGTCTGGCACAGTGAGCTGCCTTGTTCCTGAGCCTCCCAGCTGTGGGCTGGGGCAGTCAGTTATGCTAAGAGCTCCTCCTGGGCTTTCCCCCCCAGAGGAGCTGTTTGGCAGCGGTGTGTCTCAAAGGGCACACATCCTGTTGTGAGCTGCTGCATTGTTCCTGGGGCTTCTGAAGTGGCTGAAGGAAGAGTGAAGAGCTTCTGATTATTCCACTGTGTCCTTGCACTGCTTCCAGAAATGACTCCTTTATTCCCCAGTGATCCCTGTCCCTGGAAGAGGATGGGCTGGCACTGGCTTGCAGAAACTTGTGCTCAAAAACCAGCAGGAGAGAGAATAGGAGAAGAGAAGGCTCTGAGGAGACCTTCTTGAGGCCTTCCAGGAGCTGCAGAGGGCTCCAAGAAAGCTGGGGAGGGACTTTGGAGGGTGTCAGGGAGGGATAGGGGTCTGGGAGACCTCTGAGGGGAGCAGGAATCAGGCCTGGGACAGGAAGCCAGCAATGGGCACTGGCAGCCCAGAAGGCCAAGGGCAGCTGAGCTGCCCTTGGCCTTCTGGGCTGCCAGTGCCCATTGCCAGAGGTGGAGGGAGAGGATCCTGCCCCTCTGCTCTAGGGTGTCAGGGAGGGATAGGACTGGGGGGGATGGAGCAAAACCAGAAGTGGGGAGACTGAGATTGGCTGTGAGGAAGAAGTTGTTGCCCAGGAGGGTGGTGAGAGCCTGGCACAGGCTGCCCAGGGAGGTGGTGGAAGCCTCCTGTCTGGAGGTGTTTGCAGCCAGGCTGGAGGTGGCTGTGAGCAACCTGCTGTGGTGTGAGGTGTCCCTGCCCATGGCAGGGGGGTTGGAGCTGGCTGAGCCTTGAGCTCCCTTCCAGCCCTGCCAGCTCTGTGATCCTATAATAGAGGATGCAGGAGCAGGTCACAGTGCAAGGTGACAGTGGCCCAGCTTCACTGGCACAGGAACTTCCCTGGCAAGAATTCTGTGGCACATGGATCAGCAGGAATTTCACCTTCCCCTTAGAAGGTAATTCCTGTGACAGATGTAGATTTCTCTCTCTCTCTCTGTAGCTTGCAGCTGCTGGGAGTGGATTTGTCCTTAGCTTGGGAGGTTTGGGTCTCTCTGGGCAGCACCAGGGGTTTGTTTCTCCCCATGCTGCTGGGAGAGCTGTTGAGCTTGCTTCCTGTTGGTTTAACATAGGGAGCCTTTGCTTCTTCTTTGGGTGTGCTCTCCTGGGCCTAATGGAGGATCTGAGGGCTTGGAGGAGTTGGTGTTGTGTGGTTCAAAGGGAATTTGCTCTCTGGGTATCAGCTGAGGTTCTTCTGCTTTCAGCCTGGAGATGAGAAGGCTCCAGGGAGACCTCAGAGCAGCCTTCCAGTACCTGAAGGAAGCTACAAGAAAGCTGGGGAGAGACTTTTGACAAGGGCTTGGAGTGATAGGACATGGGGCAGTGGACTGAAGGTGGAACAGGGGAGACTGAGACTGGAGATGAGGAAGAAATTCTTCCCTGTGGGGGTGGGGAGGCTCTGGCACAGGCTGCCCAGGGAGGCTGTGGCTGCCTCCTCCCTGGAGGTGTTCAGGGCCAGGCTGGATGAGGCCCTGAGCAGCCTGGGCTGGTGGGAGGGGTCCCTGCCCATGGCAGGGGCTTGGGTCATGAAGGTCCCTTCCAACCCAAACCATTCCATGAGTCTATGAATCTGTAGCAGAACTGCAGGGACAAAGCCTCCCAGCCCTGTGTCCCCTGTATGAGGAAGGGAAAGCTTCCTGAGCACCTTGTTCTGGGAGCAGCTGCAGGCAGCTCCAGTGGTGGTGGTGTACCTCAGAGCCCCTTCCAGACACAGCCATGGGGCATGGTTGGGGCTGTGGGACTGGGACAGTTTCTTCCCATGCCTTTCTTTGCCTCTCCTACCTAATATTTTGTAGGGGGCAACTTCCCCAAACAAACTATAAATGAGCTGGCCCTTGCTTTTTATGCCAGCTCTGAGACCTGGAGCTGGTTGCCAGCTGTCTGAACACGAGCCAGCAGTGTGCCCAGGTGGCCAAGGAGTCCACTGGCATCCTGGCCTGGATCAGCAGTGGTGTGGCCAGCAGCAGGACAGTGATTGTGCCTTGTACTTGGTACTCCTAAGGCTGCACATTGAATGCTGGGTTCAGTTTTCAGCCTCTCACTCCAAGAAGGGCTGGAGCAGAGCCAGAGAAGGGTAACAAAGCTGGGGGAGGGTCCGGGGAACAGGGCTGGGGGGGAGCAGCTGAGAGACCTTGAGCTGTTTAGTGTGGAGAAGAGGAGGCAGAGGAGGCTGAGGAGGGGAGACCTCATTGCTCTCTACAGCTCCCTGAGAGAAGGTTGCAGTGAGGTGGGGGTTGGGCTCGTCTCTGTAGTCTCAGGTGATAGAAGGAGAGGAAATGGCCTGAAACTCTGCCAGGGGAGGCTTAGGTTGGAGAGAAAGGGAAAATTCTTTGCTGCAAGAGTGGTCAGGGACTGGCAGAGGCTGCCCAGGGAGGTGGCTGAGTCCCCAGCCCGGGAGGGGTTCCAGAACCCTGTAGATGTGGCTCTTCAGGATCTGGTTCCGTGGCCATGGTGGCTGGGTTACAGTTGGGCTTGATCTTAAAGGCCTTTCCCAGCCAGGATCCAGTGTAGCCACGGCCTTGCAGACTGCTCTGTCACTTTCTGGGGAGCTAAGCTGGCCATGTGTTGGTGCTGCTCACCTGCACGCCTTCCCCTGGGGACAAACTTCTTCAGAGGCCCCAAACCATCCAGCTGTGGTCTCCAAAGTATTGAGGCATTTAAACCAGGCTGTGTGCCTGTGGTGGTGGCTGTCTGCCTGGGGCTGTGTGGTTATGGCTGTGTGGCTGTGTGCCTGTGGCTGTGTGGCTGTGGCTGTGTGGCTGTGTGGTTGTGTGCCTCTGTGGCTGTGTGCCTGTGGCTGTGTGGCTGTGGCTGTGTGGTGGTGTGGCTGTGGCTGTGGTTGTGGTTGTGTGGCTGTGGCTGTGTGATTGTGTGGCTGTGTGCCTGTGGCTGTGTGGCTGTGGCTGTGTGCCTGTGGCTGTGTGGCTGTGTGGCTGTGTGCCTGTGGCTGTGTGGCTGTGTGGCTGTGGCTGTGTGGCTGTGTGCCTGTGGCTGTGTGGCTGTGTGGCTGTGGCTGTGTGGTTGTGTGCCTGTGGCTGTGTGCCTGTGGCTGTGTGGCTGTGGCTGTGTGGTTGTGTGCCTGTGGCTGTGTGGCTGTGTGCCTGTGGCTGTGTGCCTGTGGCTGTGTGCCTGTGGCTGTGGCTGTGTGCCTGTGGCTGTGTGGCTGTGTGGCTGTGGCTGTGTGGCTGTGGCTGTGTGGCTGTGTGCCTGTGGCTGTGTGGCTGTGTGGCTGTGGCTGTGTGGCTGTGTGGCTGTGTGCCTGTGGCTGTGGCTGTGTGCCTGTGGCTGTGTGGCTGTGTGGCTGTGGCTGTGTGGCTGTGGCTGTGGCTGTGTGGCTGTGTGCCTGTGGCTGTGTGGCTGTGTGGCTGTGGCTGTGTGGCTGTGGCTGTGTGGCTGTGTGCCTGTGGCTGTGTGGCTGTGTGCCTGTGGCTGTGTGCCTGTGGCTGTGTGGTTGTGTGGCTGTGTGGTTGTGGCTGTGTGGCTGTGTGCCTGTGGCTGTGTGCCTGTGGCTGTGTGGTTGTGTGGCTGTGTGGCTGTGTGCCTGTGGCTGTGCGCCTGTGTGGCTGTGTGGCTGTGTGCCTGTGGCTGTGTGGTTGTGTGGCTGTGTGGTTGTGTGGCTGTGTGGCTGTGTGGCTGTGTGCCTGTGGCTGTGTGGTTGTGTGGCTGTGTGGCTGTGTGCCTGTGTGCCTGTGGCTGTGTGGCTGTGTGGCTGTGTGGCTGTGTGCCTGTGGCTGTGTGGCTGTGTGGTTGTGTGGCTGTGTGGCTGTGTGGCTGTGTGCCTGTGGCTGTGTGGTTGTGTGCCTCTGTGGCTGTGTGGCTGTGTGGTTGTGTGGCTGTGGCTGTGTGGCTGTGTGGCTGTGTGCCGCTGTGGCTGTGTGGTTGTGTGGCTGTGTGCCTGTGGCTGTGTGCCTGTGTGGCTGTGTGGCTGTGTGCCTGTGGCTGTGCGCCTGTGTGGCTGTGTGGTTGTGGCTGTGTGGTTGTGTGGCTGTGTGCCTGTGGCTGTGTGGCTGTGTGGCTGTGTGCCTGTGGCTGTGTGGTTGTGTGGCTGTGTGGCTGTGTGGCTGTGTGGTTGTGTGGCTGTGTGCCTGTGGCTGTGTGGCTGTGTGCCTTTGTGGCTGTGTGGCTGTGTGCCTGTGGCTGTGTGGCTGTGTGGCTGTGTGGCTGTGTGGCTGTGTGCCTGTGGCTGTGTGGCTGTGTGCCTTTGTGGCTGTGTGGCTGTGTGCCTGTGGCTGTGTGGCTGTGTGGCTGTGTGGTTGTGTGGCTGTGTGGCTGTGTGCCTGTGGCTGTGTGGCTGTGTGCCTGTGGCTGTGTGGTTGTGTGCCTCTGTGGCTGTGTGGCTGTGTGGTTGTGTGGCTGTGGCTGTGTGGCTGTGTGGCTGTGTGCCGCTGTGGCTGTGTGGCTGTGTGGCTGTGTGCCTGTGGCTGTGTGCCTGTGTGGCTGTGTGGCTGTGTGCCTGTGGCTGTGCGCCTGTGTGGCTGTGTGGTTGTGGCTGTGTGGTTGTGTGGCTGTGTGCCTGTGGCTGTGTGGCTGTGTGGCTGTGTGGCTGTGTGCCTGTGGCTGTGTGGTTGTGTGGCTGTGTGGCTGTGTGGCTGTGTGGTTGTGTGGCTGTGTGGCTGTGTGGCTGTGTGCCTGTGGCTGTGTGGCTGTGTGCCTTTGTGGCTGTGTGGCTGTGTGCCTGTGGCTGTGTGGTTGTGTGGCTGTGTGGTTGTGTGGCTGTGTGGCTGTGTGCCTGTGGCTGTGTGCCTGTGGCTGTGTGGTTGTGTGGCTGTGTGGTTGTGTGGCTGTGTGGCTGTGTGCCTGTGGCTGTGTGGTTGTGTGGCTGTGTGCCTGTGGCTGTGTGGTTGTGTGGCTGTGTGCCTGTGGCTGTGTGGCTGTGTGGCTGTGTGGCTGTGTGCCTGTGGCTGTGTGGTTGTGTGGCTGTGTGGCTGTGTGCCTGTGTGCCTGTGGCTGTGTGGCTGTGTGGCTGTGTGGCTGTGTGGCTGTGTGCCTGTGGCTGTGTGGCTGTGTGGCTGTGTGGCTGTGTGCCTGTGGCTGTGTGGTTGTGTGGCTGTGTGGCTGTGTGGCTGTGTGCCTGTGGCTGTGTGGCTGTGTGGCTGTGTGGCTGTGTGCCTGTGGCTGTGTGGTTGTGTGGCTGTGTGGCTGTGTGCCTGTGGCTGTGTGGCTGTGGCTGTGTGCCTGTGGCTGTGTGGCTGTGTGGCTGTGTGGCTGTGTGCCTGTGGCTGTGTGGCTGTGTGGTTGTGTGGCTGTGTGGCTGTGTGCCTGTGTGCCTGTGGCTGTGTGGTTGTGTGGCTGTGTGCCTGTGGCTGTGTGGCTGTGTGGTTGTGTGGCTGTGTGGCTGTGTGGCTGTGTGCCTGTGGCTGTGTGGCTGTGTGGCTGTGTGGCTGTGTGCCTGTGGCTGTGTGGCTGTGTGGTTGTGTGGCTGTGTGGCTGTGTGGCTGTGTGCCTGTGGCTGTGTGGCTGTGTGCCTGTGGCTGTGTGGTTGTGTGCCTCTGTGGCTGTGTGGCTGTGTGGTTGTGTGGCTGTGGCTGTGTGGCTGTGTGGCTGTGTGCCGCTGTGGCTGTGTGGTTGTGTGGCTGTGTGCCTGTGGCTGTGTGCCTGTGTGGCTGTGTGGCTGTGTGCCTGTGGCTGTGCGCCTGTGTGGCTGTGTGGTTGTGGCTGTGTGGTTGTGTGGCTGTGTGCCTGTGGCTGTGTGGCTGTGTGGCTGTGTGCCTGTGGCTGTGTGGTTGTGTGGCTGTGTGGCTGTGTGGCTGTGTGGTTGTGTGGCTGTGTGGCTGTGTGGCTGTGTGCCTGTGGCTGTGTGGCTGTGTGCCTTTGTGGCTGTGTGGCTGTGTGCCTGTGGCTGTGTGGTTGTGTGGCTGTGTGGTTGTGTGGCTGTGTGGCTGTGTGCCTGTGGCTGTGTGGCTGTGTGCCTGTGGCTGTGTGGTTGTGTGCCTCTGTGGCTGTGTGGCTGTGTGGCTGTGTGGCTGTGGCTGTGTGGCTGTGTGGCTGTGTGCCTGTGGCTGTGTGGCTGTGTGCCTGTGGCTGTGTGGTTGTGTGCCTCTGTGGCTGTGTGGCTGTGTGGTTGTGTGGCTGTGGCTGTGTGGCTGTGTGGCTGTGGCTGTGTGGCTGTGTGGCTGTGTGCCTGTGGCTGTGTGGCTGTGTGCCTGTGGCTGTGTGGTTGTGTGCCTCTGTGGCTGTGTGGCTGTGTGGTTGTGTGGCTGTGGCTGTGTGGCTGTGTGGCTGTGTGCCGCTGTGGCTGTGTGGCTGTGTGGCTGTGTGCCTGTGGCTGTGTGCCTGTGTGGCTGTGTGGCTGTGTGCCTGTGGCTGTGTGCCTGTGGCTGTGTGGCTGTGTGGTTGTGTGGCTGTGTGGCTGTGTGCCTGTGGCTGTGTGGTTGTGTGGCTGTGTGGTTGTGTGGCTGTGTGGCTGTGTGCCTGTGGCTGTGTGCCTGTGGCTGTGTGGTTGTGTGGTTGTGTGGCTGTGTGCCTGTGGCTGTGTGGTTGTGTGGCGCTGTGGCTGTGTGGCTGTGGCTGTGTGGCTGTGGCTGTGTGCCTGTGGCTGTGTGCCTGTGTGGCTGTGCCTGTGTGGTTGTGCCTGTGTGGCTGTGTGGCTGTGGCTGTGTGGCTGTGGCTGTGTGGCTGTGGCTGTGTGGTTGTGGCTGTGTGACTGTGCCTGTGTGGTTATGGCTGTGTGGTTGTGCCTGTGTGGCTGTGGCTCTGTGGCTGTGGCTGTGTGGCTTCTCTTGTCCTGCTGACCTGAAGCTTGTCCTCTGTCTCCTTTTCCAGTTGTAGTGCCTGAGTGCCTTCTGTTTGTGAGGCTTTGGTTGTTTGCTCTGCCAAAGCCTTGCTAGCAGGCACTCAACAGGATCTCAGGGACTCCATTTGTTCAGGACCTGTGAGCATCTCATTAGCATTTATCTGCTCCTTGGAAGCTCAGCTGCAGCTGTCTAGCACAGTGCAGAGAGGGTCAGGATTGGGAGCATATGTCTGGAGATGGTGCTTGAAGGGGAGGAATTTGGGGGGCTCCTTGCTCCTTTCAAGTGCTGCTGCCAACAGAGCTCTCTGTGAAGGGGACTGCAGGCTCCCTGTCTGTAACCTGCCCTGGTCTGGAGTGCTGAGAGCTTGCTTGGGGAAAAGCAGCATTGCTGCTGGAGGGTGGTGTGCCTCACACTGCTCTTCTCCCCAGAGTCTAGCACCTGGGAAGGAGCAACTCCATGCACCAGTGTAGGCTGGAGACTGACCTGGAGAGCAGGGAAGGTGAAAAGGATCTGGGGGGTCCTGGGGGATGGAAGGATGGCCATGAGCCAGCAATGTGCTCTTGGGGCCAGGAAGGCCAATGGCATCCTGGGGTGGATTAGAAGGGCTGTGACCAGTAGGTCAGAGAGGTTCTCCTCCCCCTCTGCTCTGCCCTGCTGAGGCTGCATCTGGAATCTTGTGTCCAGTTCTGGGCCCTCAGGTCAAGAAAGACCTCAGGGAGCTGCTTGAAAGAGTCCAGCACAGAGCCATGAGGATGATGGAGTGGAAGATCTTCCTTTGGAGGGGAGCCTGAGGGAGCTGAGGCTCTTCAGCTTAGAGAAGAGGAGACAGAGGTAACCTCATCAATGTTGCTGAAGCTGTGCAGGGTGAGTGCCCAGAGGCTGGAGCCAGGCTCTGCTGGGGGCGGCCCAATGCCAGCACCAGGGGCAGAGGTGGAAGCTGAGGCAGAGGAAGCTCCATGGAAACAGGAGGAAATTGGTTTTCATTGTGAGGGTGGCAGAGCCCTGGAGCAGGCTGCCTGGGGGGCTGTGGAGTCTCCCTCTCGGGAGCTATTCCAGCCCCAGCTGGCTGTGTCCCTCTGTAATGTGGTGTAGGTGCTCCTGCTCTGGCAGGGGGCTTGGCTGATCTCTCGAGGTCCCTTCCAGCTGTGTGATTCATTCTGGGTTTGTTCCCCATGGCTGGGAGGCCAAGGCTCCCACTGCAGCCGCAGTCTCTCAAAGGACAGTGAAAAGGACGCTGAAGCTTTCCCTGCCTCCCCAGGTCCCAGCCAGGAGCAGCGGTGGCGTTGTCCCGGCCCCGGCAGCACTGAGACGGTGCTTTGTCTCAGCCTGACTGACGTGCCTGGGAGCACAAAAGGAGGCCAGGGCTACCTGCAGCTCCTGGGGATGGCTCTTGCCTTGCACACCTCCTAATGGGCTCTGTGGAAGCAGTGTAGCAGGAAGCTGGGGCATGCCAGCATCTCTGAACAGCCAAAGCCCTGCCTCCGAGGGCTGTGTGAGGGGAAGTTGCTCTTGGTTGGGCTTTAATTCCACTAACTGGCCTGGAGGGAATGGGAAAAGCCCAAGTGGCAGCAGGGGGGGAGCTCGAGTGCTGTATGGCACAAGGAATGCCCTGGGAGCAGCAAGCCTGTGCCTGAGCTCTGCAGTACAGCTTCACTCTGCTGTCAGTGCCACTGCTTGGGCAAGCAGGAGTGTGCAGCACATGGCTCCTTGGCACTCCTGCCCTGGCAATGGAAGTGCCTTCCTGGCAAAGCCAGAGCTGGTGTTTGACATCCTTAATATTCCTGGGAGGCCAACTATTGATCAGAGATTCATGGAATGGTTTGGGTTAGAAGGGATCATCTAGCTCCAAGGCCCCTGCTATGGGCAGGGACTCCTCCCACCAGCCCAGGCTGCTCAAGGCCTCATTCAGCCTGGTCTTGGACACCTCCAGGGATGGAGCATTCGTGGTTTCAGTTCTCCTGACTGGCTGCAGCTCTTCCCAGGCTCCAGGGCTCACATTCCTAGCAATAACCACCCCCTTCCTTTCTGCTGTCTTCACATGGTGGATAAATGATTCCAAGCTTGGCTCCAGGCTTCTTTTGGGGGATGTGGGGGTTTTTAGGACTGACCCCCTCTGCATTTGCTCCTTGGTGGGGGCTTCCTTTCCTTCCAAGAGGGACCCTGTGGCATCCTCAGCCTGCTTATTGCAGAAGGCTCTATTGGAGTTGCCGTGGCAACAGCAGGATGGGAGTCCCAGGGTGCCCAGCCCCCTCATCCACCCCAGTCAGGCTTGGGCTTGGGGGCCACTGGAGCTGGGTTTCTCCTGGGGAAGCCCCTGCCTGGTTCCAAGAAAAGGGATTGGTGTGCCCAGCAGCTGAAGGTGGTATGGAAAGGTGGTGCTCCCTGCTTTGGGAGCTGGGACTGGGCAGCTGGGGGACAGAAAGCTGGAAGTGGGATTTCAGGAAAAGAGATGAAGGCTATGGAGCTGTTGGAAAACATCCAGGTGAGATCAGGCAGCCCTAAGCCACTGACTTGTTTGGGTGAGGGTATGGGGAAAGAAGGAGCACCAGATGTGTGTTGGAGTGAAAACAGGCTGAGCAATGGTGCTGCATCCAGTCCTCAGCTCCTCAGTTCCAGAGGCACAGGGGAACACAGGAGAGAGTCCAAGAGAGGCTACAAAGATGCTGAAGGCACAGGAACACCTCTCTGAGGAGGAGAGGCTGAGAGAGACCTGGGGCTGATCAGTGTGGAGAAGACTGAGAGCTCTGATCAATGTAGATCAGTATCTGTGGCCTGCAGAGCTGGCAGAAGGAGCCAGGGAGCAGCATAGTCTTCCTCTGTTCCAGAATGGGGTAGTTGGTGATCTGCTTAGCCACTTGGATCCCCACAGGTCCATGGGACCGGATGGGATCCATCCTAGGGTGCTGAGAGAGCTGGCAGATGAGCTGCCAAGCCACTCTCCATCATTTTCCTCCAGTCCTGGCTCACTGCAGAGGTCCCAGAGGACTGGAAGCTGCCAACGTGGTGCCCATCCACAAGCAGGGCTGGTTGGATGAGCCAGGGAATTCCAGGCCTGGCAGCCTGACCTCAGTGCCAGGCAAGGCCATGGAACAGGTCATCCTGAGTGCAGTCACACAGCACTTACAGGATGGCCAAGGGCTCGGGCCCAGCCAGCATGGATTTAGGAAGGGCAGGTCCTGCCTGACCAACCTGACCTCCTTCCATGCCCAGGTGACTGCCTGGTGGCTGTGGGGCAGGCTGGGGATGGAGTCTGCCTGGACTTCAGCAAAGCCTTGGCCACCATCCCCCACAGCAACCTCCTGGCCAAGCTGTCAGCCCCTGGCTGGGACAGCAGCTCTCTGAGCTGGGTGAGGAACTGGCTGGAGGCTGAGCCCAGAGAGTGGTGGTGAATGGTGCCACAGCCAGCTGGCAGCCAGGCACCAGTGGTGTGCCCCAGGGATCAGTGCTGGGCCCCATGCTCTTTAACATCTTTATTGATGATCTGGACGAGGGCATCGAGTCCATCAGCAGTAAATTTGCTGATGACACCAAGCTGGGGGCAGGAGTTGATCTGCTGGAGGGTAGAGAGGCTCTGCAGAGGGACCTCGACAGGCTGGGCAGATGGGCAGAGGCCAAGGGCAGGAGATTGAACACAGCCAAGTGCCAGGGGCTGCACATTGGCCACAGCAACCCCAGGCAGTGCTGCAGGCTGGGGACAGAGCGGCTGGAGAGTAGTCAGGTGGAAAGGGACCTGGGGGGTGCTGGTCAATGGTAGGCTGAACATGAGCCACCAGTGTGCCCAGGCAGCCAAGAGGGCCAATAACATCCTGGCCTGCATCAGGAAGAGTGTGGCCAGCAGGAGCAGGGAGGTCATTCTGCCCCTGTACACTGCACTGGTTAGGCTGCACCTCGAGTCCTGTGTCCAGTTCTGGGCCCCTCAGTTTAGGAAGGAGGTTGACTTGCTGGAACGAGTCCAGAGAAGGGCAACAAAGTTGGTGAGGGGTTTGGAGCACAGCCCTGTGAGGAGAGGCTGAGGGAGCTGGGGTTGCTTAGCCTGGAGAGGAGGAGGCTCAGGGGTGACCTTATTGCTCTCTACAACTACCTGAAGGGAGGTTGTAGACAGGCAGAGGTTGGTCTCTTCTCCCAGGCAGCCAGCACCAGAACAAGAGGACACAGTCTCAGGCTGCGCCAGGGGAGGTTTAGGCTGGAGGTGAGGAGGAAGTTTTACACAGAGAGAGTGATTGCCCACTGGAATGGGCTGCCTGGGGAGGTGGTGGGGTCGCCGTCGCTGGGGGTGTTCAGGGCGAGGCTTGACAGGATGCTTGGTGCCGTGGGTCAGTTGGTTAGGTGGTGTTGGATGATAGGTTGGACACCATGAGCTTGAAGGTCTCTTCCAACCTGGTTTATTCTATTCTATTCTATCCCCCTGGTTCTAGGGAGCTAAGGATGTCACAGAAGGGCAGCTCAGTGTCCCCCTGCTTCTAGGCTCTTAACCTAAGGCTTTGGATTGTTTTGTCTTTGGATCATTCTGTCTTGCCCCCGGACTGGGCAAGATGAAATGAGAAGGAGGTGGCTGGAGTTGCAGCTTTGCTCTGGTTTGGTGGGACTCTGTGCAGGTCTGGAGCCCTCAGTATATGAAGGACATGTTCCTGATGGAGCAGGTTCAGGGGAGGCCACAAAAATGGTCAGGGGCTGGAACAACTCTGCTGTGAGGACAGGCTGAGGGAGCTGGGGTTGTTCAGCCTGGCGAAGAGGAGCCTCAGGGTAGACCTAATAAACAACCTTTTAGTACCTGCAGTGGGCTACACGAAGGATGGAGAGAGCCTGTTTGCAGAGGCCTGCAGGGCCAGGATCAGGGGCTGTGGCTTCCATCTAGAGGAAAGCAGACTCAGGTTGGGTGTCAGGAGGAAGTTTTGTGCCAGGGGGTGGTGGAAGCCTGGAACACGTTGCCCAGCGCAGTGCTCGAGGCTCCTTCCCTGGAGATGCTCAAGGGGAGGCTCGAGAGGGCAGCAGGATCTGCTTGGGGCTGTCCCTGCTGGCTGTGTGGAGCTCAGACTGGATGGCCTTTGGAAGTCCCTTCCTGGACCATTGTATAATTCATGACATGACAGAAGGCTTACCTTAATGCTGGCTGGAAAGGGAGCATGGAAGAGAACACCAGGCCTGGCGATGATAGAATCCCAGAGTGGCTTGGCTTGGAATGGTGAAGCCTTGGAGTGTTTAAAGCCAGGCTGGACAGGGCCATGAGCAAGTTGGGCTGGTGGGAGGTGTCTCTGCCCATGGCAGATGGTTTGGAACTGGATGATCTTGAAGGTCCTTTCCAACTCAACCCAATCTGAAGTTGTCCTGTGAGCAGACTTCAGATTGGGGTGCAGAGCCTGGCCTGGCAGCAGCATTAAGTCTGAGCACTTCCACGTTCTGCCTTGCCATCCAAGTTGTGCTGGGTAGCTCCCCCTGCAGCTTCCCTGCTCAGGTGGCTTTTGCAGCTGAGGAAGTGAGGAGGCAGAGCCCCAGCCCAGGCTGCTCTCAGCACCGGCTGCCCAGGTTTTGGGAGCCATCTGTTCCATGTCTGAGGTCTGTGCAGGTGTCAGTGCTGCAGACAGGTACTGCTCTGCTTCCCTGGAGCTGTTGGTTCCTTCTGGGCTCCTGTTGCCACCATTAGTCACATTGATTTTTCAGCAGGTCTGTATTTGTTTAACAGCTTAAGGCTGAAGCTGTGTGAGTGGAATCCTCTTCTCCAGTGTGAGATGCAGAGGTCAGACCTGGGTCCTGTTTTGATATTATTTGAGCTGAAAAATGCTGCTTTGTATTAAGCTGAGGAAAACCTTGAAGTGAGAGCTCTCAGGGAGCAAAGCAGGTGCTGCCAGGCTGCCAAGCCAACCTGTGCCTGCCAAGGTGGGGTGCAGGCAGGATTGGTGGGGCAGAGGCAGCAGGTTGAGGGAAGCCAGCTTGATGCTTTGTAGAGCCATAGAGTTGTTTGGGTTGGAAAAGCCCCTTAAGATCATGGAGTCCAACCATTCTCTCTCTACCAGGGCTGGTGCTAAGCCATGGCCCTCAGCACCACTTCTCTGTCTCTGACACATCTCCAGGGGTGGGGATTCCCCCAGCTCCCTGGGCAGCCTGTGCCAGTGCTGGAGAACCCTGCCAGGGAAGAAGTTGCTTCTGATATCCAACCTAACCCTCCCCTGCTGCAACTTGAGGCCGTTTCCTCTGGTCCTATTTCTTGGTACCAGGGAGGAGAGACCAGCCCCAGCTCATTGCAACCTTTTTTTCAGGCAGCTGTAGAGAGCATTGAGGTCTCCCTCAGCCTTCTCTTCTCTATACTAAACAGCTCCAGGTCTCTCAGCTGCACCTCCCCCTCTTATCCAGACCCTTCCCCAGCTTTGTTGCTCTTCTCTGGACCTGCTCCAGCCTCTCAATGTCCTTCTTGGAGTGAGATCCCCAACCTGAAGGCAGTCTTGCAGGTGTGGCCTCACCAATGCTGAGCACAAGAGCATCCAGAATGTGGGGCCCAGTTTTGGGCTCCCTGGTAGGTCAGTGTGAAGGATTTTACAGACTGAGCTTGACTGACCCATGTGCCTTAGGAGAGGCTTTGTCCCCCTGAAAAGTTGTGGGGTTAGGGAATGAACCTCCTGGTAGCTGACTGGTACCTGAAAGGAGATTATGGAGGAGACAGAATCATCAGGGCTGGGAGGGAGCTCAGGGCTCAGCCAGCTCCAACCCCCTGCCATGGGCAGGGACACCTCACACCACAGCAGGTTGCTCACAGCCACCTCCAGCCTGGCTGCAAACACCTCCAGGCAGGAGGCTTCCACCACCTCCCTGGCAGCCTGTGCCAGGCTCTCACCACCCTCCTGGGCAACAACTTCTTCCTCATGTCCAGTCTGACTCTGCTTCTCACAGCAATGCACTGCAGAAGGACAAGCACCAACAGCCTGAACTGAGACACTGGAAGCAAACCATTCCCTGTTCATGAGCAGTGTGATCCTGCCAGCAGCCTGCAGCATCCACAGCAGCAGATGGCCTGGGCTGCTCTTTGGGTCTGGGCTTCTCATAGTGGGCAGAAGGACTCTGAGTGAAGGGAGACATCTCTCAGGTGGGGTGAAGGAGAACCCCAGAATGCCAGCTTGGAAGGGACCCCAAGGAGCATCTGGGCCAACTTTCCAGGGGATGGTGGAGTTGAAATGAGCTGGCCCAGCACCCTGTGAGGCTGAGTCTTAGCAGTGCCCAGTGTAGGGGAATCCACTGCTTCCCTTGGGAGAAGCTGGGTGCAAACCTCATCTTTTTAGTCCAGTGACTGTTGAGGAGGTTTTGCATATTTAGTGAGAGTGAGATGGGAACTTGTCCAGTCCTGGGAAGAGCAGGATAAAAGGGCCCTAAACAAATGCCTTCTCATGCTGCCCTACACATTTGCTTTCCTGAAGCATTTCTGCCTTAGCAGTTGAGGTGATGCTCCTATCTGGATGATAACTGAATGAATAGGTGCAGTGTTTGTGGTGCTTCCACTCCTGGGTAAGTGCTCAAACTGTTGTTGCTTTCCCACTTGGATGCAATAATCTGTTAGAAGGGAACAGAGAAATCCTCTTACCCCCCTCCCCCCCTTGCACATCCCTACAAACATTTGCAGAGCTAATACTTGCAAAGACTTTTTGCCAATGCATTTGCAAAGCTCCAGTTCTGTGGTTTGTTGGTTTGGCTTTTTTTCTCCTCTTTTAAATACCTTTTCTCCTGACAAAAACTCTGCCAGTCAAAGCCAGAGCTGGTGGTGGGAATCTGGGAGGTGAAGGCAGTAAACAAGGCAGATGAAAGCCCTGGTTTGCCTGCAGAAAGCCAAGCAGGAAGCTGCTTCCTTACTGCACCTTCAGAAGAGACAAAACCCTCCCTGTAAAGCTTTCAAAACTCCTCTTTCACTTAATTTTTGCTGCACTTTCAAGTCAGATCAAACAGGGAAGGTGCTGGGTGGTTAGATGTGTGCCCTTACCAGCCCAGGCCTTCTGTTCTCTGGGGAGTGCTCCAGGTTCATCCTGCTGCTTCCTGCCCTAGTGTGAGGTGTCCCTGCCCATGGCAGGGGGGGGTGGAACTACATGATCCTTCAGGTCTCTCCCAAGCCTGACAATGCTGATTCCTTTCTGCCCTTGCCTGAGCAGTGGAGATAACCCTACCCTGCCTGTTCCTTGCAGACATCAGAGAATGGGTTGGGAGGGACCTTCAAGATCGTCTAGTTCCAACCCCCAGGTTGCTCAAGGCCTCATCCAGCCTGGCCTTGACCACCTCTAGGGAAGGGACATCCACAACCTCCCTGGGCAACCTGTGCCAGTGTCTCCCCACCCTCATTCTAAAGAATTTCTTCATAATCTCCAGTCTAAATCTGCCCTTTTCCAGCTCAGAGCTGTTCCCCTTTCTTGTGTTACTCCCATCCCTTGCCAAAAGGCCCTCCCCAGCATTCCTGTAAATCCATTTCAGGAACTGGAAGTCTCAAAGTTCATAAGGTTTCAAAATGTCCCTGTGGAGCAAGGTTGGAGGATGATCAGAGGACTGGACTCAAGAGTTGGGGATGTGCAGGCTGGAGAAGAGAGGGCTTCAAGGAGACCTTCTTGTGGCCTTCTAGGAGCTGCAGGGGGCTCCAAGAAAGCTGGGGAGGGACTTTGGAGGGTGTCAGGGAGGGATAGGACTGGGGGGGGATGGAGCAGCACTAGAAGTGGGGAGATTGAGATTGGCTGTGAGGAAGAAGTTGTTGCCCAGGAGGGTGGTGAGAGCCTGGCACAGGCTGCCCAGGGAGGTGGTGGAAGCCTCCTGCCTGGAGGTGTTTGCAGCCAGGCTGGAGGTGGCTGTGAGCAACCTGCTGTGGTGTGAGGTGTCCCTGCCCATGGCAGGGGGTTGGAGCTGGCTGAGCCTTGAGCTCCCTTCCAGCCCTGCCAGTTCTATGATTTGTAGTGCTGAAGCTTGTGGGGTACTGCTGCTGGGCTGTATGAAGGCAGCCTGGAGTCACTGGTGTGAAGCTGTCCCTCCAGTTAGGCTGCTCCCTGTTGGGAGGGGATTGCAGGGCCAGCCACAGCCTTGCTTCAGCTCTCTGAGCATCACTGATCTTGACCCCAGCCAGCTGCCTCAAAGGCATTCAGTGTTTCTAGGGTCAGTGTGAGCAGAGCTCACAGCTGAGAGGATGAAACAAAGTGTTGGCAACTTGTAAAGCTCAGGGTGCTGCTGAGGTGCCCCAGAGGCAGGGTTTCATCCACTGCTCAGGGGAAAGGAAGAAAAGCTGGCAGGAGTTGGTAACTCAGTGATGTGTGTTTGAGGTTCTGCTCCAGCTGTTCTCCTGGTGGGCCCTGGGCTGTGGCCCAGCTGAGTGGAGCCTTTTGCTTGCTCTTGGCCACAGTTGAAATGTTTTGCTGGGTATCTTCTTGATGTACTGTGGGAGCTGCTCTGGGTATCAGATTTGAGCTCCTGCATCTGCAGACACCTGCACATAATCATGGAAGGCTTTGGATGGGAAGGGACCTCCAAAGCTCATCCAGTCCAACCCCCCTGCAGTCAGCAGGGACAGCCTCCAGGGATGGGGCCTTGACCTCAACCCTGGGCAGCCTGTGCCAGTGTTCCACCACCCTCATGGTCAAGAATATTTAATGTCAGATCTTGACCTGCTGAATTTTCCTAGAGTTGTGCAATTGTTTTGGTTGGAAGAGACCTCTAAGGTCATGGAGTCCAACCATCAACCTGAGACCACCATGGTCCTGACACCTGAACTCTGGGCCAGTACCTTCTGGGTTTGAAAACTCTATTATAGATATTTTATTTGGGGTTTATTTTCCCCTAGATGTTAGGAAGAAGCTCTTCAGTAAGAGGGAGCTGAGACTCTGGAATGGGTTGCCCAGGGAGGCTGTGGATGCCTCCTCTCTGGGGGTGTTCAAGGCCAGGCTGGGTGAGGCCTTGAGCAGCGAAATCTAGTTGAGAGGTATCACAGTCTCACAGAATCACCAAGGTTGGAAGAGACCCCAAGGATCATCGAGTCCAACCTGGCACCACAGACCTCACAACTAGCCCATGGCACCAAGTGCCACATCCAATCCCCCCTTGAACACCTCCAGGGACGGTGACTCCACCACCTCCCTGGGCAGCACATCCCAATGACGAATGACTCGCTTGGTGAAGAACTTTCTCCTCACCTCCAGCCTCAACCTCCCTTGGCACAGCTTGAGACTGTGTCCTCTTGTTCTGGGGCTGGTTGCCTGGGAGAAGAGACCAACCCCTTCCTGGCTACCACCACCTTTCAGGTAGTTGTAGAGGGCAATGAGGTCACCCCTTGTAGAGGGCAATGAGGTCACCCCTGAGCCTCCTCTTCTGCAGGCTAAGCAAGCCCAGCTCCCTCAGCCTCTCCTGCCAGGGCTGTGCTCCAGACCCCTCCCCAGCCTCCTTGCCCTTCTCTGGACACCTTCAAGTCTCTCAATGGCCTTCTGAAACTGAGGAGCCCAGAGCTGGACACAGGACTCCAGGGGTGGCCTAAGCAGTGCTGAGCCCAGGGCACAATGACCTCCCTGCTCCTGCTGGCTACACTATTCCTAATACAGGCCAGGATGCCTTTGGCCTTCTTGGCTGCCTGGGCACACTGCTGGCTCATGTTTAGGTGGCTGTCAATCAGCACCCCCAGGTCCCTCTCTGTTTGGCAGCTCTCAGCCACTCTGACCCCAGCCTGTAGCTCTGCCTGGGATTGCTGTGGCCAAAGTGCAGCCCCTGGCACTTGGACTTGTTGAATGCCATCCTGTTGGCCTCTGCCCATCTGTCCAGTTGGTTGAGGTCCCTCTGCAGAGCCTTTCTGCCCTCTAACTGACCAACATCTGCTCCCAGCTTGGTGTCATCTGCAAACTTGATGACTGACTCAACCCCCTCATCCAGATCATCAATGAAGATGTTAAAGAGCATGGGGCCCAGCACTGCTCCCTGGGGCACACCACTGGTGCCTGGCTGCCAGCTGGCTGTGGCACCATTCACCACCACTCTCTGGGCTCAGCCTCCAGCCAGTGTCCCTGGCCATGGCAGGGAGGTTGGAGTAGATGATCTGTGAGCCATTCCATGATTCATCCCTGGTGCTGATCAGCTCTGTTTGGTTGATGCTTTCTGATGGATCTGATGACTTTTAAATGCTTATCTGGAACAACTGAGTGAAGTTTGGGAAGCAACCAGTTGCAGAGGCCAGAGGCAGCTGTGCAGGGCTGTGGGAGTGTGGACTTGTCTGTACAGGTTGTGTCTTGCCTGGCTGAAGTTTATATATTTGAGGTGCAGACACAGAGGACTATAGCTTAAGAGTCGTTCAGGGGCCTGGGGTGCAGGACCTAAGGGTTTGCAGCTTAAAATCTACCAAGGTACTTTCTGCAGTCTGCTGGCTGGGTGCTACTTACTGTCCCCTGGGAGTGCTGGTGGACAGCAAGTCTGCCATGAGCCAGCAGTGTGCCCTCAGGGCCAGGGAGGCCAATGGAGTGCATGAAGAAAAGTGTCACCAGCCCAAGGGAGGTTCTTCTCCCTGTCTGCTCTGCCCTGGTGAGGCCACATCTGGAGTACTGAGTGCAGTTCTGGGCTCTCAAGCTCAAGAGAGCCAGGGAACTGCTGGAGAGAGTCCAGTGGAGTCCCTAAGGCTGCTGTGGGGCCTGGAGCAGCTCTGTGAGCAGCAAAGGCTGAGAGCCCTGGGGCTGAGAGCCTGCAGAAGAGCAGCCCCAGAGGGGATCAGATCAGTACTCAGCAAGGGCTGAAGGGTGGGGGGCAAGAGGCTGGGGCCAGGCTCTTCAGTGGTGCCCAGGGACAGCACAAGGGGCAGTAGGCACAAACTGGAACCCAGGAGGTTCCATCTGAGCAGGAGGAGAAACTTCTTTGGTGTGAGGCTGCTGGAGGCCTGGAGCAGGCTGCCCAGAGAGGTGGTGGAGTCATCTTCTCCAGAGAGATTCCAGCTCCACCTGGCCATTGTGATCCTGGGCAGCTGGCTGTGGATGAGCTGACCCTGCTCTAGCAGGGGCTTGGACTAGATGATCCCTGGGGCTGTCTTCCAACCTCTACCATTCTGTGATTCTGTGGTCTTATTGGCTATCACAGAAGGTTAGGGGCTGGAAGAGATTGTCCAGCCCAACCCCCCTACCATAGCAGGGTCAGCTGTACCAGGTCACACAGGAACACATCCAGGTGGGGCTTGAATATCTCCAGAGAGGGAGACTCCACACCCCCCTGGGCAGCCTGTGCCAGGGCTCTGTCACCCTCACAGGGGAATAATTCCTCCTCTTTCCACTTCCCATGCCTCAGCTTCAGAGGTCCTTGCTGAAGGTGGCATTGCTGCAGGTGTGGTGGTGCAGCACTGACACAGCAGAGTCTCCATGCAGGTGGGTGGTGTGGCTCTTGAGTGTGCTCACCTCTTGTGTTGTCCTTCTGTCCCTGCCTTCCTCTGTCTCCTTTTGCTGCTGTCACTGAGCAGTCTTGTGGTAGAAGAACGAAGCAGAGCTGCTCCAGACCCAGTGCTGCTGTTTGGATGTGGTGGAGACAGGCTGGCTGGAAGATGGAAGCTGCCCTTCCTGCTCTCCTCTGTGCCAGCTGGGTTGCTGTCTCTGAGCAGTGCTGGCACCTGTGCCTGGCTCCTCTCCCTGCTGTGATTCCTTGGTGCAACCACAGGCTGCGTGCTGTGAGGGTGTGCTTGGATGTAGGGCCACGGTGTTGGGGCACAGCACCCAGATATGTTTTGCCTCCTTTCCCCATCTGGTTGAGAGGTGACTTCTGGAGGCAGAAGGTTCATTCTGACACGTTCCAGGGGGGCCAAAACTAGGCACACTTCTAACCTGTTTGCCTGGTGTGAAGCACCTGGCTTGCTCTTTGGTGCTTCAGTTTGTGTGGAGCATGTGCTTTCTTTGCTCTTGCTGCAGAAATGGATGGAATTACAGGAGCTGTTCCTCAGTGGATGCTCTACCCCAAGGCATTTGTCTGCTCAGTTATTACAATGCAAGCAGGGTCCTCAGACATGAACAGCCAGCCCTCAATTTAGAATTGAACAGAGGGGTGGGCTTGGGAGTAAGCTGCTGGGAACCTGGGCTGTGCAGGCTCTGCTGAAGGCTTCCTGTAGGGCTGAGGTGGTGTGGCTGGCACAGGGTCAAGGAATGGTTTGGGCTGGAAAGACCTTTGAGCTCGTCCAGCCCAACCATTCTCTAGCTCTGTGCAGGCTGGAGCTAAGCCCTGGCCCTCAGCACCACAGCTCTGCCTCTGGGAAACACCTCCAGGCATGGGGATTCAGCCACTCCCTGGGCAGCCTGGGCCAGGCTTTGAGAGCCCTTTCAGTCCTTCATGCTTTGCAGTGGGCAAGAGAGGGCCTCAGTGCCTCGGAGGCTTGTGTTCCCCTACCTGGAGCAAAGGTGGGCACTTCTGGAGAGGCTTAGCTTTACCCTGCTTTTAGTGTTGGCAAACAGCACCCAGAGGCGGAAGGGACCTCAGGGATCAGCTACTCCAACCTCCCTGCCACGGGCAGAGATGCCTCTCAGCTACACTTGGGTGCTCAAGGCCTCAATCCAACCTGGCCTTGAACCTTCCCTTCGGGGAGGAGACATCCACAGCCTCCCCAGGCAGACTCCTTCTGGAGTCACCCCCCTTGTGCTGAGGAGCTGCCTCCTAAAGCTGCAGGCCGGCCCTGCTCTTTGCAGGGAACCTTGCCTGATGCTGAGCGCTGTGGAAGGGAAGAGCAAGGGGAAAGAGGTTTGGAAATGAAGAGTCTTAAAAAGCACTCCATGCTGCTGTCTGAAAAGCAGTTTCATGTGGAAGGGTAGGGCTTGGGAGGGACCTGAAAGGGTCAGCCAGCCCAACCCCCTGCCAGGGCAGGGTGAATCCAGCATCTGTGTTACAAGACAGGGCAGGTCACACAGGAATGCATCCAGGCGTGTTTTGGGTGTCTCCAGAGCAGGAGACTCCACAACCCCTCTGGGCAGCCTGCTCCAGGGCTCTGGCACCCTCACAGGGACAAAGTTTGTCCTTCTGTTCCTGGGGCACCTCCTCTGCTCCAGCTTGGCCCCAGTGCCCCTTGTGCTGTCGTTGGACAGCCCTCTCCTGCAAGCTAAGGAGCCCCAGCTCCCTCAGCCTTTGCTCATGAGGGAGCTGTTTCCAGCTGGTCTGAAGTGTGCCTTGCTTGGCCTACCATCAGAGGTGTTAGTTAAGAACTTTGGCCTTTATGAGGCCTTGAGCAACCTGCTCTAGCTGAAGGTGACCCTGCCCGTGGCAGAGGGGTTGGAACTAGCTGATCCTCAGCATCCCTTCCAACCCAAGTCTTTCCATGACTGTAAGGATGGTTGAGGTCCCTGCTTTCAGGAAGCCATGGGAGATGATGTTCAGCAACTTCCAGTTTGGTTCTTGCTTGTATAGCTTCTTTTCCAGTGTTCAATCCCTTTGTGTTCCCATAGAAACCAGGTTTCTTCTGTCTCCTGCAGTGAGATGGGGCTGGGGTCTTCTCCCTAGTGTCAGCTGAGGGAGCAAGAGGAAGTGGGCTGAAGTTGTGCCAGGGGAGGCTTAGGTTGGAGATGAGGAAAAATGTCTTTGCTGCCAGAGTGGTCAGGGACTGGCAGAGGCTGCCCAGGGAGGTGGTGGAGCCCCAGCCCTGGAGGGATTCCAGAAACCTGTGGCCATGGTTTTCTAGGCCATGGTTTGCTGGCCGTGGGGGGGTTGGGTGGATGGTTGGGCTCCATGATCTTAAAAGGCTTTCCCAAGCAAGCCAGCTCAATGAGGCTGTGGCTTTGTCTGTCTTCCTGTATGCCATTCTGGACCATGGCCTGTGACTGGAGCCCCCCTAGCTCCATAACAGCCCCACCTTGTCCTTCACACTTCTGCAAGCATCCTTTGTAGCAACCCCTCTACTGCCCCTGAAGGGGTGACCTGCAGGGGTGTCCTCAGGGGGTGTCCTGAGGGGGTAACCTGAAGGGGTGTCCTGAAGGGGTGACCTGAGGGGGTAACCTGAAGGGGTGACCTGCAGGGGTGACCTGAGGGGGTGTCCTGAGGGGGTAACCTGAAGGGGTGTCCTGAAGGGGTGACCTGAGGTGGTGACCTGAGGGGGTAACCTGAAGGGATGTCCTGAAGGGGTGTCCTGAGGGGGTGACCTGAAGGGGTGACCTGCAGGGGTGTCCTGAGGGGGTAACCTGAAGGGGTGACCTGAGGGGGTAACCTGAAGGGGTGACCTGAGGTGGTGACCTGAAGGGATGTCCTGAAGGGATGTCCTGAAGGGGTGACCTGAGGGGGTAACCTGAAGGGGTGACCTGAAGGGATGTCCTGAGAGGGTAACCTGAAGGGGTGACCTGCAGGGGTGACCTGAGGGGGTGTCCTGAGGGGGTAACCTGCAGGGATGTCCTGAGGGGGTAACCTGAAGGGGTGTCCTGAGGGGGTAACCTGAAGGGGTGACCTGAAGGGATGTCCTGAGAGGGTAACCTGAAGGGGTGACCTGCAGGGGTGACCTGAGGGGGTGTCCTGAGGGGGTAACCTGCAGGGGTGTCCTGAGGGGGTAACCTGAAGGGGTGACCTGCAGGGGTGGGCAGCTGGCTGAAGTGCAGCTCTTGTCTCACTTTAATGACTTGACTACAGCCACTATGTTCTCCTTGGGGTCTAAGAAGGACTAATACTACTTTACCCTTTGTGCAGAGCTCTTGGATGCTGCAGTGGCTGGGAGTGACAGGAGCAGAAGGAATTGGTTGAAGCTGGAGTGGGACAGATTTAGACTGAAGATTAGGAAGAAATTCTTCCCAGTGAGGGTGGGGAGACTCTGGCACAGGTTGCCCAGGGAGGCTGTGGATGTCCCCTCCCTGGAGGCATCAAAGACCAGCCTTGAGCATACTGGGCTAGTGGGAGGTGTCCCTGCCCATGGCAGGGAGATTGGAACTGGATGGCCTTTAAGGTCCCTTCCAACCCAACCCATTCTGTGATTCCATGAGTCATTTGGTAATGTTTAGCACCTTGCCTGCATCATTGCCCACATCTGATAAATTCAGTGTCCAGAGCCCTGGAACTGTAGGAAAGGAAATCCATTAGGGGCAGTCAGCAGTGGAGATTCCTCTTCAGCTGCTGTACCAAGTGTGGCATTGTCAGTAGCTGGCATGTGGGAGCTCTTTCTGTGGGACAGTCCAAGCAGCATTGTCCATGGTGATGGAGGGAAAGACATTTTCTTCCTTCTGTTGATGTTTTTGCAGTGCCCTCTAGTAACCTGCAGGAGAAGTGCTTGTGGAGCTTCTCTCAGGCCAATCTGATGAAGCAGTGGAAATGGTCACTGGAAGAATTAAAGATCAAGGCAGAAGTCCTTGAGCTCTGGTGCCCTGAAAGTGCTGTGCTTTGCCAAGGAAGCTTGGCTCACACTGAAAATCAGTGAAAACCACTTGCTGGGCTGTCTTCTTGACCAGGAGGAAGATGAAGCTCACAACAAGCACTCTAGAGTCAGATTGCTATAAAAGCTTCCAGCTCTCAATTGGGTGCTCCAGTAAAGGGGTTTCAGCCAGGGCTGGAAAGCTACAAGCAGAGAACCTAACATTTTCTGATGAAGAAAATTACAGGGGAAGAAGAGCTGTGCAAAGCATTCCTCAGTGGGCTGGGCAGAAAATCCCCTCCTGGCTGGCATGCCCTTGGTGTCCTGTGAGAGGTAGTCACTTGGGCTTGTTTTGGCAGATGAGAAGAGAGGTTTGATGTTGGGTGAAGACTCTGTTAGGGGTAGAGTGCACCTAGGGTTTTGTGGTGACAGTCACCACCCTGAGCACTCTGCCCCCAGGTCATAGATAGAATGGAACAGAACTAACCAGGTTGGAAAAGACCTTGGAGATCATCCAGTCCAACCTATCACCCAACACCACCTGATCAACTCAACCATGGCACCAAGGGCCTCAGCCAGGCCCCAAACACCTCCAGGGATGGGGACTCCACCACCTCCCTGGGCAGCACATCCCAAGGGCCAATCTCTCTGTGTAGAATTCTTCCTCCCCTCCAGCCTAAACCTCCCCTGGCACAGCTGCAGACTGTGTCCTCTTGTTCTGGGGCTGCTTGCCCGCCTGGCAGAAGAGCCCAACCCCCGGCTGGCTCCAACCTCCCTGCAGGGAGTTGTAGAGAGCAAGAAGGTCTCCAGTGAGGGTGACTCCACCACCTCCCTGGGCAGCACATCCCAAGGGCCAGTCTCTCTTTCTGTGACATCCAGCCTGAACAACCAGTCCCACGAGATTTTGAGGAAGGGAGCTTCTGTACCTGGAAGTGAAGGCAGAAAGGCTTCACCTTCTTATCTTTCATTGTCTCTTTCTGTCACTGATAGCAACAGAAGGGGGATGTCACATGCAAGAATGGGTTGCCCTTTGTGTCAGCTAAACCATGGTGCTGCTTCTAAAGCTTCTGCAGGCTTAAAGGGCTGTGGCAGCTCAAGAGGTTGGCTGTGTGAATGAGAGCTGAGAGAGGAATGGCTTTGGTAAAAGGAGGGAAGAGGTGGATGAAATCCTTTGAGCTCTCCTTCTGAAAAGACATTTTGCAGTCAGGATATTCAGAATGCTTCCTTCCTTGGCTTAACTCAAGTGTATGGCAGGAGGTGGTTTGGTGTTGCAGTGGTTTGTGGAAGCTGAATCTCTTGGAAAGGACATTTGTGGAATCATAGAATGGCTCAAGTCAGAAGAGACCTCAGAAGTCATCTGTTCCAACTTCCCTGCTGTGGGCAGGGCCATCTCTCAATCTCATCTCATAAGAAGGATGTGGAGCTGTTGGAGTGGGTCCAGAGGAGGCCACAAGGATGCTCCAAGGGCTGGAGCACCTCTGCTGTGAGGACAGGCTGAGGGAGCTGGGGGTGTTCAGCCTGGAGAAGACTCTGGGGGGACCTTCTAGCTGCCTTCCAGTACCTGAAGGGATCCTATAGGAAGGCTGGAGGGGGACTTCTCTTAAGGGTGTCTAGAGACAAGGGGGAATGGTTTGAAGCTGAGGGTTAGACTGGAGCTTATGAGGAAGTTCTTCAGTATAAGGCTGGTGAGATTCTGGAGCAGGTTGCCCAGGGAGGTTGTGGGTATCCCTTCCCTGGAGGTGTTCAAGGCCAGGTTGAATGAGGCCTTGAGCAGCCAAGTCTAGTTGAGAGGCAGTGGGGTTGGAGTAGATGATCTGTGAGGCCTTTCTATGAGCCCTGCTGTGATTAAGCCAAGGGGAATTTGTTGTTAACCAGTGAAAGGGAAGTGGCAGCAGAGACAAAGCTGTAGAAGCAAGGCTGCAAATTGTATCTTGCCTTGGTCTTTATTGACTGTGCTGTCAGAGTCAGGGTGAGCTTCTGAGGGCAGAGTCTCAAAGCATCTGATTTCCTGTTTCTGTCTCTGTTACACTCATTCCTGTGCTGAGATCATGCTCAGTAGCTCCCAGAACAGAGCTGCCACAGCCTTGCTGGGTAACCTGTGCCAGGGTTGGAGCCCACTCACAGGAAAAGTGATGCTTTTTCTCCCCCATTCCAATAGAGTTTTCTCTTGGTGAGAGCTCCTTGCCTCTTACCCTGTCACCAGCACCTCTGGGGAGAGGCTGGATTCACCCGCTTTGTGCTCCCACCAGGTCTAGGACCACCAGAGCCTCTTCTTCCCAGGCTGAGAGCTCTCCTCCCTCAGCTGCTTCCTGGTTCAAATACTCTTTGGCTCCTTCATCATCCTCATGGGCCTCTGCTGCACATGTTCCAGGATAATGAGGATGATGAAGGGCCTGGAGCATCTCTGCGAGGAAGAAAGACTGAGCGCCCTGCGGCTGTTGAGTCTGCTGGAGAGAAGCCTGAGAGGGGAGCTGATCAGTCTCTACAAAGCAGGCTGTCAGGAGGAGGGAGCCAGGACGTAACCACAGCAAGTTCCACCTCAGCATGAGGAAAATCTTCTTTGCTGTGAGGGTGCTGGAGCCCTGGAGCAGGCTGCCCAGAGAGGTTATGGAGTCTCCTCCTCTGGATGCATTCAAAACCCCCTGGATGTGTTCCTGTGTGACCTGCCCTGCATGATCCTGCTCTGGCAGGGGGGTTGGACTCAATCATCTCTGGAGGTCCCTTTCAACCCCTCCCAGTCTATGACTCTCTGATGCCTGTGAGTCTCTTGTGCAGAGGTGTCCCTCAGGGTGTGCCTGTGTCACTCCTTGTGCAGGCCATGGGCCTGTCTCAAGCATTGGCCTAACTGTCGCAGCTCCTGCGTGGGGCAGGGAGGTTGGGGTGGATGAAGGTCCCCTCCAACCCAAACCATTCTGTGGCTTCAAAAAGAACCAAAAGAGAAAGAACACTGATGCAGCTGAAGTTGTAAGAGACACCTTTAGGGTTCTTCTGCTTTTCCTGGTGCTTTGCACACCTTTCCCTGTCCCATGGGGGCTGGAGGTTGGGGGTTTCATCCTGCCAGGGAGTCGTTATGGTGAGTTGTCAACACCCAGCATCCTTCAAGGGAAGGAATATGGTGTTCATGGTGGTGGTTGCTTCTTCCTTTCCTGCCTCTAGGTTGTGTTTGGGGTGACTTTCAAATGCTTGCCTCAGGTTGCACCAGAGGAGGCTGAGGCTGGATATAAGGAACAATCATTCTCCCCAAATGGTTGTCAAGCCCTGGAACAGGCTGCCCAGGGCGGTTGTGGAGACCCCATGCCATGCAGAACAATATAGAACTAACCAGGTTGGAAAAGACTTTGGAGATCATCCAGTCCAACCTCTCCCCCAGCACCATCTGATTAACTCAACCATGGCACCAAGTGCCTCAGCCAGGCTCTGCCTAAACACCTCCAGGGATGGGGACTCCACCACCTCCCTGGGCAGCACATCCCAAGGGCCAATCTCTCTGTCTGGGGAGAATTTCTTCCTAACATCCAGCCTGAACCTCCCCTGGCACAGCTTGAGACTGTGTCCTCTTGTTCTGGGGCTGGTTGCCTGGGAGAAGAGCCCAACCCCCATCTGGCTCCAACCTTCCTGCAGGCAGTTGGAGAGAGCAAGAAGGTCTCCCCTGAGCCTCCTCTTCTGCAGGCTAAGCAAGCCCAGCTCCCTCAGCCTCTCCTCCCAGGGCTGTGCTCCAGACCCCTCCTTGCCCTTCTCTGGACACCTTCCAGCAACTCAGCTTCTTTCCTAAACTCTGGTGACTGAGGGCCATGGTTTAATGGTAATGTGGCAGTGTTGAGCTGCTGGTTAGACTTGATGATCTTGGAGACCTTTTGCACCAAACTGATTCAGTGATTCTGTCACTGTGGTGGTGTTGATGTCAGGACCCTCCTGGCCTGGTAGCATGACAGCATTGGAGAGCAGCCTGCACCAACACTTCAGCTACCTCACAGCCTCCTCTTTCTGTCTGGATGGCTCTTGAAAATCCTGGGAGCAAACAAGCTGAGCTCCTGCTCCCCAGGAAGCTGCTGCCTTTGTGACTGTGACAGCCTGCTGATGTTCACATGGGTGCTGACCACAAGGGGCTGGGAAGAGCAGGTTCCCTAAGGGCACCACTTTGTTGAGGAGAAGGAGCCGAGGGTGCAGGTTTGCTGGTGCCACCCCAGGCTGTTAATATCCACTCTGCATTGTCTGCCTGGGCTGTGCTGTGAGAAGAACACCTGTGCCACGGGACTGACAGCTGAGGAGGAGGACAAAAGCATCCTGACAATGCTTAACCGTGCTGGCACCACGCCAAGCTGCTCTGCTTTGTCAATAGCTTTTTTATTTCAGTACGTAATCTAAAGCACTCTGACAGAGGAGATCTGGAGGGAGAGGGAGCCTGCTCAGTCTGGGAAGGCTGGATTCATCGCTGGCATTACTTATTCCTGCATCCACAGAGGGGTTTAGGTTGGAAGGGAGCAGTTCCAACCCCCCTGCCATGGGCAGGGACACCTCCCACCAGCCCAGCTTGCTCAAGGCCTCATCCAGCCTGGCCTCAAACACCTCCAGGAGGGGGCATCCACAATCTCCCTGGGCAACCTCTGCCAGTGTCTCACCACCTCCACTGAGACTGGAGATTAGGAAGAAGTTCTTGACAGTCTCCCCTCTTCCAGCTCAAAGCCATTAGCCCTCATCCTGTCACTCCAAGCCCATGTCAGAAGTCCCTCCCCAGCTTTCTTGGAGGCCCAGTTCAGGTATCCCAAACCATTCCACGATTCTAAGCTCTAAAGCCAGATACATCAGCACAGCTGTACAGATGATTTCTGAAGCAAACATTAACCCAAACCATTCTGTGACTCTCTGATACTTGTTTAAGCTTCTCTGAGTCTGTGATTCTGTTAACTTGCCAATGACCATGGATGCAACTGGACTTTGGATGTGCTTCGGGAGAAACAAAGTCCTGAACATCTTGGGTTGGCAGATGATGTCGTTGTGGCTGCTGCTGCCCAGAGAGCCTGTGGAGTCTGGAGACATCCACAACCTGCCTGGACATGTTCTGGGCCACTCACATCCAGGGGCACCTTAGGGAGCTGCTTGAAAGAGTCCAGCACAGAGCCACAGAGCTGCTGCAGGCAGTGGAACATCTCCCTGTGAGGCCAGGCTGAGGGAGCTGGGGCTTGGAGCAGAGGAGCCTGGGGGTGCCCTCAGTGCTGGGATAAAGCTGTGCAGGGCAGTGTCAGGAGGAAGGAGCCAGGCTCTGCTCAGGGGTGGCCAAGCACAGCACAAGGGGCACTGGGGGCAGGCTGGAGCAGAGGAGGCTCCATGGGAACAGAAGGGAAAACTTTGTCCCTGTGAGGGTGCTGGAGCCTGGAGCAGGCTGCCCAGAGAGGTTTGGAGTCTCCTGCTCTGGACACATTCCAAACTCACCTGGATGTGTTCCTGTGTGCCCTGCCCTGGGTGATCCTGCTCTGGCAGGGGGCTTGGACTCTCTGATCTTTCCAACCTACCATTTCCTACCAATCTCTCCTACCATTCTGTGACTCCAACTGGGTTTTGTCCTGTGCTCTATCTTCTCTGTTCCCTCTAAGAGAAGGTGAAGCAGAAGCTTTTTCTTTGCCCAAACATTTGCTCTGCTGTGCTGTTATAATCTCCCTGCACTGAGTGGGTTGTGCAGGATGTTTGCAGCCTTGTCAAGGGGAAACTAAACTTAGCAACCTGCTGGGATTGGACTCAATGATCTCTGGAGGTGCCTTCCAACCCCTAACGTCCTGTGATCCTGTGCTAACACTTTACATCTTCTTTGGAGCTTCAGTGCCCTCAGCATAGAAATCACAGTCTCACAGTATCACCAAGGTTGGAACAGACCTTGAGGATCATCGAGTCCACCCTGTCTCCACAGACCTCATGCCTAGACCATGGCACCAAGTGCCACATCCAATCCCCTCTTGAACACCTCCAGGGACGGTGACTCCACCACCTCCCTGGGCAGCACATCCCAATGACGAACGACTCGCTCGGTGAAGAACTTTCTCCTCACCTCGAGTCTAAACCTCCCCTGGCACAGCTTGAGACTGTGTCCTCTTGTTCTGGTGCTGGGTGCCTGGGAGAAGAGACCAACCCCCTCCTGGCTACCACCACCTTTCAGGGAGTTGCAGAGAGCAAGAAGGTCTCCCCTGAGCCTCCTCTTCTGCAGGCTAAGCAAGCCCAGCTCCCTCAGCCTCTCCTGCCAGGGCTGTGCTCCAGACCCCTCCCCAGCCTCCTTGCCCTTCTCTGGACACCTTCAAGTCTCTCAATGGCCTTCTGAAACTGAGGAGCCCAGAGCTGGACACAGGACTCAAGGTGTGGCCTAAGCAGTGCTGAGCCCAGGGCACAATGACCTCCCTGCTCCTGCTGGCCACACTCTTCCTGATGCAGGCCAGGCTGCCATTGGCCCTCTTGGCCACCTGGGCACACTGCTGGCTCATGTTTAGGTGGCTGTCAATCAGCACCCCCAGCTCCCTCTTTGCCTGGCTGCTGTCAGCCACTCTGACCCCAGCCTGCAGCATTGCCTGGGGTTGCTGTGGCCAAAGTGCAGCCCCTGGCACTTGGGACTTGTCCCCTCATCCAGATTATCAATGAAGATGTTAAAGAGGATGGGGCCCAGCACTGCTCCCTGGGGCACACCACTGGTGCCTGGCTGCCAGCTGGCTGTGACACCATTCACCACCACTCTCTGGGCTCAGCCTCCAGCCAGTTCCTAACCCAAGGAAGGACATGGACATGTTGGAGCAGGTGCAGAGGAGGCTACAAAAATGATCAAGGGGTTGGAGCACCCGTGTTATGAGGGCAGGGCTGAGGGAGCTGGGGGTGTTCAACCTGGAGATGAAAAGGCTCCAGGGAGACCTCAGAGCTGCCTTCCAGTACCTGAAGGGGCTACAAGAAGGATGGGGACAGGACCAGGGGCAATGGTTTGAAATGAGAGAGGAGCAGATTGAGATTGGATGTGAGGAACAAGTTCTGCACCAGGAGGCTGCTGGAGCACTGCAACAGGTTGGCCAGGGAGGTTGATGTGGCCCCTGGTGATACTCAAGGCGAGGCTTGACAAGGCTCTGAGCATCCTGATCTAGTGGAGGATGTTCCTGCTGGGTGCAGAGGGCTTTGGACCAGATGACCTTTGGAGGTCCCTTCCACCCCAACCCATTCTGTGAGAGGAATGCAGGTAGCAATTTTTCCCTCTGGCTGAGGTGCTCCTCAGCACTGAAGGTCTGGGTGAAGCCACCAAGCAGGCTCCCTGGGAGCTCTTGCTGGCAGCTCCAGGAGAGCAGTGTCTGTAACCTGTTCAATTAGAAGGCCTTTGGGTAATGCTTGCTGACAGCTTTTGGAGTGAGCTGGCTTGGGGAGGGCATGGCAGGCTGCTGTGGGGATTACAAGGGCCACTGGGAATGTTAATTAAATTCTGGTGAAAAGCCTTTTAAGAGTTCAGTCCTGCAGCAAGAGAGCTCTGGGATCTTTCATCACTCTGTGCAAGACATAAAAAGGGGCTTCAGAGAAGCTCCTGCTGGCCTGATGAGGGCTTTGCCAAATGCTTCTCTTGCAAACAGCCATTTCCAAGAGGGTTCTTTAAAATGGCTTCAATTGCTTTGGAGCCTAACTTAAAAGGATTGGTCTCATCCTGCCCTGAGAGGCACAGCTTCCTCACCACCTAGCAGTGAATCATCTTTCTTCAGCAAAGCTTGCTGACTGGATCCTTCTGTGCTTGGGTACTCACCAGTCCTGAGTGGAGAAGAGGAGGTTGAGGGGAGACCTCACTGCTCTCTACAACTCCCTTGAAAGGAGGTGGCAGTGAGGTGGAGGTGGGCTGCCCAGGGAGGTGGTGGAGTCACCATCCCTGGAGGTGATTAAGAGGAGACTGGATGAGGCCCTTGGTGCCATGGGTTAGTTGATCAGATGGTATTGGGTGGTAGGTTGGACTCAATGATCTCGAAGGTCTTTTCCAACCTGGTCTGGTCTACTCTACTCTACTCTACTTTATTCTCTCTCTGTTAACAAGTGATAGGATGAGAGAGAATAGGAATGGAATGGAATGGAATGGAATGGAATGGAATGGAATGGAATGGAATGGAATGGACCAGGTTGGAAGAGACCTTCAAGATCATTGCATCCAACCTATCATCCAACACCACCTAATCAACTAACCCACGGCACCAAGCACCCTATCAAGTCTCCTCCTCAACACCTCCAGTGATGGTGACTCCACCACCTCCCTGGGCAGCCCATTCCAATGGGCAATCACTCTCTCTGTGTAGAACTTCCTCCTAACCTCCAGCCTAAACCTCCCCTGGCACAGCCTGAGACTGTGTCCTCTTGTTCTGGTGCTGGCTGCCTGGGAGAAGAGACCAACATCGGCCTCAGGCTGCACCAGGGGAGGTTTAGGTTGGACATGAAAAGAAACTCTTACACTGAAAGGCTTCTCAAGCACTGGCACAGGCTGCCCAGGGAGGTGGTGGAATCCCCATCCCTGGAGGTGTTTCAGAGATGTGGTGCTGAGGGCCATGGCTTAGCGCCAGCCTTGGCAGGGTTAGAGAATGGTTGGACTTGGTGACCTTCAAGGTCTTTTCCAACCACACCAGTTCTGTGATTCCAAAGTCAGGAACTCTTGATGAAAGATGGGTTTGGTTGCCTTAATTGATCATATCCTGATTGGAAAAAGTGGCTCTGAAATGCTCCTTGTGCTTCACATTTTTCTTCCTGGGTGGGCTCTACATTTGGTTCTTGTCTTCCAAAAGTGATGTCAGCTCTGGTCATGTAAGTCCTCTGCTTTGAGAGGACTTGATGGTCATGGTCAAGAAGACATTGCTGCCAAGTAGTTTTGGTGGAGCAGTGGACACCAAGAGAGGCAGGGGTCTGCTGGAGAAAGTCCACCAGAGAGCTGTGAGGGTGCTACAGGACTTGAACATCTCTGCTGTGAAGAAAGGCTGAGAGCCCTGGGGCTGTTTAGTCTGGAGAGGAGAAGGCTGAGAGGGATCTGATCAGTGTCTGAGGGGTGAGTGTCAGGAGGAAGGTACCAGGCTCTTTTTGATGGTGCCCAGTGGTACTACAAGGAACAGTGAGTACAAGCTAGAACCCAGGAGGATCCACCTCACCATGAGGAGAAAACTTCTTTGGTGTGAGAGTGCTGGAGCCCTAGAGCAGGGTGCCCAAGGAGGCTGTGGAGGGGAGCACACTGCGATGGGTGAGGAACTGGCTGGAGGCTGAGCCCAGAGAGTGGTGGTGAATGGTGCCACAGCCAGCTGGCAGCCAGGCACCAGTGGTGTGCCCCAGGGAGCAGTGCTGGGCCCTGTGCTCTTTAACATCTTCGCTGATGATCTGGATGAGGGCATTGAGTCCATCAGCAGTAAATTTGCAGCTGACACCAAGCTGGGGGCAGGAGTTGATCTGCTGGAGGGTAGAGAGGCTCTGCAGAGGGACCTGGACAGGCTGCACAAATGGGCAGAGGCCAAGGGCAGGAGATTGAACACATCCAAGTGCCAGGGGCTGCACTTTGGCCACAGCAACCCCAGGCAGTGCTACAGGCTGGGGACAGAGTGGCTGAGAGCAGCCAGGCGGAGAGGGACCTGGGGGTGCTGGTTGATGGTAGGCTGAACATGAGCCTGCAGTGTGCCCAGGCAGCCAAGAGGGCCAATGGCATCCTGGCCTGCATCAGGAACAGTGTGGCCAGCAGGAGCAGGGAGGTCATTCTGCCCCTGTACACTGCACTGCTTAGGCTGCACCTCGAGTACTGTGTCCAGTTCTGGGCCCCTCAGTTTAGGAAGGAGGTTGACTTGCTGGAACGAGTCCAGAGAAGGGCAACAAAGTTGGTGAGGGGTTTGGAGCACAGCCCTGGCAGGAGAGACTGAGGGAGCTGGGGTTGCTTAGCCTGGAGAGGAGGAGACTCAGGGGTGACCTTATTGCTCTCTACAGCTACCTGAAGGGAGGTTGTAGACAGGCAGAGGTTGCTCTCTTCTCCCAGGCAAACCAGTACCAGAACGAGAGGACACAGTCTCAGGCTGTGCCAGGGGAGGTTTAGGCTGGAGGTGAGGAGGAAGTTCTACACAGAGAGAGTGATTGCCCATTGGAATGTGCTGCCCAGGGAGGTGGTGGGGTCACCATCATGGGGGTTGTTCAGGGCGAGGCTTGACAGGATGCTTGGTGCCATGGGTTAGTTGGTTAGGTGGTGTTGGATGATAGGTTGGACACCATGAGCTTGAAGGTCTCTTCCAACCTGGTTTATTCTATTCTATTCTATTTAACAACATTGTCCCTGGAGGTGTTGAAGAGCCATGTGGCCATGGCACCTGGGGACATGGTGTAGTGGCCATGGTGGTGGTAAGTTGATGGTTGGACTCAAAGCTTGGAGGTCTTTGCCAACCAAAGCAGATCTGTGCTAGGTGTGGTTAGGCAAGCCAGGAACTCAGCTGTACCTGGAAACGTTGCAACTTGTGTTCATGCTTTTGCTTGGCTTTTCTCTTTGTTTGGGGCTTTTTGTGTATTCTGGGGAGGTTGGAGCTCTTTTTCTGTCCTCAGAAAGACAGTCTGAAGGATTTGGATACCACCATACGAGGTCTCCATTGTGAGACTCTTCCTGTCACTGGGGGAAACTTCTCTCTTCCTGTACTTTCCCCCCCTTATTCCCTCTTTGAATTGTTGAAGGTAGAAGACAACTTGAATGACATAACCTAGAGAAGCATCATTTATCTGTTGTTCCTCTGGCTCTGCTCCTCTGCCTTATCTCCAAGCTCCTGTGCATTTTGAGCAGCAAAGACAATAGGCATTGTGCAGGAAGGCTGGAGCTCCTCTCCAGGGGCAGGCTGAAGGCTCTTTGGAGACCAGAGGCTTTCTGTGCAATTCAGAGATAGAGGGAATCATATCATGTGGTTAATTAAGGCTGTTTTAGAAGGTGCATCAGATTTAAAACAACAAAACCCCCAACCAAGGAAGGGAAGAGGCTAACTGCATGCAGGACAGGCAGGCAAAGGTCTCCTTCATATTTGTGCTGCTTCTAAAAGCAACCTTCAGAAATACTCTGAGACTTCATGGAACAAATCTGGATCTGAAGTGGGTGTCCCTCTTCAGGGTGGTCTCATCATCCTTCAGCATTTCATTGCTCACCTTGCCAAGTGCAAGGTCCAATGAGTCAGGGCAATCCTGAGCACAAATCCAGGCTGGGCAAAGAGAGTCTCGAGAGCAGCCTGGGGGAGGAGGCCTTGGGGCTGTCACTTGGTGCCAAACTCCCCAGGAGCCAGCAATGGTCCCTGGCAGCCCAGCAGGCAGCTGAGTGCTGAGCTGCAGCCAGAGCAGGGAGAGCAGCAGCACAGGGAGGGGATTCTGCCCCTCTGCTCTGCTCAGAGCCCACCTGCAGCACTGCCTCCAGTTCTGAGGCCCCCAGCACTAGAAGGTCATGGAGCTGCTGGAGAGGGTCCAGAGGAGGCCACAATGATGACCAGAAGGCTGGAGAACCTCCCCTGTGGTGGGGTCAGGCTGGGAGAGTTAGGGCTATTAAGCCTGGAGAAGAGCAGCCCCAGAGGGGATCTGATCATTGCTCAGCAAGAGCTAAAGGGTGGGGAGCAAGAGGCTGGGATCAGACTCTTGTCAGTGGTGCCCAGGGAAAGGACCAGAGGTAATGTGAATAGACTTGAACCTAGGAGGTTCCATCTGAGCAGGAGGAGAAACTTCTTTGGGTGTGAGGGTTGCTGGAGCCCTGGAGCAGGCTGCCCAGAGGTTGTGGAGTCTCCTCCTCTGGAGAGATTCCAACCCCCCCTGGCCATTGTGATGCTGGGCAGGCTGCTGTGGGTGCCCTGCTCTAGCAGGGGGTGGGGTTGGACTGGGTGATCCTCAGAGGTCTCTTCCAGCCCCCACCATGCTGGGGTTCTGGGCTTGCATCTGTTGTGTCTAGGGCCTTGCAGCAGAGCTGCTTGGGCTGGCAGTGTAGCTGTCCTCAGCTGCCATTTTTGAAGTGTTCCCTTCTGCAGGTTGCTTTGTGTGAAGCTGGGAGAAGGCCTGGCAGCTCTGGGCTGAAGTGATTTGAATCCAAACCCTTACAGTGTGTGCTCTTTGGGTTTGCTGGCATTCAGCCAGCAGTGTGTCATAGAGTCAGAATGGTCTAGGTTGGAAGGGACCTTGAGTATCATCCAGTTCTGATCCCCTGCCATGGGCAGGGACACCTTGCCACAAGGCTGGGGAGAGGCCTTGAGCACAGCCCTGGCAGGAGAGGCTGAGGGAGCTGGGGTTGCTTAGCCTGGAGAAGAGGAGGCTCAGGGGTGACCTCATTGCTCTCTGCAACTACCTGAAAGGTGGTTGTAGCCAGGAAGGGGTTGGTCTCTTCTCTCTAGCAACCAGCACCAGAACAAGGGGACAGAGTCTCAAGCTGTGCCAGGGGAAGTTTAGGCTGGAGGTGAGGAGAAAGTTCTGCACGGAGAGAGTTGTTCGCCCTTGGGCTGTGCTGCCCAGGGAGGTGGTGGAGTCCCCATCCCTGGAGGTGTTCAAGAGGGGCTTGGATGTGGCCCTTGGAGCTATGGTTTAGTTGTCAGGAGGTGTTGGGTGACAGCTTGGGCTCGATGATCTTTGAGGTCTCTTCCAACCTTGGTGATACTGTGATACCTCCTGCCAGCCCAGGCTGCTCAAGGCCTCATCCAGCCTGGCCTTCAACCCCTTCAGGCAGGAGGCAGCCACAGCCTTCCTGGGCAGCCTGTGCCAGAGTCTCCCCACCCTCAGTGGAAAGAATTTCTTCCTAATCTCAGTCCACATCTGCACCCTTCCAGTTTCAATCCATTCCCTCTGGTCCTGTCACTGCAAGCCCTTGTATAAAGTCCTTCCCCAGCTTACTTGTAGGCCTTGGACACTTTGATTTTGTTGTGATGCTTCTTACCTGTGTCCCACTCCTAGGCCCCAAGTGGAGGCTGCCAGAATGTAGGTGATGAAGATGTTAGTTCTCAGGGAAACTTTTAAGCCCAAGACCTCTTTCTCTCTCAACCCAACCTTCTGCTAGTTGGGGAAACTCCTCTTCCCTGGAAGAGTTTTTCTGGTTTGATTTGGTTTGGTTTTCTCTATGGATGATTAAGTTAAGCCAAGTCCAAGTGAATACTGACACACAATCTTTCTGCTTGACCAAATCCACCAGAAAGAGAGTAATTAAAATTCCCTTCTTAATGCAAAGGAGATTTTAATTAGAGAGCTCTTTGGGGAATACTTAAAATGGAGAAGTAATCATGTTTGTCCTCAGCTGGAATGGCATGGGGAAAAAAGATGTCTTGTGGCACTTGGAAGATGTGCTGAGCTCAGAACCAGAGACTCTCTTGAGGGCTGAGTTATTTTAATGCTCCTTGATCTTTGGTTACACAAAGCAAATCAGCACACTGGGGTGGTGTGGCAGCCCTGCCACAGAAGGCCAAGGAAAGGGCCTTGACAGTTCCTATTCCTCTTGGAAATCATGGAATTGTTTAGCTTGGAAATGACTTTTAGGCTTGAGTCAAACCATTACCCAAACAAGTCCTCTGCTGAACCATGCCCCTCAGCACCACAGCTTTTAAATCCCTCTAGGGATGGGGCCTCCACCACCGCCCTGAGCAGCCTGTTCCAGGGCTTGACAAGCCTTTTGGAGAGTAATTGTTCCTCATGTCCAAACTAAACCTCCTTTGGCACAGCTTGAGGCCATTTGCTCTCATCCTGTCACTTGCTGCTCGGGAGAACAGAGTGACACTCCCCTCACTGCAGCCCCCTTTTAGGCAGCTGCAGAGTGAGCTCTCTCCTCAGCCTGCCTTGGTCAGCCCCACGAGGCTCACACTGTGAGGCTGCAGCTCCTGTGGCAGTCTGCAGGAGTTCTGGCGAGCTAGGCTTCTGTCTGCAAGGGATTCACCTGAGCATTCAAATGTGTTCAGGGGATGGAAACCTCTTTGGTCTCAGTGGTCAGAGCAGGAAGGGCTGTCCTGCAGACCAGCCTGTTGCTCATGTGCTCAGGGAGGAGGCACTGTGAGGGGTGGCAGCTCTTGGACACCTTGCACTGCTTTGAGAGATTCATAGAATGGTTTAGGTTGGAAGGGACCATAAAGATCACCCAGTTCCAACCCCCTCTGCCATGGGCAGGGACACCTCCCACCAGCACAGGCTGCTCAAGGCCTCATCCAGCCTGGCTTTGAACACCTGAAGGGAGGAGGCAGCCACAGCCTCCCTGAGCAACCTGTGCCAGTGTCTCCCCAGCCTCACTGGAAAGAATGTCTTCCTCATCTCCAATCTCAATTTCCCCTCTCCCAACCCAAATCTGTTGCCCCTCATCCTGGGCACTCCCAGCCCTTGTCAAAAGTCCCTCCCCAGCTCTCCTGGAGCCCCTTTCAGGGTCTTGGAGGCTGCTCTAAGGTCTCCCTGGAGTCTTCTCCAGGTTGAGCGGCCCCAACTCTCCCAGCCTGTCCCTACAGGGGAGGATCTCCAGCCCTCTGATCGTCTTCATGGCCTCTTCTGGATCCTCTCCAGCAGCTCCATGACCTTCTTGTGCTGGGGGCCTCAGAACTGGAGGCAGTGCTGCAGGTGGGCTCTGAGCAGAGCAGAGGGGCAGAATCCCCTCCCTGTGCTGCTGCTCTCCCTGCCCTGGCTGCAGCTCAGCGCTCAGCTGCCTGCTGGGCTGCCAGGGACCATTGCCGGCTCCTGGGGAGTTAGTCGCCAGCTGACCCCCCCAAATGAGGTTGCTTTTCGGGTTTTAAAACCGCAGAGGGCTCACCCGGCGCTTCTGATGTGCTTTTTCTTTTCCAGGACCCCTCGTGAGGACCTTCACTCCTTTTTATTTCCTGGTGGAGCCGACGGACATTCTGTCGGTTCGCGGGGCTTCTGTGGTGCTGAATTGCTCCGCTTACTGCGAGCCTGCCCCCAGGGTTGAGTGGAAGAAGGATGGGACCTTCCTCAACTTGGTGTCGGATGACCGCCGCCAGCTGCTGCCCGATGGCTCTTTGTTCATCAGCAGCGTGGTGCATTCCAAGCACAACAAACCTGATGAGGGACATTACCAGTGCGTGGCAACTGTCGACAACCTGGGCACCATCGTCAGCCGCACAGCCAAGCTCACAGTAGCAGGTAAGCCTTGGCCTGCGGCAAACGGTGAGATGATGTTCGATGGACGCTTTGCCCTTGCAGATGGAGGAAAGCAGTTCTCCCAAGGAAGGAGACAAGCTGGACTGAACGAGGTTCCACCTCGATGTGAGGAGAAACCTCTTTGCTTTGAGGATGGCAGGCACCTGGAGCAGGCTGCCAAGAGTGGTTGTGGAGTCAACCTTCTTTGGAGTCCAGAGAAGGGCAGCAAAGCTGGGGAGGGGTCTGGAGCACAGCCCTGTGAGGAGAGGCTGAGGGAGCTGGGCTTGCTTAGCCTGCAGAAGAGGAGGCTCAGGGGAGACTTCATTGCTCTCTACCTGAAGGGAGGTTGTAGCCAGCTGGGGATTGGTCTCTTCTCCCAGGCAGGCAACCAGCAGCAGAACAAGAGGACACGGTCTCAAGCTGTGCAAGGGGAAGTTTAGGCTTGATCTCTGAAAGAAGTTCTTCACAGACATGGAGACTGGCCCCTGAAATGTGCTGCCCAGGGGGGTGTTGGGGTCAGCGTCCCGGGAGGGCTTTAAGCAAAGCCTGGATGAGGCACTTAGTGCCATGGTCTGGTTGATTAGATGGGGTTGGGTGATCAGTTGGACTTGATGGTCTTGGAGGTCTTTTCCAACCTGGCTGATTCTGTGAGTCTTTCAAGCCTGGTCTGCATGAGATCCTGTGTAACCTGCCCTAGGTGTTTGCAAAGCACCAACCAACCAAGTGCCTAAAGCTTACTCAAAGCCCTTAACAAAACCCAAGTCACAGCCTCACCTTTGGTGTTTTGAGTAACCTTTAGACATGGCTTGGGAATGGCTTTTATTGAGGGGGCGAGGAAGTGAAGTTTGCACATCAAAACAAAGCATCTGAGTGGGGAGAGTGTTTCCAGAAGGTCTTTCAGATCCCAGGGCTTGGGAGTGTCAGGCTGTGTGTCTTGTAAACAGTGCAGCTGGCAGGGACTTAGAAGTGCTTCAAGTGAGGCTTCAAAAACCAACCAGGGGAGAAAAACAAAAGGTAAACTAAGGCAGTGTGAGTAGGAGCAAAGCCTGTGAAGCAATTTCCTTGTGTTTCTCTAATGATGTTTGCCAGCCTTTTGCAAACAGTTGCTTTGTGTTTTGCTTCCCCCCCCTCCCCCTTAGCTTTGCTTAGTAAATGTCTGGAGGTAATGAATTCTTCTAGACTGGTGCTGCAGCATCTCCCAGAGCTGCTGCTTGCTGTCATTTCTATTCTGATGGTGTTTCCATTAAGTTAGCTGCTAGCACTGTTGTGAAACACCAGAAATGGCAGGAATAAGAAAACCCACAGCCACCCAAACAACAAATTCTTGGGGCTTTATACCTCGAAGGGTTGACTTTCAGAGTCTCCCAGGGAGAAACAGGCTTCTGAGTTTGTCTGCAAGGAGGACAATAAAAGCAGTTTTCACACACTTAGCTCAGGCAATTACCACCTCCTTGCACTGATTAATTCTGCTGCTTTCCACATGAGATCACTCAGCTCCTTCCTTCTGTTGTCATTCTGCTCCATGTGATCGTCAGCAGAGGTTAGTGGGGTTAAAAATGAAGGCAGTACAAAGCGGCTCCAAAATTTCCCCTTCGGTGTTCCTGGCTCACTGGAGGAGGAGGTTTTCTAATGCTCAAATCTTAAAGAGCCTTCTGGTATTAACAACAGCCAACCTGGTGCAGTTCTGGTGCCTTTGCCAGACAGCTGAACACATGCAGCTTAACCCCAACCCATGCCAGAGCTCTCTCACAGAGCTGTGTCTTGGTCCCATGCTGGCTAGCATGGTGGTAGCATGCTGGCTAGCATGATGAGGGTGATTCATAGAATGCTTTAGGTTGGAAGGGACCTTGAAAATCATCCAGTTCCAAGCCTCCTGCCCTGGGCAGGGTACACCTCCCACCAGCCCAGGCTGCTCAAGGCCTCATCCAGCCTGGCCTTCAACACCTCCAGGGAGGAGGCAGCCACAGCCTCCCTGGGCAGCCTGTGCCAGAGTCTCCCCACCCTCAGTGGAAAGAATTTCTTCCTAATCTCCAGTCTCAATCTCTTCTCTTCCAGCTCAAAGCCATCACCCTATCCTGTCCTTGTTAAAAGTCCCTCCCCAGCTTTCTTGTAGCCCCTTCAGGTACTGGAAGGCTGCTCTAAGGTCTCCCTGGAGCCTTTTCTTCTCCAGGCTGAACAGCCCCAACTATTGAACCCTTCCCATGGATCCCCAGTTATTGATCCATTCCATGCCATAAAATCTGTAAGTGCTCTGTTTGAATCTAGAGCAATGCTCTGTGTGGCCTCAGGCCATTGTGTTCAGTTAGCAAACCTTCAGTTAGCCAGGCAAAGGGGAACCTACTGAGGTTCCACAAGGGCAAGTGCAGAGTCTTGCACCTGGAACAAGCCCCTGACCTGCCCAGGTTAGGGGTGGCCTGCTGGAAAGCAGCTCCATGGAGAAGGACCTTGGAGGCCTGCTGGGCAGTAAGTTCTCCATGGGACAGCAATGTGCCCTGGTGGCCAAGAAAGCCAATGGGACCCTGGGGGGCATTAAGAGTGTGGCCAGCAGGTGGAGGGAGGTTCTCCTCTCCTTATACTCTGCCCTTGTGAGACCACATCTGGAGGATTGTGTCCAGTTCTGGGCTTTGCAGTTGAAGAGGGACAGGGGTGTACTAGACAGAGTCCACTGGAGGTTAGGAGGAGGAGGAGGGGATAGGAACATTGTCTGATGAGGAGAGGCTGAGAGACCTGGGGGTGTTTAGTCTGGAGAAGAGAAGGCAGAGAGAGGATCTGATCAATGTCCATCAATAGCTGAGGGCTGGGTGTCAAGAAGGGGCCAGGCTCTTTGCAGTGGTGCCCAGTGATAGGAGAAGGGGCAATGGACACAGACTGGAATCTGGGAAGTTCCTCCTCAACATGAGGAGAAACTTCTTTGGTTTGAGGGTGCTGGAGCCCAGGAGCAGGCTGCCCAGAGAGGTTGTGGAGTCTCCTTCTCTGGGGACTTTCAAGCCCCACCTGGACATGTTCTATGTGAGCTGCTGAGGTGATCCTGCTTTGGCAGAGGGCTTGGATGTGGTCTCCAGAGGTCCCTCTCAGCCCCTACCATTCTGTGAAACCTGCCCAAGAGCATTCCCTGGTTGTGCTGTGCACAAATTGCTTTGCTGCTCCAAGAGATCTGGCAAGTGTTGGTGTTTGAAAACCTGCTGCTTAACCCCGTGAAGGGCCAAGAGCTGGGGATCTGTGCAGAGCTGAGCTGTTTAGGTGGGGCAGAGGGTTGCTGAGGTTGCTGAAGGCTTTGGAATTAGAGCTGGACTGTTTAAATTCTGCTTGCACTCTGTTGCTTGTGTTGACCTCATTTGGATCCCTCACTTTTCTCAGTGGCTTTTAGTATTTCTTTCCTGCCTCTCTCTTCTAATTGGAAGCTTTTAGGCTGCAGGAAATGTGGGGATGGTTAGCAAGGTAAGGTCTGCCCTTGGCCTCAAGATAACAGTGGGAGGCAGCTAATTCCCTTCTTAATTGAGCAGTGGTGTGTTGAATTCTTATGGTGCATATGAATGTTGTAGTGGGATGCACCTCAGCTCTTTAAGAGAGAATAGTCTGAAGCATGGCCTGGCTGCTTGAACTGCTTCTGGCTCATTAAATAACTTCACTGCCTGAAAAGGACAAATTCTGGGGAGTAATGGAGGCCAGGGAAAGAAAATGTAGCCAAAACATGCTGTGTCCTGTCACATCCATGAGTGGCTCCCTGTGCCAAGGCCACTGGGATGAGGTTCAGCAAGGCCAAGTGCTGGGTCTTGCACTTGGGTCACATCAACCACATGAATGCTCCAGGCCTGGGGCAAAGTGGCTGAAAAGCTTCCCAGTGGAAGAGGACCTCTGGGCATTGGTCAGCAGCCAGCTGAACATGAGGCAGCAGTGTGGCCAGATGGCCAAGAAGGCCACCAGCATCCTGGCCTGGATCAGCAGTGGTGTGGCCAGCAGGGCACAAGGGCAAGGATTATCCCACTGTGCTTAGAAACATGGAATTGTCAGGGTTGGAAGGGACCTCAGGGATCAGCCAGCTCCAGCTAGATCAAGTTGCTCACAGCCACCTGCTGCAAACACCTCCAGGCAGGAGGCTTCCACCACCTCCCTGGGCAGCCTGTGCCAGGCTCTCACCACCCTCCTGGTGGAAAATCTTCCTCCTAACATCCAATCTCAATCTCCCCACTTCTAGTCTTGCTCCATCCCCCCCAGTCCTATCCCTCCCTGACACCCTCCAAAGTCCCTCCCCAGCTTTCTTGGAACCCCCTTCAGTACTGGAAGGCCACCAGAAGGTCTCCTGGGAGCCTTCTCCTCTCCAGCCTGCACAACCCCAACTCCCTCAGGCTGTGCTCACAGCAGAGCAGCTCCAGCCCTCTGCTCCTCCTCCTGGCCCTGCTCTGGACACCTTCCAGCCCCTCCAGATCCTTCCTGGCACAGAGGCTCCAGAACTGGCCCCAGAGCTCTCAGCAGAGTGGAGCAGAGGGGCAGAATCCCCTCCCTGGCCCTGCTGGCTATGGCTTGGCACTGGAGAGGCCACACCTTTAGAACTGGGTTCATTTTGGGCCCCTCAGCCCAAGAAGGACATTGAGGTGTTGGAGTGCGTCCAGACAAGGACAACCAAGCTGCTGAAGGGTCTGGAGAACAGGGCTGGGGAGGAGCAGCTGAGGGAGCTGGGGGTGTTGAGTCTAGAGAGAAGGAGGCTGAAGGGAGACCTTCTGGCTCTCTACTGCTCCCTGAAAGGAGGTTTTGGTGAGGGGAGGTTGGTCACTTCTCCCTAGTGATAAGCATTAGGGCAAGAGGAAGTGGACTCAAGTTGCACTGGGGTGGGGTTTAGGTTGGACCTGAGGAACAAGTGGATGTCAAGTCCTGGAACAGATTGCCCAGGACAGGCAATCCCCATCCCTGGAAGGATTGTAGGGATGTGTAGATGCAGCACTTGGAGGACACAGCTCAGTGGTGGACTCTGTAGTGTTGGGTTAATGGTTGGACTCAATGATCTCAAAAGATCTTTTCCAGCCTCACCAGTTCCATAGTTTGTGACTAGAGGGTTTGAGTTTTCAGCCTTGCAGCTGCTCTAACATCTGTCAGCTGATGCTGAGCCACTGACCTGTGGGGAGTGTGGGGGAAAGGTCTGGCTTGAGGCTGAGAAATTGGCTGAGATCTCTGCTATTACTTCAAGTATTTTTGATGCCTTGCAGCTTGATAGATCTAAAGGTTTGGAGCATCAGGATCTGGAGCTGTTCTGTTGTCTCAGGCTGACAAATAGTGCTAGCAGAAGGTGTTGCAAGGTGACAGAGAGGCTTGCTCAAGCATTGCAGGAGAAGAAAAATCAAAGGCAGTGGCACACTCTGGGTGCCTGAGCGTGGGCTGCCCAGACAGTGACTGAGCACCTCCTGCTGCACCCCCACCTTCTGGCCTCCTGGCTTCACTTGCTGGCTTTGACACTGTGCTGCAGAGGTGGTGTGGCAGGGGAGAAATGGTGACTGCAGGGGCTGCTGAGTTTGGAGTGCCTTGGACAATGTGCATTTAAAGAACCTTTTCCAGAGGTGGTTATAGATGGAGGAGCCTTTACCCCTTGGGAGTGAGAGCTGAGGATTCTGTGGCAGCAGAGAGGCCTCCAGATCTTTTCCTTCTTTAATAGAGTTTCTCATCTGATATTATAAATCAAATAAGAAGCTATGAGTAAGTGTTGCATGATTAAAGAAGAGCTTAAATCAGTGGATCAGTCTGGAGCCATCCCTATGGGACAGGCTGGGAGAGTTGGGGCTGTTCAGCCTGGGGAAGAGGAGGCTCCAGGGAGACTTTAGAGCAGCCTTCCAGTACCTGAAGGGGCTCCAGGAGAGCTGGGGAGGGACTTTTGACAAGAGCTGGGAGGGACAGGATGAGAGAAAAAGGCTTTGAGCTGGGAGAGGGGAGATTGAGACTGGGAGAGAAGGAAGAAATTCTTTCCAGTGGCACAGGCTGCCCAGGGAGGCTGTGGCTGCCTCCTGCCTGGAGGTGTTGAAGGCCAGGCTGGATGAGGCCTTGAGCAGCCTGGGCTGGTGGGAGGTGTCCCTGCCCATGGCAGGGGGTTAGGAACTAGATGATCTTGAAGGTCCCTTCCAACCCAACCCATTCTGAGCTGTGTGCTACCACACTCTGCAGTGAGCTCTTCATTCTTCTACCAGATTTGGTGTAGTAAATCTTTGAATTCTCAGTTGTGGATTTGTAGGCTCTCCCTGATGATCTCCTGCTCCTTGCAGGGTGCCTGTATCTCTCTTCCCCAGCAAGGGCCTGCCTCCAGCTTTTGGTGCCTTGCAGCAAATGAGGATTGAGATTGGCATAGAATCACAGAACATTTGGGCAGGAAAAACCCTTTCAGATCATTGAGTGCAACCACTCTCTAACTCTGCCAGGGCTGCTGCTAAACCCTGGCCCTCAGCAGCACATCTCTGCCTCTTTGAAACACCTCCAGGGATGGGGATTCAGCCACCTCCCTTAGGAGAATCCTTTCACAGAAGGAGTAATTGGCCCTTGGGATGTGCTGCCCAGGGAGGTGGTGGAGTCCCCATGCCTGGAGGTGTTCAAAAAGGGATTGGATGTGGCCCTTGGAGCCATGGTTTAGCTGTCAGGAGGTGTTAGGTATTAGGTCATAGGTTGGACTTGATGATCTCTGAGGTCTTTTCCAACCTGGTTGATTCTATGAAGTTTCCTCTACTATCCAACCTGAAGCACCCCTGGAGCAACTTGAAGCCATTTCCTCTTGTCCTGTCAATTCCTGTAACATCACTGCCAGTCTCCCTTCCTTCTTTGTCTCCTCTTCCTGTGCCAACTTCAGCATGTTACCATGCTCTTTATTTTTCAAAGTGGTGCTTGCTTCCATGCTTTGAAACCAGATTATGCCCAGGCAAACATCAAGGTAGTGGAAGGAGCTGGTGTGGTGGTGGTCACATAGTCCATGGGATGGGTAGGTGTTTGCTCTCACTGTGATAGCTGTGTGGGGCAGCAGGCAGCTGGAGGGAAGGATCCATCCAAAGGGACCTGGGCAGGCTGCAGAGCTGAGCCCAGGGCAACCTCATGAGGCTCAACAAGGACAAGGGCAAGGTCCTGCAGCTGGCTCAGGGCAATCCCTGGCACTGATACAGGCTGGGCAGGGACTGGCTGGAGAGCAGCCCTGGAGAAAAGGCCTTGGGGGTGCTGGGGGAGGAGAAGCTCAGCAGGAGCCAGCAGGGAGCACTTGCAGCCCAGAGAGCCAAGCAGAGCCTGGGCTGCAGCAAGAGAAGTGTGGCCAGCAGGGCAGGGAGGGGATTCTGCCCCTCTGCTCCACTCTGCTGAGACCACAGCTGCAGCTCTGGGGCCAGCTCTGGAGCCTCTGTGCCAGGAAGGATCTGGAGGGGCTGGAAGGTGTCCAGAGCAGGGCCAGGAGGAGGAGCAGAGGGCTGGAGCTGCTCTGCTGTGAGCACAGACTGAGGGAGTTGGGGTTGTGCAGGCTGGAGAGGAGAAGGCTCCCAGGAGACCTTCTGGTGGCCTTCCAGGATCTGCAGGGGGCTCCAAGAAAGCTGGGGAGGGACTTTGGAGGGTGTCAGGGAGGGATAGGACTGGGGGGGATGGAGCAAAACCAGAAGTGGGGAGATTGAGATTGGCTGTGAGGAAGAAGTTGTTGCCCAGGAGGGTGGTGAGAGCCTGGCACAGGCTGCCCAGGGAGGTGGTGGAAGCCTCCTGCCTGGAGGTGTTTGCAGCCAGGCTGGAGGTGGCTGTGAGCAACCTGCTGTGGTGTGAGGTGTCCCTGCCCATGGCAGGGGTTGGAGCTGGCTGAGCCTTGAGCCCTTCCAACCCTGAGGATTCTATGGTTCTATGATGTTAATTTCTGTAAAGCCACAACACTTCTTCCTCAGTGCCCTGCTGGAGTGTGGGGTTTTAATTGGCTTTTGAAATGCAAATGTGTCTTTGACAGTGAAGGGGCAGTGTGAGCCCAGGAAGGTGCAGGCCTGGACCAGCTCTTGCTGTGGAAATGGAGAAGTCTGACAGGGGTTTGGGGCCCTGTGTCTGGAATTCATCCTGGAGACACAAATTGCTGTTTTAGTAGAAAGCAGAGTGAGGCTGGCTTAAAAGTCCTGCAAAGAACATTGTTCCTGGTCTCTGTTTTTCTCTGCTAAGAGAAAGCTTTTACTGAGAGAACAGAGAGAGAGGTTTGGAGTCTCCTCTGGAGCCTTTCAAGCCCCATCTGGATGCGTTCCTGTGTGTCCTACCCTGGGTGCTCTGGCAAGAGGATCCCTCCCAACCCCTTCTGTGCTGTGGTTCTGTGTAGATCTGAAAGGTCAGTGACACTGAGTGTCTTCACATGGAGCTCTCTGGGGGAGTTTGAAGGCAGATCCTTCCTTGCCTCCCACTGGGGCAGGAAAGTGATGAGACTCAGCCAAACAGATTGCAGAAGTGATGGAAAGTTAAGTGATGGAAAAGCAGGGAGTGTTGCACAGAGAGCTCCAAGCACAGTGACAAAAGAGATCCCAAAGCACAGAGTCCCTTACAGCATACCCAGAAACCTCCCAGCTCTCCCCTTCTCCCTACCTGATGGTATACCTAAAACCCCCAGGGCTCTTTCTTCCTCCCCTCCACGCTTAGGCTAATCTCAGCTGGCCAGATCTGAGACTGCCCTTCCCCCTTCTCCTCTTGGCATTAGGCCTAGCCAGGCCTAAGAGGCCTTGAGTTGCTCCCCCACCATTACCAGACAGGGAGCATCTCCCATGGGAACAGTGAGGGAAGAAAGAGGAAGAGTGAGGCCTTGCAGATGGCTTTACAGGGAGCAGGACATGATGGGAATGAAACACACAGCTCCCTGTGTCCACCCACTGGGCTGCACACTCAGGGCACCAAAGGTGTATCCTGTGTGGCAGCAGCAGGCACCCAGCCTAAACTGCCACACTGTTCCACATACTCATTTGCAGACTCTTCTCTGGATCAATAAGGTTGGAAAAGACCTCAGAGATCATCCAAGTCCAAGCTATCACTCAACACCTCCTGACTAACTCAACCATGGCTCCAAGTGCCACATCCAGTCCTATTTTTAGAATAGCATAGAATTAACCATGTTGGAAAAGACACCAAGGGCCTCAGCCAGGCTCTTCCTAAACACCTCCAGGCATGGGGACTCCACCACCTCCCTGGGCAGCACAGCCCAAGGGCAAATCTCTCTGTCTGGGAAGAATTTCTTCCTCACCTCCAGCCTGAACCTCCCCTGGCACAGCTTGAGACTGTGTCCTCTTGTTCTGGTGCTGCTTGCCTGGGAGAAGAGCCCAACCCCCAGCTGGCTCCAACCTCCCTGCAGGTAGCTGTAGAGGGTAATCACTGCAGGTCTTGTTGTCTTTTTTCCCTCCCCCAAGTGAATCCATCTATTTTTCCTCCTGACCTTTGCATTCCATAACAGTTGGCTTGGAGCATCCTGTGTGGTGGGCTGGGGGGTGGTGAGGTAGCAGCATTGTTGCCTTGACAGGGGGAGCTTTGGTCTGGCCCTTGAGTTGCAGCCATTCAAGAAGCACTTGGTGGTAAATCACAACCTTCCTTTTCCCCTTCTCCCAGCTCAGTTTAACAGTCTGATAAATCACAGCCTCCTTTCCCCCTCTCCCATCTCAGTTCATTGAGGTATTCCTAGAGTTTTTTCCCCCCAAAGCTTCATTGTGTAATTCCTTTTAGGAAACTCCAGGGCAGTGACTTGGGGAAGAGCTTTTCCTAGCAGGTGGTAGCAGCATCTAAGAGAATTGAATTACAGAGCCACCTGGTCTGGGCTCCCCAGTTCCAGAGGGACAGGGAGCTGCTGGGGAGAGTTCAGTGCAGGCTACAAGGATGGTGCAGGGACTGAGGGCCCTGGGGCTGTTTGCTCTGGAGAAAAGAAGACTGAGAGGGACCTTAGCCATGTCTACAAATACCTGATGGGGGGTGGCTGGCAGGAGGATGGAGCCAGGGTGATGGGGCAAGGGGCAGGGGATGTAAAGTCCATCACAGGAAATTCCACCTTAGCATGAGGAGAAATTTTTATGCTGTGGGGGTGCTGGAGGCCTGGAGCAGGCTGCCCAGAGAGGGTGGGGAGTCTCCTGCTCTGGGGACTTTCCAGCCCTGTCTGGATGTGTTCCTGTGTGACTTGTGCTAGATTCTATGATCCTACAGCACAGGAGGTTCCACCTCAACATGAGGAGGAACTTCTTCACTGTGAGGTCACAGAGCCCTGGGCCAGGCTGCCCAGAGAGGTTGTGGAGTCTCCTGCTCTGGAGACTTTCAAGGCTCATCTGGATGCATGCTGCTGTGACCTGCCCTAGGTGGTCCTGCTTTGTGGGGGGGTTGGACTTCATCTCTGGATCTCCATTCCAACCTCTAGCATGCTGGGATTATGTGAATAAATCCTTCTCCTGTCAGTTCATTCAGCTCAGCACATCCCTTGGACTCTACCTGACTGCTGAAGCCTCTGGCCTTGTGGCCAGCTGCTGTGGCAGGGCAGAGGGATTGCTGCAGCCTCACTAAGACAATTTGTCTTGAGCTTTTCAGAGCTCCCTTTAAAGCTTTGCTGGTAACATTTTTGTCTGTGAAATCCAGTACCTGAAGGTTGAATGTCAGAGTATGTCAGAATACATTGACTATGCAATCACCTGTCCCATGGGATTTGGTACCCACATGACACAGAGTGGCTTTAAATCCTTCTGCTGCCTTGTCTCCAGCCATGGATAGAATCAACCTGCAGGCTGGGAAATGGGAGGGGGTTGTGAAAGCTGGGATTGCTTAGCCTGGAGAAGAGGAGGCTCAGGGGAGACCTTCTTGCTCTCTACAACTACCTGAAGGGTGGTTGTAGTCAGAAGGGGGTTGGTCTCTTCTCCCAGGCAAGCAGCCCCAGAACAAGAGGACACAGTCTCAAGCTGTGCCAGGGGAGGTTTAGGCTGGAGGGGAGGAGAAAGTTCTTCCCAGAAAGAGAGATTGGCCCTTGGGATGTGCTGCCCAGGGAGGTGGTGGAGTCCCCATCCCTGGAGGTGTTCAAGAGGGGATTGGATGTGGCCCTTGGAGCCATGGTTTAGTTGTCAGGAGGTGCTGGGTGACAGCTTGGACTTGATGAGCTCTGAGGTCTTTTCCAACCTTATTGATTCTATGAAAGGAATGCTCCATGGTGATGTTTCCTTAGGGAGCAGGAGACTTAATACCAGAGGAGGAAAGCTGTGAGCTGTGCTCTTTAACCTGCTACATGGCATTGCACAGGATAAATGAGGGTGTTAAGCCCTGGAGTTGTGCTTGACCAATGTAATTTACTTCATATCAATCCAACAAACTTCTCTTGAGAAACTGGTCCCATTTTGAGCTGACTGAATTGCCTTCTTTAAGGGTTATTTGCATCTGGAATGTATCTAGCTTTGGGCTTCCAGAACGCTGGCTATAGCAGAGCTGCCTGTGTAACTGCTGCTGGCGTTGCAGGAGGTCTGGATGAGCAGCTCCTCTGCTATTTCATGTCATGTGGCTTGGAGGAATTCAAGTTACAAGCCAGGAGATCATAGAAGCATAGAATTGTCAGGGTTGGAAGGGACCTTAAGGATCACAGTATCACTAAGGTTGGAAGAGACCTCGAGGATCATCTAGTTCCAACCCCCCTGCCATGGGAAGGGACACCTCACACTAGCCCAGGTTGCTCAAGGCCTCATCCAACCTGGTCTTGGACACATCCAGGCCAGGGACATCCACCTGGGCAACCTGTGCCAGTCTCTCACCACCCTCCTGGGGAGCAACTTCTTCCTACCATCCAATCTCAATCTCCCCACTTCTAGTTTTGCTCCATTCCTCCTAGTCCTACCACTACCTCCCGTCCTAAAAAGTCCCTCCCCAGCTTTCCTGTAGCCCCCTTCAGATCCTGGGAGGGTGTTGCCTGTCTTCAAATTCTGCCTGAGCTGGAAGGGTACCACTGAGCAGCATTTTGTGCTGTACAGGACTCTGTGAGTCTGTGCCATCCCCAAAGGGTGAGAGAGAAGCTTGGCTTGGTGGCTGAGCAGAGCAGGCGGTGTTCATGGCCAGCTCCTTGGGGATGCAGTCAGCTTTGAAGTAGCAGCACATTTTTCACTCAGGATTGGACATTTCCTTTAAGAGAGAGGGGGGAAAATAATCTTTGTGAATAAAGAACCTTCTGTACCTTGGAATGGGGGGGGGTGGAAACCCTAAGAGCATAGAGATCACACTTCAGAGGAGGGTACTTAAGAGCACTTCCCCAGTGGAAGGAAGTGATGGTGAGCATTTGGCCATGTGAAAATACATTGCCTTTGCCAAAAGCAGCTGCAGCTTTCATCAGCTGGCTGAGGCCAAACTGCTCTTTGTGTGCATGACAGCCACATGGGAAAGGAGCCCTCAACCATTGCAGCTTGTCCAGCTCCTGCCAGCATTAAAAAACCCATGAGAGCTGAGACATACTCCTGCATCTGGGGAGGGGCAGCACCAGAACAGACTAGGGATTGTCCTGCTGCAAAGCAGCTCCATGGAGAGAGACTGGGGGGTCCTAGTGGGCAGCAAGTTTTCCATGGCACAGCATGAAGAGGGCCACAAAGATGATCCAAAGACTGGAGCAGCTCTGCTGAGAGGACAGGCTGAGAGAGCTGGGGTTGGTCAGCCTGGAGGAGACAAGACTCTGGGGGCATCTTAGAGCTGTCTTCCAATAGGATAGAATAGAATAGAATTAACCAGGTTGGAAAAGACCTTTGAGATCATCCAGTCCAACCTCTCACCCAACACCATCTGATAACTCAACCATGGCACCAAGCACCCCATCAAGTCTCTTCCTAAACACCTCCAGGGATGGGGACTCCACCACCTACCTGGGCAGCACAGCCCAAGGGCCAGTTCCTCTGGCTGGCAAGAACTTTCTCCTCCCCTCCAGACTAAACTCCCTTGGCACAGCTGCAGACTGTGTCCTCTTGTTCTGGGGCTGCTTGCCTGCCTGGCAGAAGAGCCCAACCCCCAGCTGGCTCCAACCTCCCTGCAGGGAGCTGGAGAGAGCAAGAAGGTCTCCCCTGAGCCTCCTCTCCTGCAGGCTAAGCAAGCCCAGCTCCCTCAGCCTCTCCTGCCAGGGCTGTGCTCCAGACCCCTCCCCAGCCTCCTTGCCCTTCTCTGGACACCTTCCAGCAGCTCAACATCTTTTCCAGAGCTGGGCACAGGACTCAAGGTGTGGCCTAAGCAGTGCTGAGCCCAGGGCACAATGACCTCCCTGCTCCTGCTGGCCACACTCTGCCTGCTGCAGGCCAGGATGCCCTTGGCCTTCTTGGCCCCCTGGACACACTGCTGGCTCCTCTTCAGCCTACTATCAACCACTACCCCCAGGTCCCTCTCTGCCTGGCTGCTCTCAGCCATTCTGCCCCCAGCCTGCTGCACTGCCTGGGGTTGCTGTGGCCAAAGTGCAGCCCCTGGCACTTGGCTGTGTTCAATCTCCTGCCCTTGGCCTCTGCCCATCTGTGCAGCCTGTTGAGGTCCCTCTGCAGAGCTCTCCTACCCTCTAACAGATCAACTCCTGCCCCCAGCTTGGTGTCCTCTGCAGTACCTGAAGGGGAACCTGAGGGCTGGAGAGGGTGTCTAGAGATAGGACAGAGTTTTGAAGCTGAGGGAGAGCAGGATTAGAATGGATCTGAGGAAGAAGTTCTTCAGTACAAGGTGGTGAGACTCTGGAGCAGGCTGCCTGCAGAGGCTGTGGATGCCCTCTCCCTGGAGGTGTTCAAGGCCAGGCTGGAGGAGGTGTCCAGCAACCTGGGCTAGTGGGAGGTGTCCCTGCCCATGGCAAGGAGGTTGGAGTAGATGATCTCTGAGGTCCTAAACACAGGGTGCAGAAGTGTTTGCATCTTGTGGTCACTCTCTAGGTGAAGGTTGTCTTCGTTAGGCATTGTCTTAGGTGCAATAATCCACGTCACTGGGAACCAAAAGGGTGAGAGTTCAGCAGTTTAGTGATTTGCAGCTGAGGTTGTTAAGGCTTTTAGTTAGCAAAGAAAGCCTCCTCTGTGCTTGTGCTTAATGGAGTTGTCTTCTGTTCATGTTCCTCAAACACCAAATAGACTTACTGTAAGTGATAGAAACAAGGAAAGCTTTTGTTAGTGTGCCTTCAGTTCTTGACCTCTGGCTCTGGAAATCTGGCAGGCAGCACCATTAATCCCTGGGGAAGCACCAGTGCTGTGAAAGGGGACTTGGGTGCCAAGCCTCTGCACTCACTTGGCCATGCAGTAGAGGATTTGCTGCTGGGTGTTTCTAGATGTGATCCAAAAGCAGAGAGTGAGAGTGTTTTGATGATCCATCAACACCCTGAAGGAGGAACTTGGATGGACTTTGTTTGGGTTAGCTTTCTCATTTGCTAATAGTTTCACTCAAAGATGTATTTTTTTCCTTATTTATCTCCTGCATGTCAGCACCCAGCAGTCCCTTCTGTGCTGGTGTTTGACAAGTGCTCCCAGGGACTGCTCACTCAGGCCTGAGCTGCCAGACAAGGGAGAGCTGTGTAGCCTCCCCCCGGGTTTCAGGAAGATGGTTCAGCCTCAGTCAGTGTGAAAGGGAAGGGTCTCACACAGGTTCTCAGATTGCAGAGGGTTGGAGGGGACCCTCAAAGCTCATTGTAGTGCTTGGAGCTTTGACTGGGATTTAAGAGCTCAGATGGGGGCCAAGGCTGAGAATCCCTCCCCTGCTTCCTCCCCTCCCCCCCTTTCCTGATCGAGAGGAAAGAAGAAAAGGGAAGGAGCAAATCCACCAAGAAAGAACTTGGGGTGGGTTTGGAAGTAGAGAGGCAAACATTTCCTTTAAACAGTATATAGATGTGACACAGTAACAGGGAGGGTTCACAAGGGTAAGGAACAAGGATGGCTGGGGAAAATAAGTATACAAACCCAGGCTTGTGGAGTCCTTTGGAGAGGTGTGGATGTAGCAGGAGGATGGAGCAGGCCTGACCAGGTGGCAGAGAAGCAGGAAGCCAGCAGCAGTCCTCATCCAGGCAAGGCAGGAGCCAAAAGAGAGCTGATGGCTCCAGTGTCTTCCTTTTTATAGGCTTGCTGGACAGGGAGGGGGAGTGGAACAGACTAACTCAGTTTCCCAGGGGGAAACCCCCATCCAGGGAGGGCAAAGCTCTCACAAGCCCTCCCCCCTGCCCCCTGCTTTCAGGATGGGCATAACCCATCACACTCATCTTGTCCAAGCCCCCTGCACTCAGCAGGGGCAGCTCCAGCTAGAGAAGGTTGCTCAGGACCACATCAAGTTTGGCCGAGTGTCTCCGGGGACAGGGCCTCAACCACATCCCTGGGTGACCTGTTGCAGTATTTCCCCACTCTCACTGTGCAGAACTTCCTCCTGATGTCCAACCAAAACCTCCCCTGCTCCAGTTTCAAACCATTGCCCCTTGTCCTATCACTCCAAACCCCTTTGAACAGTCCCTGCCCAGCCTTCCTATAGGGCCCCCTCTAATACTGAAATGCAGCTCTAAGGTCTCCCTGGAGCCTTCTCCTCTCTGGCTGAACAGTCCCAGTTGGAATCATAGAATCAGTAAGGTTGGAAAAGACCTCAGAGCTCATCAAGTCCAATCTGGCACCCAACACCTCCTGACAGCTAAACCATGGCTCCAAGGGCCACATCCAGTCCTCTCTTCAACACCTCCAGGGATGGGGACTCCACCACCTCCCTGGGCAGCACATCCCAAGGGCCAGTTCCTCTGGCTGGCAAGAACTTTCTCCTCACCTCCAGACTAAACTCCCCTGGCACAGCTGCAGACTGTGTCCTCTTGTTCTGGGGCTGCTTGCATGCCTGGCAGAAGAGCCCAAGCCCCAGCTGGCTCCAACCTCCCTGCAGGGAGTTGCAGAGAGCAAGAAGGTCTCCCCTGAACCTCCTCTCCTGCAGGCTAAGCAAGCCCAGCTCCCTCAGCCTCTCCTGCCAGGGCTGTGCTCCAGATCCCTCCCCAGCTTTGTTGCCCTTCCCTGGACACCTTCCAGCAGCTCAACATCTTTCCTAACCTGAGGAGCCCAGAGCTGGGCACAGGACTCCAGGGGTGGCCTAAGCAGTGCTGAGCCCAGGGCACAATGACCTCCCTGCTCCTGCTGGCTACACTCTTCCTGATGCAGGCCAGGATGCCATTGGCCTCCTTGGCCCCCTGGGCACGCTGCTGGCTCATGTTCAGCTGCTGTCCACCACTACCCCCAGGTCCCTTTCAGCCTGTCCCCACAGGAGAGCTCTGTTCAGATTTTTGTTCAACTGATTATTGCCTTTTGGAAATGAGAGGAAGTCGAGGGTGGCACAGAAGCAGCAGTGAGGGTGGAAGTGGCTCTGGGATTAAATCCTTCATTTTTCTTTGTCACAGTAGCAGTTGAAGAGGAAGTTTAATAAGACTGAAAAGGAAACCAAATGGAGGAAAAGTCTTTTTTAATTAGGACAAATGAAGTGCTGGAAGCTGCTGTGGTTGGTCTCAGCGAGGGTAGATCTTGGTAGCATAATGAAAGCTTAGGGTAAGTCTCATCAGTCATGGAAGTACACTAGACATAAAGATGTTAATTATCTATAAGCCCCTATTTTAGGGGGGAGGGTGGGGAAAGGTCTCTGGATAATTTATGGGGATCTGCAGAGGTGTTGCTCTCCCTTCTCTAATAGCTGCCCAGGTCACATCTCTGGATTAGCTGCACTGTCACTCTGCTCCTCGCTGGCAGTTGTGAAATTGAAGGCATTAAAGGTAAAACAAAGAGAGGCTTCATTATGGAGAGACCTCTAAAGCCCCTTCTCTCTGATATGATGAGCTTAATTGCTAGCAACTGTCCGTGAGTCCAGGGTCAGTGGTGAGAGCAGCCGCTGCAGAGATGCTTTTCTCCACATGCCTTTGCAGTGGCTCGAAGGGGCATGCAGGAAAGGCAGGAAGGGACTTTGCACAAGGGCTTGGATTAGCAGAGTGAGGGGCGAGGGGTTTGAGCTGGAAGAGGGCAGATTGAGACTGGGGAAGAGGAAGAAATTCTTTCCAAGTGAGGGTGGTGAGACACTGGAACAGGTTACCCAGGGAGGCTGTGGCTGCCTCCTGCCTGCAGGTGTTGAAGGCCAGGCTGGATGAGGCCTTGAGCAGCCTGGGCTGGGGGGAGGTGTCCCTGCCCATGGTGGGGGAGTTGGAACCAGATGACCTTTAAGGTTCCTCCCAACCCATTCTGTGAGCCGTGTGCCAGCACACTTCCACAGTAAGTTGCTCACTCTTCTACCAGACTTGGTGTGGGGAATCTCTGAACTGTAACTTGTGGAGGTGTTGGTTCTCTTTGCTGGCCTGCTGCTGGGTGCAGGGTGCTCTGCTCTCTGCCAGCCCATCCCACGGCTCTACGAGTTCACTGCTTCCCTCCTTTCAGTGGCCCTCTTCCCTTCTGCCACGCCTCCTCCTCATCCCTGGGCCTCATCCTTTCCATCTGGATGCTTACAGCTCGAGAAGTGCTTTCTCCCTTTGCATTTGTGTCTCCTGTGGGGCTGGTCCTGCAGCGCTGTGTTGGAAGGGTCGCTTTGCCGGGCGCGGATCCGGGTGGCTCTCTGTGCGGCTGCTGAGGTTATCTCCTGTCCCTGAATGGCTGCTGTCAGGTACCAGCTGTCTGTGTCACTCTCTATAGAGTTGCCTGCAAAAGTTTTTTTCTGATCTTCTCTTTCTTCTAGCTCCTTGATAAATTTATCATGGCAGTGCTGTCTGTGCATTAATCTCCTCTGAGCAGCTTGTTCACCTGAGCTCTGCTAATGGATAGCCTCGCTTGGCTCTGGGATGATTTAACCTGCCAAGCTCCTTTCTTTCACCACAATGCTCAGATCTTACTCTTCTTTTGTTATGGCTATTGATTTTTGGGTTAGAAAGAGTAATTGTGAGCCTCTGCACTTTTTTTCCCTCTCGTTTTAGGCAGTCTATTGATCAAGACCTGAGGTTCCTTAAATGCTGAGGCAATCTCCAGGCCTTGTCTTAAGGCCTTCCCTTAAAGTCCCACAGAGCTTTCTTCCTTGTCCTCACTCTTAGAACCATCTTCAGCAAGGCTAATTAAATTGTTCTACACCCTGCATGCCCTCAGCTCCTTTCTCTGTGGGATTAGCAAAGCCTCCTCCCAGGTTTCTCAGTGCTTCTGGAGATCAGACTCACTGCAGCTCCTGCAGCTTCCCCTGCTGCCTGGCACTCTCCTGTTGATGCTGGATTTGCTCTCAGTTGGCCCTTTCATTGCAGGCCCTGTCTCTGATTTCCATGGTGCTGTTGTTTCACCTACTCCATTAGCAGAGTTCTTCTCTCTGTGTTCCTGAGCTGGTTCTTGCAGCGCTTCCTGAGCCTGAACTTCTGCTGAGCCAGGGAGTGATGTCCCCACTGCAGGCCTCTTACCTTTCCTGTAGGTTGTGGTTGTCAGCAGTGAGGAAATCTTCCTTGAATCACCTTTCCTGTTCCCATTTCAGTCCTAGAACAGTTTGTTGATCTCTTCTTGCTGTCACCTAACTAGCATTTGGATTTATTTGTTTAACCTTGGTCTGCTTTCCTATTATTGTCCTTTGAAATGTTTTCAGTAGCTTATCAAAGGTCAGTTCATCACTCCTCATCTCTTTTGCTTCCTCCAGAGGGTTTCTGAGATAGCTTCCATGGAGGCAGGCTGGATTGCCTCCTTGTTCAGCATCTCTTTGTTCTGTAGTAGTCACTTCTTAAAGACAGAGCTGGATTTTCTCAGAGCAGGGCTTTCTGGACCTGCTGCACTCCTAACTGGAGCAGCTACACGTGGTTTTATCTTTCATAGATTCCCAGAATGGGTTGGGTTAGAAGGGACCTTAAAGCTCATCCAGTGCCAACCCCCTGCCATGGGCAGGGACACCTCCCACTGGCCCAGGCTGCACAAGGCCTCATCCAGCCTGGCCTTGAACACCTCCAGGGAGAGGCCATCCCCAGCCTCCCTGCACAACCTGTTCCAGTGTCTCCCCACTCACACTCTGAAGAATTTCTTCCTCATCTCCAGTCTCAATCTTCCCTTTTCCAGCTTCCATCCATTGCCCCTCATCCTGTCACCAGGCCCTTGTCAATAGTCCTTTTCCAGCTCTCCTGTAGCCCCCTTCAGGTGCTGGAAGGCTTCTCTTAAGGTCTCCCTGGAGCCCTCTTTTCTCCAGGCTGAACAGCCCCAACTCCCTCAGCCTGTCCCCTTCACCAGGAGCTGTGCTAGGACACCTTCTCCAGTTGTAGAGCAGCTGTCTTTTATTTTGAAGGCCTGCAGGGACAGGACAAGGGGCAGTGGTTTGAAATGAGAGCAGAGCAGATTGGGACTGGATGTGAGGAACAAGTTCTGCACCAGGAGGCTGCTGGAACACTGCAGCAGGTTGCCCAGGGAGGTGGTTGAGGCCCCATCCCTGGAGATATTCAAGGTGAGGCTGGACAGGGCTCTGAGCAACCTGATCTAGAGGAGGATGTCCCTGCTGAGTGCAGGGGAGGGTTGGACTGGATGAGCTTTGGAGGTCCCTTCCAACCCAGACCATTCTGTGATTCTTTCTCAGAGCTCTCTTCTCTCCCCTGATTCCTTATCCCCTGCCCAGATTTTAGGCCAGGCTGCATTCTCTCCTCTCTGCTTTGCCTAAGCAAGAGGGAGGGAAAAAAAGTCTGTGACAGTTGATGTTTCATTTTTGTGGGGAGGGCTAGGAAGCATCTGGCCCTCTCTTAAGTCAGGTAATTGTTGGTCTTGTGTTCTCCATGCAGATTGTGTCATTAGGAAGTCAAATGTATTCACTGGCAAGATTCACACAGTGCCATGTTAACAACATTGTCTTTGGAAACGTGCTTCACACCTCTGCCACTCAGCCAAGCCATGCTGAGTAATCCTCAAGCAGAGGAGGAGGAAAGGAGCTGCCATCATTTAATGAAGTGTCCACAGATGGCTTGGGCTGGGTGATTTTTGTAGCAGGGCTTGGGTGTGAAGCTGCTGTGCTAACAGAACATGCAGCATCCTTAAGATCTGCTGCTTCACTGGAGGGGAGCAGATGTTGGGTTGTTATTCTGACAGCAGGGTATCCTGTGTCTGTGCTCCTTTGCCTGCTTGCATTGCTAAAGTCTTCAGCTTCTGAGTCAGTGTAGTTGCAAAAGACCTCTAAGATCTTGAAATCCAACCACCATGGCCATTAAACCCTGTCCTGAAGTGCCATGTCATGGAATCATAGAATCAACCAGGCTGGAAAAGCCCTCAGAGCTCATCAAGGCCAAGCTGTCACCCAACTCCTCCTGACAACTAAACCATGGCTCCAAGGGCCACATCCAAGCCCCTCTTCAACACCTCCAGGCATGGGGACTCCACCACCTCCCTGGGCAGCACAGCCCAAGGGCCAGTTCCTCTTTCTGGGAAGAACTTTCTCCTCCCCTCCAGCCTAAACCTCCCCTGGCACAGCTTGAGACTGTGTCCTCTTGTTCTTGGGGCTGCTTGCCTGCCTGGCAGAAGAGCCCAACCCCCAGCTGGCTCCAACCTCCTTTCAGGTAGTTGCAGATGGCAAGAAGGTCTCCCCTGAGCCTCCTCTTCTGCAGGCTAAAATGTCCACACATTCCTTCCCAAGAGTCTGTTGGAATAAAGTAATAACCCCAGAGCTGTGGGTTGGTTGTGAGTTCAGATTGGCTTAGATGAAGGGAAATGGGGGGGGAGGGGGGAGGGAAGTGTCTTACAACCACCATCAGTTTGTGGAATCATTCACAGTCCCTTTGAGTTTGAGCAGGACAGTTGAGTGCAGCACTGTAAGGTGCAAGCTCTAGGGTGGGATCATAGAGTCACAGAATGGTTTGGGTTGGAAGGGGCCTTAAAGATCCAGTTCCACCCCTCCCCTGCCATGGGCAGGGACACCTCCCACCAGCTCAGGTTGCTCAAGGCCTCATCCAACTTGGCCTTGAACACCTCCAGGGAGAGGACATCCACAGCCCCCCAGGGAACCTGTTCCAGTGCCTCCCCCAACCTCACTGGGAAGAATTTCCTCCTAATCTCCAACTGAAGTCTGCCCTCCTCCAGCTTCAATCCATTCCCTCTGGTCCTGTCCCTCCAAGCCCTTGTAAAAACTCCCTCCCCAAGTTTCTTGTAGGCCTCCCTCAGGTCCTAGAGTTAGTCTGGGTTTGGGGAAGTTAAGAGGAACTTGTGTAAGAGGGACATTGGGCAGGAGAGGATTTTCCATGGGAACATGAGAGGAAAGGTTTTCACTGTAAGGGTGAGAGAGCTCTGGCACAGGCTGCTCAGGGGGGTTGTGGAGTCTCCCTCTCTGGAGATACTCAAGACCCACCTGGATGTGTTCCTCTGTGATCTGGTGTAGGTGACCCTGCCCTGGCAGGGCAGTTGGACTAGTTACAGGATGTTAGGGGTTGCAAGGGACCTCTGAAGATCGAGTCTAACCCTCCTGCCTGAGCAGGACCATAGAATCTAGCACAGGTCACACAGGAGCACATCCAGATGGGGCTGGAAAGCGTTCAGAGGAGACTCCACAGCCTCTCTGGGCAGCCTGCTCCAGATCCCTTCCAGCCCCTAACATTCTGTGATTCCTGGCTGTAGTGCAGGAGGTAACTGCTCTGGAAGAGCTGTCAGCTCCTCCTGTGTTCTGCTTCCTCACTACAACAGAAGCAACCAGGGTAAAGATTTGCAGAGCACATTGAGATGCCCCCAGCAAAGCCTGAAAGCAGCTTTGTGAAGCAGTGAATTGCAGCACCATGTCCTCTGTCTGTGTGTGTGTTCAGGGCTGTCTAATGCTTCCACAAAGTACTGTGTTAAGCTCTGCTCTGTGGAGCAGCATCAGAGGAGACTCAGACACATGACAAAAAGGCTCACAACAGGACTGTGACCACAGAGTGAAGTTACACAGCCCTGCAGAGACAGGGAGAAGTGACTTCATGTGCAGCTTCCTCTTGCCCTAGAGATGAGGAAGTCAGTCTCTCACTTTTCTTTGGCAGGCTTGAGCTGGCAAGGTTGATGCCAAAAGGTTAGTGTGGTCCTGAAGAGGATTAAGTGTGTGTAAGGTGATAAGATCCAGGTTAAACAGAGCCTTCTCAGTGCCTGCTGGCAGCCAGTGCTCAGGGCAGCAGGCCATTGCTTGCTCTGATGTTGCCAGGAGCCTTGTCAGAGGGGCCAGTTCCTTAGGAGCTGCTGATCATGGAAGTGCTCTTCCTTGCAGCCTCCCTGGAAGTGATTGACCCTGGCCACAGAGGCAGAGGGGCTGCTGAAGGAGATCAGCATGTGGCTGGGTGCAGTGAATTCCTCCTCTCCTGCAAAGCACAGGAGATGAAATACTGGCCCCATTGAAGGCAGCAGGCTGCAGCCAGGACTGTGACCATCTGTGTTTTCCAGGAGCATGGGAATTATTGCTCTTCTAGGCACATCTCTTTCAGCCATGGAGACAATGGGCCACAAATCTCAGTAAGTGCTCAGGCTGGGAATGCTGGCTGGAGGGAAGACATTTGCATGGAGCAGGTTGTTCATTGGCATTCCCACCATTGCTCTGGTCTTTTGAGGAGGGGAGAGACAAAAGGGAAGGAGAGAATAGGCACAGTTGAATTCCTCCCCCTCTCTCCTCCCATTTCCATTGTCCTGGCAGAAAATGTGAAGTTTGTGGTGCATCTAATTCCTGTTTGTGTGAGTGGGAGAGTCACATGGCCCCTGATGTGTTCTCCTGCCAGTGTTTAGGGAACATTCCAAGTGGAAAATCATCCCTCCTAAATTGAGTTTATTAACCTGTGTTGCTGTTAGGTCAGGAGTATTTTCCTGCAGCCTCCTAAAATCGATAGATAATGTATGTGTGCTGCCACAGGATGATTAATGTGTGTGCAGACAGGGAAAAAATGGACTGTAATATCAGAACCCCCAAGTATCATTTGTTATCAGGTTCATTTAGCAAAGGAAGAGGGAAGATCTCCAACCCAGTGCTGTGCAACACGTGGGTGAGGACTGGGTGCTGCTTCCTCTTGAGAAACTCATTCTAGACAGCAGTACAGGCTGGGGATGGTGAGGGTGAGAGCAGCCCTGCAGAGAAGTATGTGGGGGAGAAGCTGAACAGGAGCCAGCAATGGGCACTGGCAGCCCAGAAGGCCAATGGCAGCCTGGGCAGCATCCAGAGCAGTGTGGCCAGAGATGGAGAGAGAGGATCCTGCCCCTCTGCTCTGCTCTGGGGAGACCTCACCTGCAGCACTGTGTCCTGCTCTGGGGCCTTCAGCACAGGAAGGACATGGACCTGATGGGCAGGGTCCAGAGCAGGCCATGAGGATGATCAGAGGGCTGGAGCCACCTTTGCTGTGAAAACAGGCTGGGGGAGTTGGGGCTGTTCAGTGTGGAGAGAAGGCAGTGGGGAGACCTTATAGAGGCCTTCTGGTACCTGAAGGGGGCTACAAGAAGGCAGCAGAGGGACTGTTTGCAAAGGCCTGCAGGGACAGAACAAGGGGCAGTGGTTTGAAATGAGAGGAGAGCAGAATGAGATTGGATGTGAGGAACAAGCTCTTTACTATGAGGATAGTGGAACACTGCAACAGGTTGCCTGGGGGGTGGCTAAGGCCCCATCCCTGGAGATACTCAAGGTGAAGCTCAACAGGACTCTGAGCAAGCTGATCTAGCTGGGGATGGCCCTGCTGACTGCAGGGGGGTTGGACTGGATGAGCTTTGCAGGTCCCTTCCAACCCAGACCATTCCATGATTCTTTCTCAGAACACTCTACTCCCACTGCTTGTCGCTGGATGCTGATTGAAGTGCTTGGGTAATACAAGATACTGAGGGGGAAAATAGCAATGCCTTTAAAAGTGAAGTGCAAGAAATGGTGTCAAGAGTGTGTTGTGGTTTAACTGGGAAAACTGAACCTGCTTATGTGGTGAAGAATTCTGTGAAGTGCTCCAGAGTGGTCATGAAATGTTGAGGAGGTGCAGGTTTAGCAGTAGGTCAGCTGGCAGAGAGCAGGATGGAGAGAAGCAGCTGGGGGAACTGGACTTGTTAAGGCTTGAGAAGAAGAGGCTGAGGGAGACCTCATTGCTCTCTGCAACTCCCTGCAAGGAGGTCGGAGCCAGCTGGGGGGTTGGGCTCTGCTCCCTAGTCTCAGGTGATACAAGGAGAGGAAATGGCCTGAAATTGTGCCAGGGGAGGGTCAGGTGGGAGAGGAGGAAAAATGTCTTTGCTGGCAGAGTGGCCAGGGGTTGGCAGAGGCTGCCCAGGGGGGTGGGGGAGTCCCCAGCCCTGCAGGTGTTCAAGAGGCCTGTGGCCATGGCACTTGCTTAAAGGCCGTGGTGGGGTTGGGCTGATGGTTGGACTTCATGATTCATAGATTCCTACACTGCATGGGGTTGGAAGGGAGCCTCAAAATCATCTTGTCCAAACCCCCTGCACTCAGCAGGGACACCTCCAACTAGATCAGGTTGCCCAGGGCCACACTGAGCCTGATCTTGGATGTCTCCAGTGGTGGGGTCACAATCACATCCCTGGGCAGCCTGTTCCAGCATTTCACCACCCTCACTGTGCAGAGCTTCCTCCTCATGTCCAGCCCCCTAATGTCAAACCATTGCCTCTTGTGCTGTCACTCCAAGCCTTTCTAAACTGTCCCCCCCCAGCTTCCCTGTAGGTCCCCTTCAGATATTGAAAGGCTGCTCTGAGGTTTCCCTGGAGCCTTTTCTTTGCCAGGCTGAACAGCCCCAGTTCCTTCATCCTGTCTTCATAGCAGAGGTGCTCCAGCAGTCTGATCAGCTTGGAGGCCTCCTGAGGACCCACTCCAGCAGGTCCATGTTTCTCTTGTGTCTCATCTCCAGGTCTTTTCCAACAGACCCAACTGTGTGATTCTGTGATCTGGATGAGTGCATTGAGTCCATCAGCAGGAAATTTGCTGATGACACCAAGCTGGGGGCAGGAGTTGATCTGCTGGAGGGTAGAGAGGCTCTGCAGAGGGACCTGGACAGGCTGGGCAGATGGGCAGAGGCCAAGGGCAGGAGACTGAACACAGCCAAGTGCCAGCCCTGTGAGGAGAGGCTGAGGGAGCTGGGCTTGCTTAGCCTGCAGAAGAGGAGGCTCAGGGGAGACCTTATTGCTCTCTCCAACTACCTGAAGGGAGGTTGTAGACAGGCAGAGGTTGGTCTCTTGTCCCAGGCAACCAGCACCAGAACAAGAGGACACAGTCTCAGGCTGTGCCAGAGGGAGGTTTAGGCTGGAGGTGAGGAGGAAGTTCTACGCAGAGAGAGTGATTGCCCATTGGGCTGTGCTGCCCAGGGAGGTGGTGGAGTCCCCATCCCTGGAGGTGTTCAGGAGGAGACTTGATGGGGTGCTTGGTGCCATGGTTGAGTTGATTAGGTGGTGTTGGATGATAGGTTGGCCTGGATGATCTCAAAAGGTCTCTTCCAACCTGGTTAATTCTATTCTATTCTATTCTATTCTATTCTATTCTATTCTATTCTATTCTATTCTATTCTATTCTATTCTATTCTATTCTATTCTACTCTATTCTAAAGAGGGAGAGAGGAGCTGTGGCATGGAAAGATTCTGGCCTGGGCTGCAGTGCTGCTGCAGGAGGTGTTTCAGCCCTCTCAGCCTTGGGTTTATAAACAGGGCTCAGAATTAATAATAATTAAGGCTTCTATTTTGAGTTCTTTCTGTGAGCCATCATTATTGTCTTGTGGTTGTCTGTTGGCTGAAGCAGAAGGCTCCTCCTCCCCAGTGGAGGGTTTTAAGCAGTGCAAATTGCAAATAATCATAGAATAAGAGAAAATTACTCTTTGGGACAAAATTATAGCCTAGGTTAAATGGTATATTTTAAAACCACCCAGGACTATGATCAAATAAAAGCTTGACTGGCATTTAAGATGACCTGGAACATGAAGTGCAATTTGGGTGCTGGTGAGTAATGAAACCATCTCAAATAAAACTTATTTAACCTTAATGGAGCACCTGCCCACAAGAGAACACACAGTGCTGATCTTGTCCACAATGGGAATGGTGCTAGGAAGGGATTTCAATTGAAGCTCAGCTGAGCTTTAGGTTAGAAATGACAGGGCTTTAGTCCTCCAGCACCCTTCTGACTTGTGCTGCGAGCTGCTGATACAATGATTGTACAAGTGGTAGATGCAGAGGGCAAAGGAATTGCAGGAGCAGAGTGAAAACAGAATGTGCAGTGCTCAGGGCAAAATGAGGAGGTCCAGGACTCAGAATCACAGAGTGGTAGGGGTTGGAAGGGACCCCTGGAGATCACTGAGTCCAACCCCCCTGCCAGAGCAGGATCACCCAGGGCAGGGCACACAGGAACACATCCAGGTGAGTTTGGAATCCTCCAGGGCAGGAGACTCCAAACCTCTCTGGGCAGCCTGCTCCAGGCTCCAGCACCCTCACAGGGACAAAGTTTTCCCTTCTGTTCCCATGGAGCCTCCTCTGCTCCAGCCTGCCCCCAGTGCCCCTTGTGCTGTGCTTGGCCATCCCTGAGCAGAGCCTGGCTCCTTCCTCCTGACACTGCCCTGCACAGCTTTATCCCAGCACTGAGGGCACCCCCAGGCTCCTCTGCTCCAAGCCCCAGCTCCCTCAGCCTGGCCTCACAGGGAGATGTTCCACTGCCTGCAGCAGCTCTGTGGCTCTGTGCTGGACTCTTTCAAGCAGTTTTCTGAGGTCCTCCTTGAACTGAGGGGTCCAGAACTGGTCACAATATTCCAGCTGTGGCCTCACCAGGGCAGAGCAGAGGGGGAGGAGAACCTCTGTTGACCTACTCACCACAGCCCTTCTTATCCACCCCAGGATGCCCTTGGCCTTCTTGGCCACACAGGCACGTTGCTGGCTCATGGGCATCCTGTTGTCTACCATCCTTCTGACCACCACTCCATTCCAGGCTGCTGATAGAGTCACCTTAAAGGTGCAGGTGTCTTGAACAGTTGTAATGAGTTGTGAATCTGGGGGCTAGGACAGTCTTCTGGAAGAACAACTGCTGCAGGTGTGTGTCCAAAGAGGCCCAGGGAGGGCATCACAGAGCAGTGAGTCTGATCCCAGCGTTGTGCCCTTCTGAAGGGGTGTTGAAGGCAGGGCTAATTAAGGCAGACAAAGGGAAAGGGCTGAACCCGAGGTGGCTTTTGTCTGCAATTTGCATCTGAGCTTCTTGTTGAAGCAATTGAGTGCTGTGGTAGTGTGGCATGGAGCAGCAGAGGCCTTTGATGTGCTGTCCCGTTGGAGATTGTTAAAGGTCAGAGTGATAGAAATGGAAATGAGAATGCTGAGGTTGATAAGAATCTGAGGTAATTAGAAAAAAATGGAGGGGCTTGTACTGAGAGGGAGGTTTTTCTGATGGGAGAGAGGCCTCAGAGACTGGGGTTTGGAAAGATCCTGCTGAACATCTTCATCAGCCCTTTTGCTCTAAGAACAGAGCATTTACAGAAACACAGACTGCCAGGGGAGGGACCATCCTGTCCTGCTGAAGCAGGGTCAGCTACAGCAGGGGGCTTTGGAATCTCTCCACAGCCTCTCTGGGCGGCCTGCTCCAGGGCTCCAGCACCCTCACACCAAAGAAAAATTTCCTTGTCTTAGAATCATAGAATCAACAAGGTTGGAAAAGACCTCAGAGCTCATCAAGTCCAAGCTGTCACCCAACACCTCCTGACAACTCAACCATGGCTCCAAGTGCCACATCCAATCCCCTCTGCAACACCTCCAGGGATGGGGACTCCACCACCTCCCTGGGCAGCACAGCCCAAGGGCCAATTCCTCTTGCTGGGAAGAACTTTCTCCTCACCTCCAGCCTAAACCTCCCCTGACACAGCTTGAGACTGTGTCCTCTTGTTCTGGGGCTGCTTGCCTGCCTGGGAGAAGAGCCTAACCCCCAGCTGGCTCCAACCTCCCTGCAGGGAGTTGCAGATGGCAAGAAGGTCTCCCCTGAGCCTCCTCTTCTGCAGGCTAAGCAACCCCAGCTCCCTCAGCCTCCTCTTCTCCAGGCTGAACAGCTCAGGTGGAACGTCCTGGGTTCAGTTTTCCTCCAAAACAAGAAAGCGTGGCAGGTTGGGGAGCTGCTGTTCCTGCTGTGGCATCAGCAGCCTGTAGGAAGAATGACTTAATGCTGTAGACTGAATGATGGTGAGACTGGTTAGCACAGAGTGATGGTGAGATGGTTAGCACAGAATCCCTGTGGTTGGAGCAGACCATCAGCATCATCAAGTCCAACCATTATCTAACTCTACCAGGGCCACTACTGCACCATATCCTTGAGCACTGTATCTAGATGGCTTCTAAATGCATTCAGGGTTGTCAATTCAACCACTTCCCTGGGCAGCCTCTTCCAGTCTTTGATAACCCTCTTGGTGTAGAAGCTTTTCCTGATGTCCAACCTAATCCTCCCCTGGCCTAACTTGATGCCATTTCCTCTTGTCCTCTCAGTTGTGATTTGAGGAGAGACCAACAGGCACCTCTTTACAACCTCCTTGCAGGGAGCTGTAGAGAGCAAGAGGTTCTCCCTCAGCCTCCTTTTCTCCAGACTACACAACTTCAGCTCCCTCAGCCTCTCCTCATAGGACCTGTAAACTCCAGCACAGGAGGTTCCACCTCAGCACGTGGAGGAACTTCTTCCCTGTGTGGGTCCCAGAGCCCTGGAGCAGGCTGCCCAGAGAGGTTGTGGAGTCTCCTTCTCTGGAGCCTTTCCAGCCCACCTGGCTGTGCTCCTGTGTGACCTGTGCTGGATTCTCTGCTCCTGCTCTGGCAGTGGGGTTGGAGTTGATGGTCTCCAGAGGCCCCTCCCAACCCCTAATATCCTGTGATCCTGTGACCTCTTCTCCAAACCCTTCACCAGCTTTGTTGCCCTTAAAGCCAAGCAGAAACTGCAATGTTGTTGGTGTTGCACTATGTTGGGACAGAGGAAGTGATAATTGTGTGAGAGGAAAGAAGCTGCTTGGTGAGTGACAGGACTGATGGCTCCCTGCCTTTGTGCAGAGAGCTGATGTGATTGTTGAATCTTCTGGGAAGATCTTTTCAGCAGACAGAGAGAAGCAATTCTGCTGTAGTGCTGGGGGTGTTCATGATCTTAAATTACAGGCACTCCAGTTTGCCTCTTGTCTCTTTGTTCTGCTAGCTGTGCATGGCTGGAGAGTAAAAGGCTTTGGCTATCAGCTGAAGCAAGAGGTTCACCCTGGATTGGAGGAGGAAGCTCTTCACTGGCAAGAGTGTCTGGTGGTAAAGTAGGTTGCCCAAGAGGCATTGAGCAGTCGCCATCCATGAGGACTTTTGACATCTGCCTGGACAAATCCTCAGCTAACCTCCCCTGACCTCGTGGTTGACTGTCTGCCTGCCTACCCAAAGCAGAATCACAGAATGGTCCAGGCCAGAAGGGACCTCCAAAGCTCATCCAGTCTGACCTCCCCACAGTCAGCAGGGACATCCCCAACTAGATCAGGCTGCCCAGGGCCTTGTTGAGCCTCACCTTGAATATCTCCAGCAAAGGAGCCTCCACCACCTCCCTGGGCAACCTGCGCCAGGGTTCCACCACCCTCATAGTAAAGAACTTGCTCCTAACATCCAATCTCAATCTGCTCTTTTCTAGTCTGAAGCCATTGCCCCTGGTTCTGTCCCTGCAGCATTTGCAAACAGTCTCTCTCCATCCTTCTTGTAGTCCCCTTCAGGTACTGGCAGGCTGCTATTAGGTCTCCCTGGAGCCTTCTCGTCTCCAGGCTGAACACCCCCAGCTCCCACAGCCTGTCCTCATAGCAGAGCTGCTCCAACCCCCTGATCATTTTCATGGCCTCCTCTCCATCATCTCCATCCTGGACCTCTCCATCAGGTCCAGGTCCTTCCTCTATTGAGGGCTCCAGACCTGTACCCAGTGCTGAAGGTGAGGTCTCCCCAGAGCAGAGCCCAGTGGCAGAATCTCCTCTCTGGCTCTGCTGGCAACACAGCTTTGGATGCAGCCCAGGCTGTGATTTGCCTTCTGTGCTGCTCACACTGCCTGCTCCTGTCCAGCTTCTCCCCCACCACCACCCCCAAGTCCTTTGCCTCAGGGCTGCTTTCTCTCCCTCCTCCCCCAGCCTGTGCTGACAGTGAGGATTGTTCCAACCCAGGTGCAGAACCCTGCACTTGCTCTTGTTGAACCTCAGGAGGTTCCCCTGGGCACCACCTCTCCAGTTTGATTCTGTGACTCTAAGCCTTTGAAGCTGTTTGGGGTGGTTAGGGGAATGAGGGAAAGAAGCTGGAGAGGTGGTAGCTTCATTAAGCAGAAGGGAAGCTGAAAAGAAGAGATGCTTTTTGTTCCTCTGAATACCTTGGAGGGAGTCTGGATAAGTATCAGAGATGCAAAATAATGAATGCCAAAACAAGGCCAAGATCAAAGGACTGGAAATTGGTTGTAAATACACTGGGAGGGGAAGTTGCAAACTTTCTTCTCTGAGGAGAGAAGTTGTGGAAGGAGCCTCCAGGTAGAACTCCAGAATGGGGGGAAGTATGTCATGGTTGGAGATGGGACTGTAAATGTTTGTGGAAGGAATTACCTGGTGAAACAGAGGTGATGGCTGCCCCAGCTCTGGTGCCCCACCAAGAGAAGGACATCAGATTGCTGGAACAGACCCAGAGGAGGAGTGTGGAGATGATCAGAGGGCTGGGGCACCTCCCTGTGAGGACAGGCTGAGAGGCTTGAGGCTGTTCAGCCTGGAGAAGAGAAGGCTCCAGGGAGACCTGAGATCAGCCTTCCAGGACCTGAAGGAGGCCTACAAGAAAGCTGAGGAGGGACTTTAGCCAAGGGGTTGCAGTGATAGGATGAAAGGCAATGGCTTTGAGCTGGAAGAGGGGAGATTGAGACTGGAGATGAGGAAGAAATTCTTTAGAGTGAGGGTGGGGAGACTCTGGCACAGGTTGCCCAGGGAGGCTGAGGATTCCCCCTCCCTGGAGGTGTTCAAAGCCAGGCTGGATGAGGTCTTGAGCAACCTGGGCTGCTGGAAGTGTCCTTGCCCATGGCAGGGGGGCTGGATCTAGATGATCTTTAAGGTGCCTTCCAACCCAACCCATTCTGTGCTGGAATTCAGTCCAGCCATTCTGCAAGACTGAGCTGGTTTGTGCCCCCTCCCCAGTTCTCTTGCACATTCAGTTTGTTTGGTCTCATCAGAGGTTAGCCACAAGCTGAGAGCAGGTTTGCTGCTGGTCCTCACTGCAGCAGTGCTTCCAAGCTCTCCCATGGTGCCACTTGATGGTTTGTGGACTCTGCTCTTTCAGTAGAGGCCTGTGTTTAGTGCAGGATGTGAAGATGGTGATTTGTGAGCTTCCTCCAGCACATCTCTTCTGTGGCTGGCTGTGATTGCAGAGCATCGGAGCTGCTGCTGTTGGCTGTTTCAGACTTGTTTTCCTCTGGGAGAAAGGTGTTCTAATGTGTGCTCCAGTGGGTGCTGACAGCAAGCAGCTCTGCAGTCTGGGTAAGGAAGGTTCCAGAGAATGGTTTAGGTTGGGAGGGACCTTCAAGATCATCCAGTTCCAAACCCCTGCTATGGGCAGGGACACCTCCCACCAGCCCAGCTTGCTCAAGGCCTCATCTGACCTGGCCTTGAACACCTCCAGGGCAGAGGCATCCACAACCTCTCTGGGCAACCTGTGCCAGAGTCTCCCCACCCTCACTGCAAAGAATTTCTTCCTCATCTCCAGTCTAAGTCTCCTTTCCTCAAGCTTAAATCCATTTCCCCTCGTCCTGTCACTATAAGAAGTCCTTGCAAGGCCCCTGTCAGGTACTGGAAGGCAGCTCTGAGATCTCTCTGGAGTGAAGGCCCAGGGAGCAGCCCCAGCTCTCTCAGCCTGTTCCCACAGGGGAGGTTCTCCAGTCTTCTGATCATCTTTGTGGCCTGCTCTGGACCCTCTCCAGCAGCTCCATGACCTTCTTGGGCAGCAGAGCTTGAGGCAGTGCTGCAGGTAGGGTCAGTGCAGAGGGGCAGAATCCCCTCCCTGTGCTGCTGCTCTCCCTGCTCTGGCTGCAGCTCAGCACACAGCTGGCTCTGGGCTGCCAGGGACCATTGCTGGCTCCTGGGGAGTTTGCCACCAGCTGACACCCCTAAGGCCTTCTCCTGCAGGCTGCTCTCCAGCCAGTGTTCAGTCAGCCTGTATCTGTGCTCATCTTCAAGTGAGAAAAGCCTCAACTTGTGCCTTCAGATGTTGCTTCTTGCTGCCTCTCCAAAGAGTGCTACAGAATTTGGAGAGCAAAGATCAGCAAACAAAAACCCTGTGGGGTTTTCCTGGAAGGCACCAGGGGTTCCAGTTGGAAATGCTGGGAAGTGCCATTTACCTGAATCACAGAATCATAGAACTGTTTGGCTTGGAAAAGATCTCCAAGATCATCCAGTCCAAACATCAGCCCAACCCCACCATGGCCATCAAACCATGGCCCCAGGTGCCATGGCCACACATCTCTTGGAGACCTCCAGGGATGGGGACTCCCCCTCCTCCCTGGGCAGCCTGTCCCAGTGCTTGACCACTCTTGCAGGAAAGGAATTTTTCCTGCTGCCCAAGATGCATGAAGGAATGCATGGCCCAGATTCATTCCCAGGCAGTGGAATGCAGTGAATGAGAGCAGAGGAAGCAACAGGAACTGGAATTCCAGCACCAGTATCAAACTGGTGAGCAGTGTGTGGCAGTGTACTTACCTAGGATGTTGAGGCATGAGAGCTCCATAACTCATCCAGTCCTTTCCTGCCCCTTCACACTGAGGAGCTGTGCAGGGTTTTTCATCTGTAGGTATTTGGAGTACATCAGTTAAGTTCCCAGGCCTGAGTGGATTTTGTCCCTTCTGAAAGGAGAAGAGAAGTGCCCAGCTCTGAGCTGTGTGTTTGCAGACTCCATCTGGATGAGATTGGTGATGCTGCTGTTAAATCCTGAGTGCATTCTTGGTAGATAAGTGTGAAGTGAGACTGGCACAAGCCTGGGGTTGACCTGCTTGGCAAGGACTTGAGCATTGCAAACAAGGCAGAAGAATCATACTCACAGTCATCATCTGCCCTGCCCTGGTGAGATCACACCTGGAGGATGGTGTCCAGTTCTGGGCACCCCTGTTCAAGAGGGATGGGGAAATACTAGAGAGTCCAAAGGAGGCAGTGAGGGTGGCTAAAGGAATGATCTGGTGGGGAAAGGCTGAGAGTCCTGGGGCTGTGTAGCCTGGAGAAGTGCAGCCTGAGAAGGGACCTCATGACCTATAGACACCTGAAAGGTGGGGGGCAAGAAGAAGGGACCAGGCTCTTTTCACTGGTGTCCTGTGATGGGACAAGGGAGAGTGGATGCAAGCTGGAACACAGAAGGCTCCTCCTCAACATGAGGAAAAACTTCCTTGCTGTGAGGGTGCTGGAGCCCTGGAGCAGGCTGCCCAGAGAGGTGGTGAAGCCTCCTTCTCTGGAGACTTTCAGGGCCCACCTGGATGTGTTCCTGTGTGACCTGCCCAAGTGCCCCTGCTCTGGCAGGGGGGTTGGACTGAGTGATCTCCAGGTCCCTTCCAACCCCTACCTTCCATGATTCTGTGGTTTTTGCAGTTAGGACAAACTTTTGCAAATGCTGCTGGTTGCATAAGAGATCATAGAATCAATAAGGTTGGAAAAGACCTCAAAGATCACCAAGTCCAACCCATCACCCAACACCATCCAATCAACTCAACCATGGCACCAAGTGCCTCACTCAGTCTCCTCTTGATCACCTCCAGTGATGGTGACTCCACCACCTCCCTGGCCAGCACATCCCAAGGGCCAATTCCTCTTGCTGGGAAGAACTTTCTCCTCACCTCCAGCCTAAACCTCCCCTGGCACAGCTTCAGACTGTGTCCTCTTGTTCTGGGGCTGCTTGCCTGCCTGGCAGAAGAGCCCAAGCCCCAGCTGGCTCCAACCTCCCTGCAGGGAGTTGCAGAGAGCAAGAAGGTCTCCCCTGAGCCTCCTCTTCTGCAGGCTAAGCAAGCCCAGCTCCCTCAGCCTCTCCTGCCAGGGCTGTGCTCCAGACCCCTCCCCAGCCTCCTTGCCCTTCTCTGGACACCTTCCAGCATCTCAACATCTTTCCTAAACTGAGAGGCCCAGAACTGGACACAGGACTCAAGGTGTGGCCTAAGCAGTGCTGAGCCCAGGGCACAATGGCTTCCCCTTAAGCTTGCTAAGAGAAGTGGAAAAGGTGACAGCTGCACTCAGTTGTCCCAGATGATCCAGATGACCCAGTTGTCCTTCATCAGTAAATTTGCTTCCATCATCAGTAAATTTGCTGATGACACCAAGCTGGGGGCAGGAGTTGATCTGCTGGAGGGTAGAGAGGCTCTGCAGAGGGACCTTGCCAGGCTGCACAGATGGGCAGAGTCCAAGGGCAGGAGATTGAACACATCCAAGTGCCAGGTTCTGCACATTGGCCACAGCAACCCCATGCAGAGCTACAGGCTGGGGTCAGAGTGGCTGAGAGCAGGCAGGCAGAAAGGGACCTGGGGGTGCTGGTTGATGGTAGGCTGAACATGAGCCTGCAGTGTGCCCAGGCAGCCAGGAGGGCCAATGGCATCCTGGCCTGCATCAGGAGCAGTGTGGCCAGCAGGAGCAGGGAGGTCATTCTGCCCCTGTACACTGCACTGGTTAGGCCACACCTGGAGTCCTGTGTCCAGTTCTGGGCCCCTCAGTTTAGGAAGGAGGTTGACTTGCTGGAAGGTGTCCAGAGAAGAGCAACAAAGTTGGTGAGGGGTTTGGAACACAGCCCTGTGAGGAGAGGCTGAGGGAGCTGGGGTTGCTTAGCCTGGAGAAGAGGAGACTCAGGGGGGACCTTATCACTCTCTCCAACTACATGAAAGGAGGCTGTAGACAGACGGATGTTGGTCTCTTCTCCCAGGCAGCCAGTACCAGAACAAGAGGACACAGTCTCAGGCTGTGCCAGGAGAGGTTTAGGCTGGATGTGAGGAAGAAGTTCTACAGAGAGAGAGTGATTGCCCATTGGAATGGGCTGCCTGGGGAGGTGGTGGAGTCCCCATCCCTGGAGGTGTTCAGGAGGAGACTTGATGGGGTGCTTGGTGCCATGGGTTAGTTGTTTAGATGGTGTTGGATTGGTTGATGGGTTGGCCTGGATGATCTCAAAGGTCTCTTCCAGCCTGGTTTATTCTATGATCTTGGAGGCCTTTTCCAACAAACAGAGTGCTATGTGTCTGTGATTCTCTGGATGATGGTGACCCTGAGGTATTGCCTGTGGGTTGGCTTGGGTTTGTTTTTTCTGCTCTGGGCTTTTGGCTGTCTGCAGCAATGTTGAACTGGAGCTGACCAGAACCTCCTGCTTCCCAGCAGGCTCTGCTCTGTTGCCTGAGTAACTGTAATGGGATGCCATAATTTCTGCAGCTCAGAGTCCCACTTCCCATCTCTGTTGAAGGCACACAGTGTACTGACTTGAGAACAAAACTCATGATGTGTGCTTGAAGATGTGTGCTATTGAGAGGGAGAGCTAAGGAGCTGAGTGCCACCAGGCTGCTCCTGTGACAATGCTATTTTTTAAGTGCAAGCATTAAAGAGAATGAAAGTTTGGCTTTGGAACCATTGCTGCAGCCAGCAGGCTGGGCCTTGTCCCATGCCAGTGCTGCCTGCACAGCCACCTCTGCCAGCCTCAAAAGGCAGAGCAGAGAATGCAGCTAATCACCAGAGCCACTGGGGAGTGAGAATCAGAGAGTTGTTCTCGTTGCAAAAGCCCTCTGAGATCATCCAGTCCAACCATCAACCCACCACCACCACCATGCCCCCAGGTGCCACAGCCTCACCTTGCTTGAACACCTCCAGAGACTCCACCACCTCCCTGGGCAGCCTCTTCCAATCCCTGACCACTCTTGCAGCAAAGAAATCTTTCCTCCTCTCCAACCTAACCCTCCCTGGCACAATTTCAGGTCACGTTCTCTCCTATCAGCTGATTGTTGGGAGCAGAGCCCAAGCCCCACCTGGCTCCAGCCTCCTCTCAGGGAGCAATGAGGTCTCCCTCAGCCTTCTCTTTTCCAGACTAAACACCCCCAGTTCCTTCAGCTGCTCCTCCCCAGCCCTGCTCTCCAGACCCTTCCCCAGCTTTGCTGTCCTTCTCTGGCCTTGCTCCAGCCTCTCAATGTCCTTCTGGCAGTGGGAGCCCCAAAACTGAACCCAGGACTGAAGGTGTGGCCTCACCAGTGCCGAGTGCCCTGCTCCTGTTGGCCACACCATTGCTGATCCAGGCCAGGATGCTGGTGGCCTTCTTGGTCACCTGAGCATGCTGCTGGCTCATCTTCAGGCAGCTGTCAACCAGCACCCTCAGATCCTTTTCTGCTGGGCAGGGTGTGGAGTTGTTGTGACCCAAGTGCAGGACCTGGCACTTGGCCTTGTTGAACCTCCCAGAGGTGACCTTGGCCCATTGACCCAGCCTGTCTTGATCCCTTTGCAGAGCATCCCTGCCCTCAAGCAGATCAGCACTGCCACCCACTCCAGTGTCATCGCTTCCTGGCCTGTGCTTTGGCCTGGTTTTCCCCCTTGCTGTACTCAGTGCCCTTTATGGAGCCCTTGGCCTACAGCAGCAGCAGTGGGCAGGGTGCTCCTGGTGGCAGGGCTGGTGCTGCCCTGCTGCAGAAGTGGCTGTGCAGAACTCTTGTGGTGGGCTGCCCTTGGCTGCCTGCTGCCTGCCCACCAAGCTGCTCTCTTTTTCAGCAGAATGGAGGGAGAAAAGAGGAGGTTTAGAAGGGGGTGAGTGAAGCCAGGGAGATCCTTCACAGGGTGTTGTAATGGGCAAAACAGCCTTGACTTGGGGAAAACTAATTACATTGCTTGCCAATTAAAGTGAAGTTGGGTGGTGAGAAAACAAAGGCAAACCCTAAAACCTCTCCCTGCCCTCTTCATGTTTCCCAGGCTCAGCTTTCCACTGTCATTCCCAATTCTGCCTCCTGCTCCTCCTTCATCTCCCTAGGGCAGTAGCTGGAGCTGCCCTTCCTCCTCCCCCTCCTCCTCCTCCGGGCTGCCTCTTGCAGGGCAGTTTCTCAGGATTTCTGTGCTGTTGTGCAGTGGTTTCCCCTTTGTGGCTGTGCTTTCTCCCTGTGCCACCAGCCTTGCTGGCTTGCTCAGCTGGGACCTCCGTGGGAGAGTCAGTGTGGAAATGGCTGGAACCAGCCCCAGCTGTGTCCAGCATGGGGAGTCCCCAGCCTCTTCTCATGGAGGCCACCAGGATCATGCCCCTGTACTCGGTGCTGGGGAGGCTGCACCCAAATACTGGGCTCAGTTTTGGGCCTCTCACTCCCAGAAAGACATTGAGGTGCTAGAGGAGGTCCAGAGAAGGACAGCAAAGCTGGGGAAGGGTCTGGAGAGCAGGGCTGGGGAGGAGCAGCTGAGGGAGCTGGGGGTGTTCAGCCTGGAGAAGAGGAGGCTGAGGGGAGACATCCTACAGCTCTCTACAGCTGCCTGAAAGGAGGCTGCAGTGAGGCAGGGTTTGGGCTCTTCTCTCCAGGATCAGGTGATAGAATGAGAGGAAATGGCCTGAAACTGTGCTAGGGTTGGAGATTAGAATAGAATTAACCAGGTTGGAAAAGACCTTTGAGATCTTCAGTCCAACCTATCACCCAGCACCATCTGATCAACTCAACCATGGCACCGAGGGCCTCATCCAGGCTCTTCCTAAACACTTCCAGGGATGGGCACTTCACCACCTCCCTGGGCAGCACATCCCAAGGGCCAATCTCTTTCTGTGATGTTTCCTTGCTGCCAGAGTGGTCAGGGACTGGAAGAGGCTGCCCAGGGAGGTGGTGGAATCCCCATCCTTGGAGGTGTTCAAGAAACCTGTGGCCATGGCACTTGGGGCCATGGTTTGATGGCCATGGTGGGCTGGGGTTGATGGTTGGACTGGATGCTCTTAAGAGGTCTTTTATGTCCAGAACAATTCTATGATTCCCACGCTGCCAGCACCAGGATGTAGCCTCCCAAAGAGAAGGTGAAGCCATTTAGGGCACTTTGGTTATTTCTGGAGAGCATTTGTACTCCAGTGGTGGCCTGTTGGTTGTGCAGCAGTGCTGGGGCAGCCTGGCTTTGTTGTCATGTGGTGGAGAAGCGGAGTTCTCAGGTGTGCTAACATGAGAAAGGGAAATATTTGCATGTGAACAAAGGCAGCTTTAACGTCCTGGCACTGCAGGTAAGGCTTTTTGTGCCTGTAGGTGGTAAACTAAGATCTCATGAAGGCTTTTTAAGGTGTGGTAGAGACTATAAACTGTGAGAGTGGAAGGCATGCAAGAACTTCTCTCCTTCTTACCATCTCCTGAGTGAGTACTGGAGGGCATCTGTGTTCCATTGCAAGTGAGTCAATTGCCCTTGCAGTGCATGGTTCAAACCGTGCTCAGCTGTGCCAGACGCAGACACTGCCTTGGCCTCTGCCACTCCTGTGCTGTGTCTGCCTGAAGGACAGCAGCAGCACTGGGGGAGTGAGCAGAGGTTGACACTGCCTTGGTCTCTGCAACTCCTGTGCTGTATCTGCCTGAAGGACAGCAGCAGCACTGGAGGAGTGAGCAGAGGTTGACACTGCCTTGGTCTCTGCCACTCCTGTGCTGTATCTGCCTGAAGGACAGCAGCAGCACTGGGGGAGTGAGCAGAGGTTGACACTGCCTTGGTCTCTGCCACTCCTGTGCTGTATCTGCCTGAAGGACAGCAGCAGCACTGGAGGAGTGAGCAGAGGTTGACACTGCCTTGGTCTCTGCCACTCCTGTGCTGTATCTGGCTGAAGGACAGCAGCAGCACTGGGGGAGTGAGCAGAGGTTGACACTGCCTTGGTCTCTACCACTCCTGTGCTGTATCTGCCTGAAGGACAGCAGCAGCACTGGGGGAGTGAGCAGAGGTTGCTTCCATGTCCCCTTCCATTCTTGTGAATGTAAAACCCTTCTGTTGTGTTGCTGACATTTGTGTGTCCCAAAACTGCTTAAAATCAATGCATTTATTTTACCTATGGCCTTACCCCGGCCATGATCAGCCTGCTGCTGTCAAATAATAGCAGGGGCTTTCTGGACAACAGAATCACAGAAAGTTAGGGGTTGAAAGGGACCTCTAGAGATTGAGTCCAACCCCTCTTCCAAAGCTGGATCCCCTAGGGCAGATCTCACAGGGGTGCAACCAGATGGCCTTGAAAGTCTCCAGGGTAGGAGACTGCATGAGCTCTCTGGGCAGCCTGCTCCAGGGTAGGAGACTCCACAAGCTCTCTGGGCAGCCTGCTCCAGGGCTCCAGCACCCTCACAGTAAAGAATTTTCTGCTCATGTTGAGGTGGAACCTCCTGTGTTCTGTTGTTTCATGTCCCATCACAGGACACCATTGTGAGGAGCCTGGCATCTTCATCTCAACACCCACCCCTGAGATACTTGTAGGCATTGCCAAGATCCCCTCTCAGCCTTCTCTCCTCCAGACTGAAGCTTCATCCTCAGGACAGCTTCATTTTGTAAAACCCACAGTCATGAATCACAGAATGGTCCAGGCTGGAAGGGACCTCCAAAGCTCATCCAGTCTGGCCTCCCCCTCTGCAGTCAGCAGGGACAGCCCCAACTAGATCAGGTTGCCCAGGGCCTCACCTTTAATATCTCCAGCAAAGGAGCCTGGACCACCTCCCTAGGCAGCCTGTTCCAGTGTTCCACTGCCCTCATAGCAAAGAACTTTATCCTGACATCCAATTTAAATCTGCCCTTCTCTAGTCTGGAGCCATTGCCCCTGGTCCTGTCCCTGCAGGTCTTTGCTAACAATCTCTCTTGACTTGGCCTTCAAAGCTTTGGTGTCACCTTTGGACTGCCTCTGATTTAGAATCACAGAACCACAGAACTGTCAGGGTTGGAAGGGAGCTCAGGGCTCAGCCAGCTCCAACCCCCTGCCATGGGCAGGGACACCTCACACCACAGCAGGTTGCTCACAGCCACCTCCAGCCTGGCTGCAAACACCTCCAGGCAGGAGGCTGCCACCACCTCCCTGGGCAGCCTGTGCCAGGCTCTCACCACCCTCCTGGGCAACAACTTCTTCCTCACAGCCAATCTCAATCTCCCCACTTCTGGTTTTGCTCCATTCCCCCCAGTTCTATCCCTCCCTGACACCCTCCAAAGTCCCTCCCCAGCTTTCCTGTAGCCCCCTTCAGACCCTGGACGGCCACAATGAGGTCTCCTGGGAGCCTTCTCCTCTGCAGACTGAGCAGCCCCAGCTCCCTCAGCCTGTCCTCATAGCAGAGGCCTTTAACTCTGGCGTTTCCTCCTCGCAGGCCTTCCCAGGTTCACCAGTCAGCCAGAGTCGTCATCCGTCTACAGGGGGAGCAGTGCGATCCTCAGCTGCGAGGTCAACGCGGACCTGGCTCCGTTCGTGCGGTGGGAGCAGGAGCGCCGGCCGCTGCCCCTGGACGAGCGCCGCCTGAAGCTGCCCAGCGGCGCCCTGCTGCTCAGCAACGCCAGCGACGCCGACGCCGGCCTCTACCGCTGCCTCATCGAGAGCGGCGGCGCCCCCAAGTACAGCGAGGAGGCAGAGCTCACCGTCCTGCCAGGTACTGAGCTGCTTCTGCTGCAAAAAGCTGACCAGAATCCTTGCAGGGAGCTCCTGGGAGTCTGCCCTGGTGCCTTCTTGGGCTTTTTTTTGGGGGGGGGTTGAAGATGAACTCCAGCAGATGGGCAGAGGCCAAGGGCAGGAGATTGAACACAGCCAAGTGCCAGGGGCTGCACTTTGGCCACAGCAACCCCAGGCAGTGCTGCAGGCTGGGGACAGAGTGGCTGAGAGCAGCCAGGCAGAGAGGGAGCTGGGGGTGCTGGTCGATGGTAGACTGAACATGAGCCTGCAGTGTGCCCAGGCAGCCAGGAGGGCCAGTGGCATCCTGGCCTGCATCCGGAACAGTGTGGCCAGCAGGAGCAGGGAGGTCATTCTGCCCCTGTACACTGCACTGGTTAGGCTGCACCTTGAGTCCTGTGTCCAGCTCTGGGCTCCTCAGTTCAGGAAGGAGGTTGACTTGCTGGAATGAGTCCAGAGAAGGGCAACAAGGTTGGTGAGGGGCTTGGAGCACAGCCCTGTGAGGAGAGGCTGAGGGAGCTGGGGTTGCTTAGCCTGGAGAGGAGGAGACTCAGGGGTGACCTTATTGCTCTCTACAACTACCTGAAGGGGGGTTGTAGTGAGGCAGAGGTTGGTCTCTTCTCCCAGGCAACCAGTACCAGAACAAGAGGACACAGTCTCAGGCTGTGCCAGGGGAGGTTCAGGCTGGAGGTTAGGAGGAAGTTTTACACAGAGAGAGTGATTGCCCACTGGAATGGGCTGCCTGGGGAGGTGGTGGGGTCGCTGTCACTGGGGGTGTTCAGGGCGAGGCTTGACAGGATGCTTGGTGCCATGGGTTAGTTGGTTAGGTGGTGTCGGATGATAGGTTGGACACCATGATCTCGAAGGTCTCTTCCAACCTGGTTAATTCTATTCTATTCTATTCTATTCAGTGTGATGTCTGCTGTGGAAGCTGCTGGTGGTTGGGGTTTGGGGTGGGTTTTAATGTGGTTTAAAATTAGGAAGATATGCTCAAGGGTTTTGGCCCTTGGAAACCTGACCTGGACCTTTCAGTTAGGAAATGGAAAAGGAGAGTCACAGAATCACAGAATCAAGCAGGCTGGAAGAGACCTCCAAGGTCATCAAGTCCAACTGATCTCCAGAGGTTCCCTCCAGCCCTCCCTACCATTCTGTGAGTCTATGACTTGTGTTTACTGAAGTTGCCATCTCAGAATCAGCCAGGCTGGAAGAGACCTCCAAGATCATCAATCCAACTGATCATCCTACCCTAACTAATCAACCAGACCATGGCACTAAGTGCCTCATCCAGGCTTTTCTTAAGCACTTCCAGAGACACTGACCCCACCACCTCCCTGAGCAGCCCATCCCAATGGCCAGTCTCTGTCTGTGAAGAACTTCTAAGATCAAGCCTAAACTACCCCCTGTGTAGCTTGAGACTGTGTCCTCTTGTTCTGGGGCTGCTTGCCTGCCTGGGAGAAGAGACCAACCCCCAGCTGGCTACAGCCTCCCTTCAGGTACTTGTACACAGCAAGAAGGTCTCCCCTGAGCTTCCTCTTTTCCAGATTCCCTGGAAAAGGGGCCTGGAATGGAATCTGGGGGTACTGGTTGACAGTAGGCTGAACATGAGCCAGCAGTGTGCCCAGGGGTCCAAGAAGGCCAATGGCATCCTGGCCTGCATCAGGAAGATGGCCAGTAGGAGCAGGGAGGTCATTGTGCCCTGGACTCAGCACTGGTCAGACCACACCTTGAGTCCTGTGTCCAGTTCTGGGCTCCTCAGGTTAGGAAAGATGTTGAGATGCTGGAAGGTGTCCAGGGAAGGGCAAGGAGGCTGGGGAGGGGTCTGGAGCACAGCCCTGGCAGGAGAGGCTGAGGGAGCTGGGCTTGCTTAGCCTGCAGAAGAGGAGGCTCAGGGGAGACCTTCTTGCTCTCTGCAACTCCCTGCAGGGAGGTTGGAGCCAGCTGGGGGTTGGGCTCTTCTGCCAGGCATGCAAGCAGCCCCAGAACAAGAGGACACAGCCTGCAGCTGTGCCAGGGGAGGTTTAGGCTGGAGGGGAGGAGAAAGTTCTTCACTGAGAGTTGCTAGCCCTTGGGCTGTGCTGCCCAGGGAGGTGGTGGAGTCCCTATCCCTGGGGGTGTTCAAGATGGGATTGGATGTGGCCCTTGGAGCCATGGCTTAGTTGTCAGGAGGTGTTAGGTATTAGGTGATAGGTTGGACTGGATGATCTCTGAGGTCTTTTCCAGCTTGGAGAATTCTGTATAACCTAATCTGTATAACCTGATCTCCCTGCTCCTGCTGGCCACACTGTTCCTGATCCAGGCCAGGATGCCCTTGGCCTTCTGAGACATCAGTGCCTGAGCTCTTTGCAGTGCTTGGAGACAAGCCAGAGCATGCCTGTACTTTTATTTTGATTCTTTTTGGCATGTTTAGTGGTTTTGCTTTTAAGGGCATTTTGGGAAAGACTTCTTTTAAGCAGTCACCAGAAATGAGTTTGCATAGGGCCAGGCTGCAGAAAGGGAACTGACTGGCAGAGTGGAAACCTTTGGGGGTTTCTGAGTTTCCCAGGCTTAACTCGTGTGTTTAAGTGCTGTGCTGAAATTTCCCAAGGAAATTGTTGCTAAGTTCCTCACTCTTGTGATGTTAACCTCTGAGACACTTTAATTGTCCCAATGTTTAGACTGTGGAGGAGAGAAGGCTCTGGGAAGGCCTAAGAGAGGCCTTCCAGTACCTGAGGGGTCTACAAGAAGGCTGCAGAGGGACTGTTCCCAAAGGCCTGCAGGGACAGGATGAGGGGCAGTGGTTTGAAATGAGAGCAGAGCAGATGGAGATTGGATGTGAGGAACAAGCTCTTTACTATGAGGCTGCTGGAACACTGCAACAGGTTGCCCAGGGAGGTGGCTG